>NW_006289416.1:153344-160221 GCF_000327345.1 Myotis davidii
GAGGAGGAGGAGGAGGAGGAGGAGGAGGAGAATCCACATGGTGGGCACTGTTGAGCTGCCTCACCCCATGGATAATTGGGCTCAGTCCTTCTGGGGACCCTCTAAGGAACATATAGAATGCGCCTCAGAATTTCCTTCTAGTCACTGACTCCCAGTGTTGTTGGCTGAGGGCTGTCTGCCCTTCCACACCCTCCCCCCACCTGCAGGCTGACTTGCTCTTGGACTGAAGGAGCTCTCAGGGCTTTGGACAAAGACCTGAGGCTGAAATAATGGAAGACACAGTGGGCACTTGGAGTGGCCCCACTGGCGGCATGACAAAGACCATCTCCCACAACAGCAGCTGCGACAGGAGGGGCGAAGAGGGTGGTGTGGGGCCCTGTGGTTTCTGCAGCCTATTCACTTGGGCCCCTATATTGTGTGGCTGCCATTCCCTAATCTTCCCATGGGAGACTGAGGCCCAGCTGGGCCATAGACAGGCTTTGGACATGGCATAGGGACTGGCAGCGGTGCCTTGCACTGGCCTGAAACCCCAGGGCAGTGCCAGGCCCACAGTGCCTGGGTCTCACAGCACAGAGTCTATGTTTGGGCTCAGGAGCCAAATGACATGGGCTTTGGCACTTAGGAGCTGTGAGATGGGATCCTCAAAGTGATGGTCCAAAAGGATGGTTATGACGCTCACATGCACAGGGCCCAGCACAGAGTTTACAGTCAACACTCATTAGGGGTCAGTGTTCTTAGATCTTCAACTGAGTGTCTTTCTTGCAATGGGAGTCTGAACACCGCTTCCTCAACCCACAGTACAGCTGTGGGCTATTGCTCTATTGTCCATTATAATAACCACCACAATAGCAAGCTCAGGAATGCAGACACATTTTCCCAGCTGTGTGACAAGTATTTCCTTCTCGTCTAATGTGCAAATGGGCAAAAGAGGCATTGTTGACATTAAGAATGGACTTCACCCCCTTCCCATCTTGAGCTTCTTAGGCAAGGTCTGTTGCTAACTCAGAGCTTCTCTGAGGTCACTAAGTGCTTCAGGATAGCTCTTTTAATGCTTGCACCCTTTATGCTTCATGAAACAAACTGCTTTTTCAGCACTTTTGTCTTATGCTTATTGAATTGTTTATTCTACAATAAACCTGATGAGAAGCATGCTTCATAATTCTTGAGTTCTACCCCAGCAGAAATATAATAATCGTGGATTCAAGCACTTCTGGTTGCTCGTACTAGTATGTTTCATTCATCCTTTCATTCCTCCCCAACCTCTCAGCATCTTGTGGACGCTGCACACCCCATCCTGCTGTGACTGGGGTCAGTTTTTGGAAGGGGGAGCCCTCGCTGGTCTCGATGCTCTAAAGGATATAAAATCAAGACAATATAAGGGTAAATAGTAGCACAAGACACTTACAGCCAAGGACTCCAAACTCCCGCTAAGGTTCCGGAACTGACTCTGTCACTTGGGAAGGAATTTTATTGGGATCAATAATGTCCATCCCACTTAGCACTTAGCACTTAGCACAGTGCATGGCACATATAAAGCTGAAGACAAGTCCTGCTTGAACTGTAGCACGATATACTGGCACTAACAAAGGTTTTGAATTTGGACAGATGTGGTTGAAATATTGGATGCAATGTATCTAGTGTGTCTTCGGTTTGAATTTCAAACCCCCCAGTTAAAGTTTTTAAATATTTCACCCTAGCTGGTTTGGCTCAGTGAATAGAGCCTCGGCCTATGGTTCTGGGTCCAATTCCATCGAAGGGCATGTACCTCAGTTGCAGGCTTGATCCTCAATCTGGTTGGGGCACATGCAGGAGGTAACCAATCGCTGTTTCTCTCTCTCTCTCTCTGTCTCTCCCCTCCCTTCCACTCTCTCTAAAAATCAATGGAAAAATACCCTCAGGTGAGGATTAATAAACAAACAAAAAAGCTTTTAAACTTTTCTTCATAACAGGTATTTTTACCCATAAGGTATTTAATGGTAAATCTGGAACATAGTCAAAGGCCTCTTAAAATATTGTTGAATATTTATTAATATAATTATTCATTACTATGTCCAGGCACAAAGAGAAAGAGAAGAAGAGAAATGTGTATATTGAACTGGGGGTTGGGAGACTGGGAAGGAGGGAGGGCCCACAGCCTCTCTGCAGGCGCTGGATGAGTGGGATCGTAGAAAGAACCTCCCATAGGAGAAGGGACACTCTGAACAGTCCTCATTGATCCAGACCATGGGAGACATCGAGGAAATGGATATGTGAGTAGGATCTTTGGCTAAAAGCTGGGATGGGAGTAGGAGCTGGAGGAGGGGGTGCCATGGTTCTCCAGGGAGTGTGAGCTGTATAGGATGAGGTGGCTGATGGGTTTATGCTGAGTCTCGGGTCTGAGCAGGTATAAACGAGTTCAGGAACTTGGCATTGCAATGATTATTTTCTATGCCATGGCTGGAAGGAGGTATAAGACAGAATATTTCTAATGCAACTGAATCTATTCAAATCACTAAACTTCATTTAGTTTTTATTATGATGTTTTTCAATCCATTTTCAAGAAACCAAAGAGGTGTTTTCTGAAGATAGATGATAGGGTGCAATCATGCTGGGCTTCCGGACTTTCTGAATGCTGGGGTGGAGAGGCGGCCAGGCCTTATCTGGGTGTGAACAGAACTCCAGGGAGAATAGTCAGGGGAGAAAGAAAATGAGATCACTAACACTTTTTTTAGTATTTACTCTCTCTAGGTGCTGCTTCTGCATATGTAATATGTTTAATCCTATACGATCCTGAAAAGAAGTTTACTTTGTAAATGAGGATGTGCAGGCTGAGAGAGGGTGAGTAATGTGCACTCTCTGGGAGCCAGCAACCAGCAAAGCTGGCTGGGAGGAGGCTTCCCCTGACCAGCAGCCACGACTCCCAGGGAACAGTGTGGCCAGAGCAGACACCCCCGCCCCTCTGACCTCCACTCCCATTTGCAGATGCCTGAAGTTCTATGATAGAAACTCAAACACGAAAGGCTTTCATTTGTGATAAAAACAACACTCCATTAGATTTTGAATGAAAGAAAGTAAAAAAATCAGGAAGGCTTGTGTTTCTGGTGATATGTTTCCTCCATTTCATAACTTTGTGGTTGGTAGCAGCAAGTCACAAGGTCAAGAGCCGGGTATCAGTGCTGCTGAAGGAGGAGTAAGGTCTGAGTCAGCCAAGGAACTCGAAGCCCTTCTGGTAAGTCAACAATGACCTGCATACAAATGAGGGAACCGTGATAAGAGTCCGGGCTTTCAGAAAAAAAGTTTCCACTTCATTTTTAATACTATGTATAAAATGATAGCGAATGAAGAGGGGAGAATAGCAGATAACGCAAAAGGGTAGTATAAGAGCAACAAAACCAACATGCACTGAACAATAGTTTACAAAGTTAATACTGGAGAAGATATTTGCTCTCTTGACATACCCTGGAATTATGGGGGTGGAAATGAGTGGGCGATACTGAACATCTTCTGGCATTATGCAGGAAAATAAATGCCGGAGATGATTTTCGAAATGAGCAAGTTCGGTGGGAAATCATACAATAGGCTACTGTACAGCAGTGACAATAAATTAACTAGAGCTACAAGTAGCCACATAGATAAATCTCAAATATATAATGTTGAGAGAAGGTTAAATGTTGTATTGTATTGTTACATAAGTTTAAAAACCGTGCAAAACAGTTAGTTCTACATATTGTTTAGGTACATGCACATGTAAGTATAGTCATGCATGGGATGGATAAATACCAAATCCAGGATGGAAGTTAACTCTGAGTGGGGAGGGAAGAGGATATTTGGGATAAGAATCAATACAGGGAGTGCCCATTGCTTTTGTGATGTTCATTGGGTAAGCTGAGTAGGGACAAATTAATACTTGATAAATTAGTCTCTTTGTGTTTTTTTATATCTGAAATGTGTCCTAATAAATAAGAGAGAAGTAGGTGAGAAAGATTAATTTAGCACAGTCATATAAAGGGCAAGAGGGCCATACAGTCGGGGAAAGATTCTAAGATCCCCTTAGAATGGTTTGAACAAATGTAAGATCCTATTGTACTGCTTATTTGGCTAACTGTAAAAGACAGCTTAAATGTGACATTTGGAAATTGTTTTTGCTGATGAATCAAACACTTTATATGGCCTAACCTCTCACTTTATGCAAATATAATGCCAGTTACACAGTAGAAAAATCTCTTGTGCGTGATTCATTATAGGAAACTGATGTTTTCTTTACTAGTCTTCTTATCTTGGCAAATTTTAAATATTTTAAATGTCAAAAAGAAGGAAGAACAATACTATATGCTGTCCTTTTGGGGCAAGATAGCTAATTCAACAATAGGATGCCGGATTCAGGATGAATAGAGGTGGTGCATTCAGTTGTAGCCAATCCCCGTCCTTGTAAATTTGTAAAATCAGAAACTTGTATTATTATAAAATTAGAAAATAAAATGGGACTACATTAAATTAAATTTTTATTTATATCTTTAGACTTTTGTCTATTAAAATATCATAATAACCTTTACAACACGAAGAGCTTTTATAAATTCAAAGGAAGGAAAATAGACTTTAAAAAATGGAAAGGGAATATGAAAAGACAATTTATAGAAAGAAACACAGATAACCAAAGACAGTGTTAATTTGTATCTCTCTAATAATTAGTAACACTGAGGATTTTTCATATGTCTATTGGCCATCTATATGTTCTCCTTAGAGAAGAGTCTATTTAGGTCTTTTGCCCATTTTCTAATTGGATTGGTTTTTTTGGTGTTTAGTTGTGTAAGTTTTTTACAAATTTTGGATATTAACCCCATTATTGGTGAGTACGTTCTCCCATACAGTGGATTGACTTTTCATTTTTGTTGATGGTTTCTTTTGCTGTGCAGAAGCTTTTTAATTTGATGTAGTCCCATTTGTTTATTTTTTTTTCTTTGTTTTCCTTGCCCTAGGAGATATTTTGGCAAATTATTGCTATGCAAGATGTCTGTGATTTTCCTGCCTATGTTTTCTTCCAGGATTTTTATGGTTTCGTGACATACTTTTAAGTATTTTACCCATTTTGAGTTTATTCTTGTCTATGATGTAAGTTGGTGGTCTAGTTTCTTTCTTTATTTTTCTAAATACCTGTCCAATTTTCCCAACACCATTTATTTTTTTTTTAAATATATTTTATTGATTTTTTACAGAGAGGAAGGGAGAGAGATAGAGAGTTAGAAACATCGATGAGAGAGAGACATCGATCAGCTGCCTCCTGCACATCTCCTACTGGGGATGTGCCCGCAACCCAGGTACATGCCCTTGACCGGAATCGAAGTTCTGTTCCATTGATCTATATGCCCATCTTGTGTCAGTACGAGGCTGTTTGGATTATAATGGCTTTCATTAATAGTCAGATATGCAAGGGAATGACGAAACCGGTTTGGCTCAGCGGATAGAGCGTCGGCCTGCGGACTGGAGGGTCCCAGGTTCGATTCCGGTCAAGGGCATGTACCTGGGCTGTGGGCACATCCCCAGTGGGGGGTGTGCAGGAGGCGGCTGGTCGATGGTTCTCTTTCATCGATGTTTCTGACTCTCTGTCTCTCTCCCTTCCTCTCTGTAAAAAATCAATAAAATATATTTAAAAAAACAAAACAAGGAAAAATGTTGGGGTTTCATTTGCATTTTAAACCTTTTTATTCTTATCAAATTGCAAAATGTTAGAAAAATTGAAAGACCACCTTCCTATCATGAGGTTGGTTCAGTTGCACGCTGTAGATATTGTTTTTCTTAGGATAAGAACCAGTTTCATAAGGAGAGGGAAATATGTCTGCCTTCTGAATTGTCATTGTAACATAACTTAAAGTATACTAAAAATTCTATATAAAATATCTCCAAATTAGCCTAATATAGGTAGTTTAATTTCTTCTGCTGATCAATCTTTAGATAAGATGTTTAAAAAGTTTATTAAAATATAGCATATTATCTATGTGTGGCAAGCCATTAGCCATTACCAACTATTAAATCAACACTAAAATTAGTTTATCAGATTAGCTATTAATTAGTCACACACTTTTTTTCTTCAAAACTTTTTAGTTTTGAGCAGAAAATACAATGGCAATTTATATATATACTTATATATTTACTAGTAACCCAGTGCACGGATTTGTGCACATTGAAAGGAAATTAATTAGAAGGTGGCCAGTGGGGCAGGACTGGGTGAGATGGGTTGGACACACCCTGGAGCCAACCTCCCTCGGTCCCTCCCCAGCATCTGCAGAGTGAGCAGGGTCCCTCTGGCAGGTGGGGTCCCTTGGCCTGGCCTGCATGGATCAGGCAGAAACCAGCTCTCTGACATCCCTGAGGGGTCCTGGAGTGTGAGAGGGCACTCTGCAAAGTTGCTGTCCTACAGGGTATGGAATGCAAATGCAAGTGTGCAGTAAACCAGATTTGGGGCCAACAGTGCCCCAGCAACAACATAACCCACGGCTGAAGGTGGAATTGCACAGTGAGGAATCAGGCTCCCTCCTCTCTGGTTTTGGGGTGCATCACCTGAGAACTGCTGCTGCCAAGTCACTGTAGCTCTATAGCTCCTGCATTGAGTGTCTTCCGCCTGGTGGTCAGTGCACATCATAGCGACCTCCATTAGTATGGGTGGAGGAACACTTAGCAGCCATATATCTATATATCTATATATCTATATATCTATACACACACACACACACACACACACACAGCCCACAACTGGAACGTTGGAATGACTGAACAACTTGAATGACCGGTCACTATGACGCACACTGCAGCTGGCCAACCGGCCTGATGGGGGCGGGGCTGGCCAGCCAACCTCCCGTGGCCCTTCCCCCCAGCTGTCTCCCCACCTCCACCCCTTTACCCA
>NW_006289416.1:160323-203714 GCF_000327345.1 Myotis davidii
CCCCGGCTCCCACCTACGATCAGAGTGGCCCCCACCCACTGCAGCTTTGTCTGGAAGGAAGGACATCTGGAAGGACGTCCGATCTAATTAGCATACTATACTTTTATTATTATAGATATTATACATATATAATACAATATTGTATAAATGTATTAACTTTAGTGCTCTCTCCATAATAAAATCTCCTTTACTTTCTTTTGTAATGAAATGAAACTTTCAAGAAAGTTAATTTGGCATATTCAAATTTGCGTACTATGCAATAGTTAAGCATAAGTAGTGGGAAGCCCATTAAAAAGAAAATAAACACGCAAATTTTAGTTTTATCCTTTCTTATTTTACAGGTTTCAAATATCTACAATCAGCATCAAGTTAACATGTTTTCCTAATCTGATTAGTCATGGAATATTTGCCCTTCATACACATTACATCACTCATTCTTCATAGAATGGCTTAGAGAATAGACAGGTTTCTGCGTACATGGTACGTGGAGGGGAAAGGAGTCCAAGCTGTCTGCTGCCAGAGAGATTTAGTCTAAGAAACATTCCCATGCCATGAAATTAATTATGAAAAAAGAAAGCCTCCAGTGACTTAAAATTATATTGCATTAAGAAAGTTAAAGTAAATTAAAAGCCCTAAAACAATCCACATTATTTCAAGGTCCCAATGGCACATTAATTATGCCTTTCATTTTGTCTGTTTTGTAAATATAGGCAGTCTCAGAATTAAACTACTTCACTAATAAAAGGCCATTGCATAGAAACATCCATTGATCCTCTGTCCTCTTAAAATGTCACAGAGCATCAAAGTTCCTGGCTACCCCTGACCCAACCAATGCGCCAGACCCATTGCTTGTGGAGGCTCCGTGCTAATTTCCCATTTCAACTTCTCTTAATGCCTTAAGGCTTCCAGCACTGAGTCTTTGGAGTGCCCTACTAGTGATTCAACTGTGTTGATTCCAACTGTGATGAATTAGGCTTTGGGGGTTAGGCTGAGACTCTGCCCACTACTGAGAACATTTGAGTCAACTGTGAGTCCTTATCACATAATGATCAAGAATGCAGCTCTGGCCTGGCTGGTGTTGCTCAGTGGTTGAGCATCAACCTATGAACCAGGAGGTCACAGCCCAGTCAAGGCACATGCCTGGGTTGTGGGCCCAATCTCCAGTAGGGGGTGTGCAGGAGGCAGCCGCTCAATGATTCTCATCATTGATGTTTCTATCTCTCTCTCCCTCTCCCTTTCTCTCTGAAATATATATATATTTAAGAAGAATGCAGCTCTGGAATGTTCAGACCTCCTGTTTTAGTTTCCAGGTTCTGACATTTCTTAAAGATACAACATTAGAGAGTGCAGCTGTTCTTTGCCTTGTTTTTCTCAGCTGTAAAATGAGAACAACAGTTAGTTATAACTGACCTTACAGGTACTATTATGGACTGAATTGTGTCCCCTTAAAATTCATATGTTGCACCTCAGAATGTGACTCTGTTTGGAAATAGAGCCTTTATTAGAGTAATTGAGTTAAAATGAGGTCCCATGGGTGAGCCCTATTTCAATCTGACTAGTTCTTTATAAGAAGAAATTAGGACACAGGTACACATAGAGGGAAGACCATGTGAAGACACAGGAAGAAGATGGGCATCTGCAAGCCAATGAAAGAGGTTTCAGAAGAAAATAGCTCTGCTGATGCCTTGATCTTGAACTTGTAGCCTCCAGAATTGTGTGAAATAAATGCCTGTTGTTTAAGCCATCCAGGCTGTGGTACTGTGTTGTGGAGGACCTGGCGAGCTAATACAGGTGCTTGTGAGGATTCCGGGGGGCAATGCAGAATGAAATGCCTAGAAAAGTGCCTTAACAGTAGCACATGATAAACGTTAGCTATCATTATTCTGTAGGCAAATATGTCGCTAATTCTAAGTAACTTTCTTAAGAATTAAGATTTATATCACAACCTGTATTTATAATGTATTTTTACATATTTGGATTACCTTGAAAGTTGTCTTTTTTACAGTAAACATTCATTTGTTTATTTGTTCATAAAATAAACATGTATTCACTGCTGACTTTGTTTCAGGAACTATATTTGGTGTAGGGAGAGCAAGATGAATAGGCCACAGCTCGTAACCCTTCCTTGAGGAGCTTATGGCATCTGGAAATGGTCCAACATGGTGCCTGGCGTCATTAGAGTGACAGAGTGGTGGCTGGAGGCCGGGAAGGTTGAACATAGCAATAAAGGAGAACAATTGCCTGCCTGCAGGGCAGGCGGAGGAGGGGCTCTCTGGACCAGTTGAAAACCAGCCTGGCTCTTATAATGATGTGAGTTTTCCAGGGGAGTTCTGCAGTCACCTGGTGCTGACCTGCAACATCCAGGGAAAGATGGCTCTGTCTGAGCAAAAATTTCCATTCTGCGCTGCAGGTTAAAAGGTTGCAAACAAAGGCCAGCTCTGCTGGAGTCAGGGCACAAGGGCTGGGCAGGTGCATAATCTAATGGGGGGGAAATGCTGATGTCTGTCCCTTTATCTGCCACACTTTCTGGGAGAGAAAGACTGGAATAACTTATGTGTTCCTTAGCGAGGCTGCTTACATAGCCAAATCAGATTTATTGGAAACTATGTCACTAATGACTTCCACAAAGTTTTTTATCTTAAACCACTTTATTCAGGTATAATTGATATACAATCAAATGTATATATTTAAATTGTAATATTTGATGTTTTGATATATGGATACACCTGTGAAAAATTTGCCATGATCAAGATCGTAAACATATCCATCACCTCCCAACGTCTCCTCCTGCCCCTCAGTGATCCTGCCTGCTTGGTCTTCCTCTCTCCCAACCTGCAGGCAACTACTGACATGCTTTTTATTTACTATAAAGTAGCTGGTATTTCCTATAATTTTATATGAATAAAGTCATACAGTTTCTATCCTTTGCATATGTTTTTATACAGCATAATTATTTTAATATTTTCCTGTGTTGTTGGTATATATCAATAATTCTATCCTTTTTTGTTGCTAAGTAGCATTCCATTGTATGCATATGCTGCAGTTTTGTTTATCCATGCACCTGCTGAGGGGCATGTGGGTTGTTTCCTGGTCTGGGCTTTTGCAAATAAAGCTACTGTGAATATTTGTGTACAAGTCTTTGTGTGGATATATCTTTTCTTTTTCTCAGGTAAATATAGGGCGTCCCCCCAAAATGTATACACAGCTTTGAATAATTATAAAGGCAGTGTTTATTGAAATACATTTCATTTTCCAAGTTGAGCTACAAGCAGTTATAGTGTGTACACAGTTTTGGGGACACCCTGTATATGAAGAATGGTTGGATCTACTTGCTAGGCGTATGTGTATTTTGTTAAGAAACTGAAAACAACTGCTTTCCAAAATGGTTGTATCGTTTTATATTTCCACCAGTAGTGAATGAGATTTCTAGTTCCTCCATAGCCTCCTCAATATATCCAATTTTTGCTTAGGTTTCCACTCTCTAAACAGCAATATTTAAAAAGCAATCTTTAGTTTTAATGAAGTCAAATTAATCAATTTGTTTTTTATGGTCCATGCTTCATATCTAGAAAATCTTTGCCTCACCAGACTTACAGTTTTTCTCCTATCTTCCCTTCTAGAAACTATAGTTTTAGATTTTACATTTAAGCATATGATCTATTTTGAATCAATATCAATTAGGTCAAGTTGGTTTATAAATATGTTCAAGTCTTCTATTTCCTTACTGGTTTTCTGTGTAATTTTTCTATCATTTATTGAGAGAGGGAAACTGAAATGTGTGACTATAATCGTTTGTTTGTTTTTCCTGTACTTCTACCAGTTGTTGTTCTATATCTTTTGAAACTCTATTATTAGGTGCATATTGAAGATTGCTATGTCTTATTGATAAATTGACCTCTTTATCATTATGAAATGAACTTCTTTATCCTGGTAATATTCTGTGCTCTGAAATCTAGTTTGTCTGAAATTAATATAGCTACCACAAGTTTCTTTTGACTAATGTTAACATGAAATATATTTTTCTTCATTTATTTTTAATCTATCTGTGCCTTTACATTTAAATTGTATCCTTTGTAGGCAGCATACAGCTGTGTTGCTTTTTTATACAATCTGACAATCTTAGCCTTTAATTGAAATGTTTAGAGCAGTAATGCTTACTATGAATATGGATATGTTCTGGTTTATATCTACCATCTTATTGTTTATTCTCTACTTGTTTTATATTCTTCTTGTTCTGCCCCCTTTATGAACTGAATATTTTTTATTATTGCATTTTATCTCCATTGTTGGCTTATTAATTCCAACTACTTATTTTGTTATTTAACTGGTTCCTTAGGGTTGATAGTAAACATCATTAACTTATCCTAGTTGACCTTCAAAAGATATCGCACCACTTCTCATTTTGTCTTACATGATGTGGGCTACTATAACAGAATACCATAGGCTAGGTGGCTGAAACAACACATATTTATGTCTCACAGTTCTGGAAGCTGTGAAGTCCAAGATCAAGGTGCTGGTAGATTTCGTGACTGGTGAAGAACCACTTTCCTGATTTGTATGTGTCCTTACTGTTGTGTTCCCACATGGTGGACAGTGGAGACCGAGAACAAGGTCTCCTGTCTCTTCTTATAAAACCACAAATCCTTACATCTGCCAGAGTGGCTTTCAGCAGTAAATCAACAGGCAGCAAGTGTTGGCAAGGACATGGAGAAAGGGAACCCTTATGCACTGTTGGTGCTAATGCAGATTGGTGCAGCCACTATGGCAAGCAGCAAGGAGTTACCTCAAAAAATTAAAAATGGAACTTCCTTATGACCCAGTGATTCCACTTCAGGGAATTTATTGGAAGAAACTCAAAACCCTAATTTGAAAGAAAATATGCATCCCTATGTTCATTGCAGTATTATTTGATATATCCAAGATTTAGAAGCAGCTTGTGTCTATCAATACATGTATGGATAAAAAAAAAAGCTGTGGTACATTTACACAATGGAATACTACCCTTTGCAACAGCATAGATGAACCTGGAGAGCATTATGCTAAGTGAACTAAGCCAATTAGAGAAAGATAAGTACCATATGATTTCACTCGTATGTGGAATCTAGTGAACCAAATGAACTAACAAGCAAAATAGAGATAGACTCATAGATAGAGAGCAGCCAGCCAGCTCTCTGGGTATGGGGGCGGGCGGAGGGGGTGGGCGGAAAGATTGATGTGAGAGTGAAATGGTGATTGGCTGCCTTCTGCACGCCCCACACTGGGGATCAAGCCCCCAACCTGGGCATGTGCCCTGACTGGAAGTTAAAGTGGCAACCTTTAGGTACACAGTACAACGCCAACCTACTGAGCCACACAGGCCATGGTAATCTGGGTCAGTTTTAATTCTTTACTTATACTCAATAGTCATATATCTCTGCTATTTTGCATGCTTGGTGATTTTTTTATTGGATGCCAGAAATTTTGAATTTTATGTTTTGAGGTATTGGGTAGTTTTGTAGTCTATGAGTATTTTGTTCTAGGATAAAATTAAGTTTCTTGAAATGTTTTGGTCCTTTCAGGTCTTTCATTTAAGATTTGTTATGTGGGACAAGAATTCACTACTGAGGCAAGACCCTTCTGAATGCTTTACTCCAGGGGTCCTCAAACTACGGCCCACGGGCCACATGCAAATACAAATATTGTATTTGTTCCCGTTTTGTTTTTTTTACTTCAAAATAAGATATGTGCAGTGTGCATAGGAATTTGCTCATAGTTTTTTTTTAACTATAGTCTGGCCCTCCAACAGTCTGAGGGACAGTGAACTGGCCCCCTGTTTAAAAAAGTTTGAGGACCCCTGCTTTACTCGGTGTTCTGTGAATTAAGTTTTTCAGTCTGACTATTGGGAACAGGCACTGTTTCCAGCTCTGCGTGAGGGTTGAGTACTACTCCCTACTCCTTCTTATCCTTTAAGATAAGAAAGTATGGTTCTCTGTCCATCTTTGGGTTGTTTTCCTCACCTACATGTGCTCATTAGTACACAGCAGACCACATGAGAGTGCCTTCTGCAGATCTCTGGAGTTCTCTCTCTTCTCTAATATTTTGACCTGCAAATGCTAGCCACCTTCTTCTCCCTAGATTTTCAACTTAGTGAGTCTGCTTCCCCTGGTCTCCCCTTCCTTAGCGGTGCCCTGGAAACTCTCACGGCAATAAAATCTGCTTCCCACCTCTCAGCAGTTACTCTCCTTCATTACTGATGTTCAGGGTCTTGAAACCCAGGTGTCATATTTTAGTCACATAAGGTAAAGGGTCTTATGAGCTCTCCCTAGAACTTAAACTTCATCCTTTCCACAATATCCTGATGGCTAGAGAAAGTCTCCCTCTCCAATGTGTGTGTGTTGGGCGTGGGGTAAGGAGAGACCACACAGAACATAAATATCTGAAGTGAGGGATCACTGAAGGCTGGTTACCACCCACAGGCAGTGAATACACCAACCTGGAGAGCGGGAAAATTAGAACGAATGAGCAGGGTGGAGCTAGTTGATAGAACATTGGAAAAAGTTGATAACTATCAGAAAGAATCTGGACAGAAATAATTCCATTCTACCCTGTGTCCTATAAAAACCTCTGCCTCAACTGAACTTTCGTCACAGTATTTCACTATTATTTAAGTATTAGTCTCCTACTAAATTGAAAATTCCCAGAAGTCAGAGACTATCTCTTATTCACGTTGGATCCTCAAGCTCCTACTGTTATGCCTAGATTATAGTAGCAGTTCCGGCAGCATTTCTTAAATAGAATAAAGATGAATGCACTGGAACAATAAGTCCACCAATATCTATCACATGGCTCTAAACTTTGTGATATGCTACGCTGGAAAGTAGCATATTGAAAACGGTTCTTTAGGGAAGCTGTTAGGAACCAACAGGTTGGGAACAGAGGCCAAAAAGATTCATTCCAAAGCTGATGTGGCAATTTAGGCATAAAGCAGCAAGGCTTGGAATAGATAAAAGTAAGAAGTAGCAATAAAGTAGAAGGCTTACATCCCAGATCCACATGAAAAAGAAAATAGATAAAACTTACTGACAATTGAGTTTGAAGTGAAGAAAGGACCAAGATGACTCCAGGGTTTCAAGCCAAGGAAACATGAAAACTGTGATGTCACTAACAAAGTAAGACAGTGCTAAGAAAGGATGCAGTGCTCCCCTTCTAAACTTGTTCTTCCTTTATTTCCTATCTGACTTACCTAAGAGAGAAATCTTGGAATTGTTATTGATCCCCTCCCTGCCCCCTTCCTTCCCTATGAACCCAGTTGCAACTTGAGTTCCGTAGGAAGCAGACTCAGATGGAGTGTAGTATGCAGGATGCTTATGAGGTTGTGTGCCTGTGATCAGCCCTGTGGAAGGGAAGAGAATGGAGCAGGAGTGGGCAGAGGGAGAGGTGGAGCAGCACACAGCTTTGTGTCATTCCACAGAGCGCAGTGGAGCTAGAACGACCCTTCAAAGTGACCCTGCATTGGACCAAGTTGGCCAAGCCTTCATGCCCACACACTACTCAGTCATTGGACCACACTGAGATGGGAAGTGACCTCTGGGGAGGACTCTGTGCAGCTCCAGCAATCCTTGAAGGGCTTGGCAGCTGAATACGGGCTGCACTTGGCATTCCCAATAACTGGGGCAGCAAGTGCTTCATTGATGGGGCATTTGAGTGACACATCACAGTGTCCACATCACCCCCACCCCCAAGTCTTCTTCTTTATCTTTGCAGGTTAGTTACTTGGGGTTCCCATTACGTTTTTCCTGAACTGCTGCAACAGGGTCTTATTTTATCTCTCTGCTTATTGTCTTCACCTCTCTCCTATCCTTTTCCACACTGCTGCTATGATGACCATTCTAAACACAGGCATAATCATGTTATTCTTTATCCTAAAACCGTTCCATGGCTTCTTGTCACCTGTGCGATTCAGTCTGGACCTCCAGCCACCCTGCACTCTAGCCCTGACAAGGCTTTCACGTGCCTCTGGCTCTTTCTCTGCCAGACACCTTCCTTCTCTGACCTGGTTTTTTGCTTAGCTCACCCCTGCCCTGCCCTTCAGGACTCACCTACTTTTTGTACCCGTCATGGTTTTGCGAACCTGGGTTAAGTGGCATTTCACTATATTACTATAGCCCTCATTATTCACCTTTCTGTAGCATCTATGACATGATACTCCAATTGTTTGGTACCAGATTTACACCTCCTTGAGAGCACAGACAGACAGCTTGCACTTTTTAACTCAGCACCTAGCACACGGCCTGGCATGTACAAGGCTTTCAAATGTTTGAGCAATAAATGAATTAATCTGAGAATTTTTTTAAGAAAGACAGTTATTCTTCTGATTACCAACCATCATCTTTTGGACACCTGGGACATTTTTCAAAGGCAGGAATCATTCTATAAAATGAGGCTTATTGATGGATCAGCTCTGAACTCCCAGGAAAAATATTACCGTCAGTGAAGTTTAGCCAAGGAGCTACTTTGGCTCATTATTGAAGATCTTCCCTGTGGCTGCTGAGTAAGTTACTGTAGGGAAGAAAATTGTTCACTGCATAATCCCACTCTCTAATTGTCCCTCTGTCCTCTTCCTCTCACACCCCATGGAGTTAACCCAGGACAAAGAAGGAGGGAGGGTGTCCCTCCCCCTCCTCAGGGGATGCAGAGCTGTGTCATGTCTTCTTCTGCCCCTGGTTTCTTGTCCCAGGTTTCTAGACTGGATAAGACAAGATGGTGGCTCTTGAAGAATCTCTCCCACCCCCACCCCCAGCCCAGTGTTGTCCAGGCTCTACCTTCTCACTTGTCTTCTTCCCTGGAGTGAGAGAAAATCCAGAATCCTCCAAGCCACTCACTGTTGTGAACAGACACACCCAGTGCCTGCCTTACTCCCACAACACTGAGCTCTAGATAGGATTTATACTGAGATCCTGCTCTCCTGGAACCTTCTAGATTTCTTGTGAGACCTAATGCAGGAGTTTAGAGATGGTTGTATGGATGACAGTGAGCTGTCAAAAAATTCTCATACCTTGTTCATTTGTATTAGTTTATGATTATTTCTAAAAGAGCCTTTAAACAGAATCTCATATTTCTTCTGATTCCATTGGCTTTGGGGGAGTCACAGAGACACTTTGGGAAACTTTTTATTTTACAAGGCCATGTCCTATCCTGGGCGGTTTTCATGTTAAATTCTATTAACAGCTTTTGTCTTTGGTTATAATGCATATATTAGCAATTAAAAGCCATTTAAAATAATTGATTCAATTCACTAAAGCCAACAAATTAATTAACTGATGCATAATTAATCAGAGCAGCAAGGCACCCCTTCTTAACGGCCCAGATAGGAGAGCTGTGATTTGTGTGCTCGTGCACAGAGTAGATAACAGTCAGCTGAGCTCTTGAACCAGATACTGGCACAATCGGGGTCATAATTTAAGAGCCGAAGGCTGTTCAGCCCACAGAAGGAGCACCTGGCCTGGGCTACATGAAGTGATGCTGTCTGCTCAGGCTGAATCTTCAGACGTAGGGCTTTGGCTATCAGAGCAGGGAGGCAGGGGGTGCAGATGAGGGTTCTGAGAGGGCAGCCTTGTCCGTTGCTCAACACGTAGAGTACATTCAAATTGCCTATGCAATGTGTTGCAGGTCCATGAGAAGATGAATCCAGAATTGAAAGTAAGCATTGAGAAACTATTTTAGGAATTTGATAAAACCATAGTATATCTTCTGAATCTAAATTTTAATTTTGGGGCTTATATTTTTTATGTCTTTTTTCATTTAATTTTCTAATAATTCATGTTTATTGTATTTAAAATAAGTGTCAGTATGCAATAGATTATAAATTGTAAAAAAACACATACAAATAGAACTGGTCCTTTAACACAGATATCTCTAGAACCACTGCCTTGGATCATTCCAATGATCCTAACCCCAGACCTTGAAAAATACTGTTTGGCCTGACCATGTCCTAGGGAGGTAAGATGAACTCTAATATCCCTTTGCAGCTGAGCTGAAAGGGGGATTTGAGATGTTTGCGTTTTTCTGTGCTCTGCAGAGGCAATGTTATCCAGCCGAAGGGATGGACAGAAACGAATTCAAAGCCATGGAGGCTGTGAATAATATAGCTGCACTGATATTCATTCTGCACATGTGCCTACTGAGGGGGTCACGAGTTGACTGTGAAAGGTAATATTATCATACAATCTCAGACACAGCATGAGAATACCCCACACTGAATCAATGGTCCCAGCTCCCGCAACAAGAGTGTAGAGACCCAAGGGCCTGCATCACGGTGCTTTTAGCAAGTTAAGGACAGAAAAGAAACCTAAGAGTCATCCTTTGGGATAGTGGGATATGGATGAACCGGTTAGAAGAAAATAGCCATACCCAGACTTTACTAATAAAAGTGAAATGAGTAAGCCACTTACTTGAAGTGAACAGACAGTCGCTGGGGCCTGACTTTAAATTGTCCTTGGGTGTGGTAATGGGAAATAGTGCCTAAAGCCAGTTCATAAGTAGCTGTAATAGCTCTTGTAGCCCTTTCAATGGGATTCGAGGTGGGTCTGTCTGGGCACTTGGTAGGTCATTGCTTGTGCTCATACAGACCACAAAGGCTGACTCCCCACAAACCCCCATGGCAGTCTCCTTCCTTGAACTACCATATACAAGAGCCCTGACTTGGGAATGAGGAGGGCTTATGGTTTGGTTTTGGTGCACGAGTGATCTTGGCAATAAGATCTCAAGATTTTAAAAGGTGAAATTTCTATTTTGAAAATAAAAGTTGCTTATTATAAAACAGCTCCATATTGCCTTATCAGAATAGGGAAAGTCCCTCGTCTGAGAATGGAGCACATCAGTAGGGGAGAAAATTAGGTAGGTCTGGATTTAATGCCTAACTTCTCTACTTTCTAGCTGTAAAATCTTAAACATTGTTCTTGATCTCTCAGCCTCAGCTTCCAAATTTTTAAAGGGGAGATTGTAAAACCTACCGTGAAAGGCTGACACTTGCAGAATACTTCTTATGTGCTCGTTTCTGTGCTAAGTAATTACATATTTTTTTACTTATCTTTCCAGCAAATCCTCAATGTCACGCACTATGAAAACATGATATGCAAATCCAAACACTCAACAATCACAGCTTTAGAAAGAATAGTGTACAAAAGACTGAGCACAGTGCCTGACACACAGTAGGTCCTGACTAGATGGAGTCTATTATTGCTGCCACCACTGCCAGGAAGGCAAAGGCAACATGGGAAGTGGAAATGTGTACTTGGTGTTTGCTGTGAATCCTCCCCTCCCCTCTGTTCTGCTTTATTGGTGCAGAGCAGCTGGGAGGTGGCCCAGGCTCTGGGTTTCCTGGGCCCCAGCCACATCCACCAGGGAAGCAGGTTTACCTCACGGCAGGCCTTAGGCAGAATACAATTTTAGGGACAACTAGAAGACTCCATGACCCTCCACGTCTCTCCCTTAAGGCCTGGGTGTTGCCTAAAACTCATTTCAGGGGAGTCACGCCATTTATTCTGCTGGGATAGCAAGAAGCTAAAACGTACGAATGCCCAGGAGAGCTTGCACAAAAGTGTGAATAAATTTCTGGCAAGCAGTATAAAATGACATCAGGTCTTAATAGCTGTGATAGAGGAAAATGTAGAAAAGCAATGGCCACCTGGCATGGGTTAGAAGGAGGTGCTATTGAAAGAAAAGGGAGGACAGAAACAATTTTGGGAGTGTCTGGGTTTTCTATCTGGCTGGCCCTGCTTATCCTTATCTGAGTGCAGACAAATTGCATATTGTGAGCAAAGGGAAGAAGCCTCTGGAAGATGTGTGCCTGCACCGCAATGGACCTCTCTGAGGGAACCAGGCTGACCCCCCAAGCTCTCCTCTTTGGCCCGCTAAGCTCTCCTCTTGGGCTGTGGGCCTGGGTGTGTGTGTGTGATTACGAAATTTTCTCTCCACTCCTCTCCTCCTCCAGTTCTTACTGCACATAGCAGACCTGACTGCTACGTGCAGTAAGTTATTAAAATTAGGCATCCTGAATTCAAATCCTAACTCTCCACTTATCTTAATTTCCATGAACAGGGAGCTCATGGAGGTGTGTGAGAATGAGATGAGGCGCTGAGCTAAAGCGCTCTGGGCTGTGCCTGGTATGTGGGAAGCAACACTGTTCCAGTTTGTGACCCACAGGAAGTGACCAGCCCGTCAGGCATGTGCCAGGCCACCCAGTCTCCTCAGACCAACTATGCCATTGGCAACTGCACACATTTTACTACATGAGAAGTTACTCATTTATAGAAATTATAGTTTCTAAATGTTTCCTTTCTGCTTCACAAGATACAAAACAGTGACTCATCCATCTCTTTCACCAGAATGTAAGTTTTTATAGATACAAACCATCTAGGGCAGGCGATAAGGGCTCTGACTGTCACGTAGTCTCTGGGGGTGATGGGGAGTCACCTCACCTCACCTCTCAGTGTCATGGTTTCCCCTGAGGTAAAGGGAGGAGGTGGCTGAGATAACTCTCAGCAATGATGCTACCTGGATATTGGTTAGGACTGCCTTCTAAAGTCATATTATACTTCCTGAGCCTCAGTTTGCCTATCTGCAAACCCAAATTGGCACTGCCTATGACACTTTACTTAACATGAGTATTAATGAGCTTCATATTTTCTTTCCAGCTCTTTCTAAGCATCTCTCATGCCATGTTTCCATGTTACACACACACACACACACACACACACATGTCCCTCATGCCATGTTTCCATGTTATACACACACACACACACACACACACACACACACACACACACACAGAAAGGAAATGAGAGCTCGAGCTAGCTTCTGAGAACAGAAACCATCGAATGACAAAACCAGTATATTCAGTATACTTTCATATGCAGTCAGTAAAAAATATTCCAAAGAGCCTATGGAAGTATCACACAGTCAACACATATCTACTGAGTATCTACCAAGTGCTAAAATGAAGTCCCTTAGATAAATTATTGAATTCACATCCTTGTTCTGAAGGAATTTTCAATATATTATTAGAGAATAAATAAATGAATCCAAGTAACTGCTTTCAGATTGGAGGGAGTAAATGCCATAAAGAAAATAAAAATTAATTATGATATGGGTTCAAGGGAGAGAACGTTGTAGTTAGGATTTCAGGGCTTTCTTTGTTTGTAGAAAGGCTTGTGCAGAGAGTCAGGGGAGATGAGCTCTGAGGGTAGGTAGAATGTGAATCTATGAAGATGGGAGGGGGATGGGAGGTCTTGAGGAAAAGGAGATAAAAGAACATTTCAGAACAAAAAGGAAGAAGGAGAAGTCCAGGGTGAATCTGTGGAAAGAAAATGGTATATTCAATCGGCCTATTTCTGAGCAATGAATGTGTAGATGTTGTTGTCTGAGATCTTAGAAAGCCTTGAACTGGGTAAATAATTTATGCCCTATTCCTTATTATGAAACTGAAAGTTTTACAGCAGGAAAGGATATGTGGGATGAAACAGAAGGGGAGAGGTAGGGGAGAGGGAGGTCTGTGAGGAGACTATGGTGGTAATCCAAATGAGAAGTGACAGTGGTCCGGGTAAGGGCCTGCCCCACTAGTGATGGGAAGAGAAGAGGTTTAAAGGCAGAAGGACCACACATCTAGTTTGCCAGGGACTGTTGTGGCTTTGACCTGGTATCGTGATTAATAGTGTTCTCTTTACAAATACACCAGTTTGGACAATAAATTACATGATCACCTTAGTTAGAAGTGATGTTGAGGTGAGTAAGTAGAAGGGTGAAACAGTGAAAAAGAAACAGGTTTCTTAAATACAGTGCCCACTGATACCCATAGTTCTTTGATATCTTCAGCAGGCTGGCCTCAGGTACTGCCTCCTGGTTCAGATCTATTCTCCAAATTGAACTTATCATTTTGTTTGTTCTTACAGACAATGTTGTTGTTTTAAAACTCTGTTAAGGAAAGATCTTTCCCTCTGACGCAAATCATGACCTAACAAGAATGAGTCTTCCTAACAATGGAGCACCAGTGATACTGTACTTTTCATAACTAATCAGTGTTGCTTTCCAATAGTTGAAGAGATGCTTTCAAGGAAAAATAATCAAACAGGAGAAATGTGAAAAATAACATAAATGGATCTACCTCAAAATGGAGCTACCCCAAGAACTGCCTGACTGGTCTTATGCCTCAAACCTTTGGAATGTTTAAGTTGGGCAAAATAACCTTTAGGCCAAACCAACACTGTATTCCAACTAACCCTTTGCAAAGCTAACAGGAAAGCAGACTGAAAATTAAAGTCATTCTTTAGAATTAGCACCATCATGTGTAGCTAAAGAAAAACTAAACCTATTTGCATCTATTGAAATTCTTTCCTTTACTTTTTAACCCCAATAGAAGTTCCTTCCTTCTATTTAGGTAATTATTCCCTTTCCCTTTCTCATAAAATCTCCTTGCCTTCACCCCCTAGTGGAAACACTGTTTGCATTTGTTTCTCCCTGAATTAGTGTTTCTCAATAGCTATTTTTTTGGTTCTCAAATGAATGCTTGTTGCCTGTTTTTGTTTTTTTTTTTAAAGAAAGAAACAGGTTTTTGGAGGAAGGTGAGTCTGGTTGTAGACATAACTTTGAAGTAGCTTTTGGGCTTCTAAGTGGAAAACTATAATAATAATATTATTAATAATAATAATGATGATAGCCCAACATTTCTTGAGTGCTTACTGTATGTCAAGCAGAGTATCACCTCATATATTCTTCAATAACCCTGTGACATAGGTACTACTATTATCTTCATTTTAGAGGTGATGAAACTGGACAGAGGGAGTCATGTGACTAGTAAACAGTTGAAAATTCGGGCCTTGACCTCAGGAAAGAATTCTAAATAGAGACAAGCATCTGATGGAGAATGTCAAGGGGTCCAGGTGAGTTGCCAAAATAGAGATTGAAGCAAAGGAGTAGAGGAAAGAACCAAATGGAAACAGCAGGAGGAAGAGAAGGTCAGGAAGACCCAAAGGGAGCAATCAGAGAGGAAGAGAAACCAACATGACAGCCTCATAAAAACTCCGGCCATCATAGAGGGAATGGCCAGCCCATTAGTTCAGAATGCTGTAGAGAAATGGGGGAGAGGGAGAATGGAAAAGTATGTTGGACTGCTGACTTCAGACCCAACAGCAAGTGTGCTCATTTCTCCATTGTCAAAAATGTTTCACTTGTACCAGATAAAGGACAGATGTCAAGTTCCTCCTGCCATTCTGCATGGTGTGGAGATTGCCTCCTAGAGTTGTGCTCTTAAGGCAGGATGGCTACCGTTGGCTCTAGGAGGCAGGCTGGCTAAAGCATAAAGTGAAAAAGGCTGGTGTGTGTGTGTGTGTGTGTGTGTGTGTGTGTGTGTGTGGTCATTTCTGCCTGGAGCTATCATTAAACTAGGCTTTTGAAAGTGTTCAAGCAATTTCCTCAGAATTGGAGCAGTATATAAAAGTAGATGAGACAGAACTATAAGGTTTACCTTGCCTTTGACGACTGAACAAAGTTTACTAACCTCCAAAGATAGAATTTCACTAATTTGTAAGCCTAACTTGGCCTGACTCTCAAGAAACTTAATGTGAGAAGTGTTTGTTATGCATGCCAGATGGTGATGAAATAAAATCTTAGTGTTTTTGTTGTATTGTGTGGCTGTTAGTATTTTGAGTGTTTGTTTTGTGTACTATTGGAAGTAGGATGCAATTAGCTGTAAAGTTGTTTTTTTCTGGGTATTAGATATAATAAATTACCATGCTGAAACTACTAGTACTTCAGAATCTGGAGTAAGTTAGGATTTATTTTCTCCCTGTTTCAATTTATATTCTTCCTCCATCTGTATCAACTTCCTCCCTGAGAAATTTGGTGGTTTTGTGATGAACCTATCTTTTGATTCTGGAGAGAAATTGAGGGTTTCTTAACCTCAGTAGTACTGACACTGGGGGCTGGAAAATTCTTTGTTGGGGAGGTCTGACCTGTGCATTGTAGGCTGTTCAACAGCCTTCCTGGGCTCTTCCCACTAGATGCCAGGAGCAACCAACCCCTTGCCCCAAGCTGTGACAGTCTAATTTCTCCAGACATTGCCAAATGTCCTCCAGGAGCAAAATAGGCCACATTTGAGAGCCACTGTGGTAAGACCATTCATACTAAGATGTTACCATACTAAGACGTAGGTAGGATGTTATTTCTTCAAGAGTCATTTCCATTTTGTAAGTGGTCCTAAAGAGAAACGATGCATATGGATAGAAAAGTGAATTTCTCTATTTTTTCTGTATTCCAACTAATCTCTAATTGTATTCCTCCTGATAGAAGAAATACAATGTATGTAATGAATAGACTTGGTCATCTTCAGATCGGATTCAGGAAGTTCAATTCAGGGGCTCTCACTCAGTCCTGGTGTACTTACCAAGTGCGGCAATGTCCTTAGGATTGGATGCTGAGACTTGGCCTGTGTGTGCTGGCACTCACAGCATCCTGCAAGTGTCCTCTCTGATCCTCCTGCGGAGTCAGTCCTGCTGCACATCCTGGAGTCCTACTATCACTTCAAATGAGCTGTCTCCACTCTGTGTCTTCCTTGTCCTGACCACAGGCTCTTCCTGGACTCAGGAAACATGAGAAAGCTTTCCCTGACTTCTCTGAGACTGAGGCAGACTCTCCCAGTCCCAGACCCACCTTGCTATATTTCTATTTTTCTGCTGTCGATGAGCGCAGGTATGATTTCCCTTTGTCACTGGATTCTCAGCCCCCTGGGCTTCTACTCTTTTTTACCACCCCCAATACAGCTAGGGGTTGGGGCTGGGGGGTAGGGAGGAGAAAAGAGAAAGCTCTTGAACTGAAAAGCCAAGAATTTATTGCCTTTGATTCTGCAAAGTGACTTCCCTCTAAGACAGTGATGAATCATTGCTAGCTGCTGGGGCTGGAGGGAGGCCCCTGGGGCCTGTGGAGAAATTGACTGGAAAGAGAACACATGGCTTAATATTCTTCCTACCCTCCTCACTTGGCACTCCTCCGACTATAGGTACTACAGCTCTGGATGTATGTACACGGCAGAGTTTTCCAGGCACGTCCTCCATAAACTGCATGAAATTGCACAGGGCTACTTAATCTCTCTAATTCCACCAGGCTTTTTGGTGGGTAACGATGGGCCAGAGGTATGAACCCATTCCTCATCTTTAGTCATCAAAACTACATTAAAGAACATATTATAAAGCAGTGTCTCCTCAACATCTCCATAGACCTGAGGATTACAGTGGGAAATATGGGAGAGTGCCAATAGGAAGACAAATATTACTAAATGTGTGCATTCGACCAATAGAAAATAATGATACCCTTTATACTGGGGATACATAAGACTCAGTGAAAAATAGCACTGCCTTCCCAAATCTATAGTTAAGAATAAACAGCGCCAAGCATTTATCCAGAACTAAAGAATATGCCACGTAGTCTTCCAACTACCATATCTCACATATTCTTTTTGTTGTTAAGTTGCATCACCTCCTACCCTAGCCTAACTCTCAATGATGTGCTTGCTTCTGATTTCACTGAGGAAACAGGAGCAGAGAAAAGGGAACTGGCTCACACTCCATCCTCCTGCACCTGCATGCATGTTCTCTGTCTCCCTCCTACCACTCTGGGCAAGGCCAACTCCTTTACTTCTCACTAGACTCCATCCTCTCTCCTTCCTAAGAATTCCTTTATGCAATTAATTTCCCAGGCTCTTTTCTGTCTTGTCAAAGCATGCTTTTCTACTCTTTTACTTACCCGAAATGTTTGAAAATACTTATGAATAAAGATATATGTACCCCTATGTTCATTGCCACATTTTTCATAATAGCCAAGACATGAAAACAACCTAACTGTCCTTCAACAGATGATTGGATAAAGAAGATGTGAGATATATATATAATATAATACTACTCAGCCAAAAAAAAAATAGAATACAGCCATCTGCAACAACATAGAGGGATCTTGACGGTATCATGCTAAGTGAAATAAGACTGATGGAAAAGGACAAGAACCATATGCTTTCCCTCATATGTGGGTTAGAAAACAAAAATCTGCAAATGAACAAATAAAACAAGCATACAAACAAAAAACAAACTCATAGATATGGACAACTGAATGATAGTTACCAAAGGAGGAAGGATTGGGAAGGACAAAGACAGTAAAGGAGGTGAAATATATGGTGACAGAAGGAAACTAGACTTCAGGTGGTGAGCAGACAATAGAGTACACAGGTGTGGTGTGATTGTACACCTGGAATTAGTATAATATTAATAACCAATGTCACCCCAGTACAGTTACCGTATTTGCCGGCGTATAAGACGACTGGGCGTATAAGATGACCCCCTAACATTTCCACTCAAAATACAGAGTTTGTTATATACTCGCCGTATAAGACTACCCCCTCTTCCGCACACCTTCCACACACCAAATAAAAGGTAAAACAATATCAGATTTGATTTTAACATTTTAATTTATATTCAAATGCTTATGACATGCAGGAAAACTGTCACAAGGCTGTATGTAATCAAACATATACATAAAACAGTGCAAGTTTATTACCGGTAAACATACCGGTAATTCACTAAAGAAAACACACTCTATAGACTGGTACCGTAGATGCTTCTCAGGAACACAGGCAAGCAGCCCACAACCTAGAGGGACTGTCAATGATAGAAGTAAGATAACAAATAGCCTCACTAGTGCGCAAGTGCGAGCTCTTCAACATTCTAACAGGCACCATGATAGCGCAAAATCGCGAATCTTCAATGCATATGTAAAGAAATATACGGTAACCCGAATTTACCACACTCGCAAAATCGCACACAGCCAACCATACACCCAGTATGGTATCGCGATTCGTGATTTTGCGCTATCATACTGGGTGTATGGTCGGCTGTGTGCGATTTTGCGAGTGTGGTAAAATCGCATAACAGCAAAATCGCATAACAGCCGAGCATACACCCAGCAGCGCTGCTGATGCCTGAACGGTATGTGGAATGAAGTGGGCGGGCATCGGGAGGCCACTATGGCACGGGGCAAGCACTATGGGCAGTCTATCTGAAGTGTACCTGGCGTATAAGACGACCCCCCACTTGGAGGCATATTTTTCAGGGCCAAAAAATCGTCTTATACGCCGGCAAATACGGTAATAAAAATTTAAAAACAAGAATAAGAATACTGTTTCCTCTTCTCTATCAAAGGAGAAAATAAATTAGATATGCTGTTTGGACTTTGCTTTCTCTCTACTAACACTTGATTTCTCTCCTTCCCATTACAGCAAACAACAGAATTGTCCATCTTCATCTTCTCCATTCTGTCACCAACTCACTCCAGTCAACTTTCTCCCACCCACCCACCCACAGAAACGTCTGATCAAAGGCAACACTGACCTCCAGCAGTACTAGTAAACTCAGTAGTCAGTACTCACTGTTCAAGATTGTTGACCCTGTTTCCTTCTTAACATGCTTTCTTCGCTTGGCATCTGGAACCCCCGCACTTCTTCTCTTTCTCCCACTCCTCGGTATCCTCCTCTCTTTCCTCTTCTCTCCAACTCTAGATGTTGTAGCATCTTTGAATGTGTTACCCTTTATACAGGGAACACACTCACTCTAACCACGCTCACTCCCTGAAGCCCTCAGCCAGTTGCATGATTTTAAATGCCTCTAAATGGGGGTGACGCACCAAAGGTATATCTCCAGCCCGATTCCCTCTCTTCAAACTTGTAGGTACATCTACCTACTTGAAATCTCTGAACACCTGACACTTATCATGTTCAAAACCGAGCTTCTGATCTCCGTGCTGCTCATCTCCCTACCACCTCGAGCCTGGCCCCCGCCACCCCGTCTTCCTCATTTCGGTGAACAATTCGATTCTTCTGGTTAATCAGACCAAAACCACGGAGTAATTCTTAACTCTTTTTTCTCATATTTACATATGGTCATCAGACATTTCTGTCAGTTTTACCTTCAAAATATATCCAAAACCTAAGCACTTCACAGCCTCCCCAGTGCCACCACTTTAGTCACCACCATCCTTTCGTTGATATGCTTCCCCAGTCTCCGCTCAACACCTGCGGCCCCATCAAACCTTGTTATACCAGTGGTGCTCACGTGCTTGGTCTCAGAACAGTTTAAACCCTTGGAAGAAATTGAGGACCCCAAAAAGCTTTGGCTATGTAAATTGATATCTATTGATATTAATAAATTAAAACTGAAAGTTTAAACATAATTAATTTATTTAAAATAATAACAAACATATTGCACATTAACATAAATAAAACAGTTTTATGAAAAATAACATTTTCTAAAACAAAACAATGAAGTGAGAAAGTAACTATAACTATTTTGGAAAGTATATGTATTTTGAAAAGCACCTTAATAGCTTACTTAACAGAATATAGATGGATACTCCTATGTGCTTCTGCTTTCAATCTATTAACCATTATGTGTTGTGCAGCCTTTAGAAACTCCACTGTATACTTGTGAGAAGATGAGAATGAAAAGAGCACATTATGTCTTATATTTCTGTGAAGATATTTTGGCTGCGTGAAGAGTCCCCAGACTATGCTTAGAAAAATGCTGAGTGAGATCATATCATGTTTTTCCTCAGACCCTGTCAATGGCTTCCAGACACAGGGAGAATAAAAAGCCAGTGCTTACAACATGAACTGCCCCCATTCCCTAGCTAGCCTTAACCTACTCTGTTCCTGCCACACTGATTTCCTTTCTAAAACATTCCAGGCATGGTGCTGCCTCAGGACCTTTGCACTGTTTCCTTAGCCCAGAATACCCTTCCTCTGGATGTCGTCATGGGCATTCCCACGTCTCCTCCAGGATGTCACTGAAATGTCATCTTTTCAGTGAGTCTTACCTGGCTGCCTCTTTAAAACTTCAACACTGTCCCCTTTCTCACTGTACCTTTTGTACTCCCGTCCCCACCTCCCACTTTATTTTTCTTTCATCATTTAAATCCATCTTACCCTTTATTTTTGTTTAATTCCTTTCTTCTACCACTACCCACACCCTACAATTGTTTGTGACCATAAAAAATAGAAAATATTCTAAATATCAACAATGAAGTATAAGTCAAATAAATGATGTTGTGGTTGAACTGTGTGTCTCCATTTAAATGCCGGCAGGGATTTTGGTTGTTCTGTTCACTGCCGTCTTCTCAGCAACTAGGACAGTCCATTGCAGGTTCTCAGTAAGATTCACAAAATGAATGAAAGAAATGGGCGAACGAACGAATGAATAACCCTGTGGAGGAGGCATTATTACATCTCAGTTCCAGTTGAGGAAGCAGAAATTGAGTGAGAGAGAGACTTTCTCTGAGCCACAGAGTTAGTGAATAATGAATAATAAGCCTTGAATAATACAGGTCGACTGACTGTAAAGCCTGTGCTCCTTTTATTCCTTTTTATTGAATTTATTGGGGTGACACTGGTTAACAAAATTATACATGTCTCAGGTGCACAGTTCTACAACACATCACCTGTACACTGTATTGTGTGTTCACCACCCCAAGTCAAGTCTCCGTCCACCACCATTGACACCCCTATGCCCTCCTCCACCTGCCTCCACCCAAACCCTCCCACCCAGCAATAAACACATGGGTTGTCTATGTCCCTGAGACATTTTCTCTCTTTTTTTCCTTCTCTGCTCAATCCCTTCACCTCCTCCACCCAGTACCCTCCTCTGATAGCTGGTACATTTGCGAAGCACATCAAACTCGTGGCCGGCCGGCCACATGCCTCATTTATTTAAATCTTGTTTATTTAAATGAGGCATGCGGCCCGCCGGCCTCAAGTTTGACATGCTTGATACTATGGAATATTACACAGCAATAAAAAAGAAGGAACCTATACCCTTTGTGACAGCATGGATGGACCTGGAGCACATTATGCTAAGTGAAATAAGCCAGTCAGAGAAAGACAAATACCATATGATCTCACTTATTTCTGGAATCTAATGAACAAAATAAACTGAGGAACAAAATAGAAACAGTGGCATGGATACAGGGAACTGACAGCTGTCAGAGGGGAGAGATGAGGGGACACTGTACGAGGGAAGGTGAAGGGATTAGTCAAAGAACATATATGCCTAACCTATGGAAACAGACACCATTGTGGTGATGGCCAGAGGGAAGGAGGGGCACAAGCTGGGTGGACAGGGGCCAAGGGGGTGAAAATGGGGGACATCTGCAATAGTGTCAACAATAGAAATAACAGGAAAAAAACTTTTTAGTTTGATGTTGTCCTATTTGTTTATTTATTTTTTGTTCTCCTTGTCCAAGGCGATATATCAGAAAAAACATTGTGATGAGAAATGTCTGTGACTTTGCTGCCTATGTTTTCTTCTAGGATTTTTATGGTTTTAGCCCAACATTTAAGTCTTTAATCCATTTTGAGTTTATGGTTGTGTGTAACAAAGTGGTCCAGTTTCATTTTTCTGGCATGTATCTGCCCAGTATTTCAACACTATTTATCGGGTACACTATTGAGAGGAATTAGATCGACACGCAAGCACACAGGCAGGGGGCCAGTGGAAAACAAAGGCAGGTGGAACATAGGCAGGGGCAGGCACAGCAGTTTGAGCAGCCTAACCACAGGAACCAACCAAGCAGGAATAACAAAATGTTTTTGGACTCAAAGAGGGAGGCATGGGTAACTAGGGAGAATCTGCAACAGTAAGGTGAACTGAGGCATAGAAACAAGGAAAGTTCAGGTCTGTTGCTGAGCAAGAACAATTGAGGGAATCAATCAGGTGACCACAAGGGTAGATATAGAGCAGACTTGTATCAAATATGTACCCTAGATTACAAGGCTACACGGGCAGCCCATTATTGGGCCCCCTCCCCGTGCAGGGAGTCTGAATCTGCTTGTAATAAATTTTCCACAGTTTTGCTTAAATCTTCTGGTCCACGGAGCTCATTCTTCAATGTCACAAGACACGACCCCAGGAAAAAACCTCGGCTCACCGTTCTGGTTATCACTATCTTTACCTTATCATATATTTTTGCTTCTTTTGTCAAATATTAACTGACCATAAAGTGTGAGCTGATTCCTGGGCTCTCTGTTTTATTCCATTGATCTATATGTCTGTTTTTATGCCAGTACCGTGCTGTTTGGATTACGATGGCTTTTTGGTATAGTTTGATATCCGGTATGGTGATACCTCCAACGTCGTTCTTCTTTCTCAAGATCACTGTTGCTATTCAGGGTACTTCTGGTTCCATACACATTTTTGGAATATTTGTTCTGGTTCTTGAAATATGCTGTTGGTATCCTGAATCCTGTGTTCTTTCAACTACACAATCCCATATTTGATCACACAATCAGGTTCAAGCCAATGTGGAGATTAGTGGTTTTAGTGGTTTTCTGTTCTAACTGCGCCTTCTTCACTGGAATAGTGGAATCCGGTGCCCTCATTCCACAGGTGAGAAGAAGAGGTTCAGAGATGTGACATGACCTGCCTGGAGTCTCAGGCCCCAGAGTAGGAAATAAAACCTGTGTGGTGCTCCATCAAGAAAATGCAAGTCATGGACGACTCAGTTTAACCACCTATAGTTTGGTTAGACAATGTACATTCGCAGCAATTCATAACTACTTGGCTCACTAGTCTTGGATGGATGATGACACAGTCACAATTGACTGCCTGGTATGGTTCTGAGATAGAGACATGCAATAGAGTATTTATTTTCATGCCTGAGTGACAAGTCAGGATACATACTTGTGCTGCAGAGCCACCTTCCTCAAGGTCAAGGCTTAGCTGCTGGACTCAGGTGCCCGGAGTCTCTGCTTGAGCTGCTTTCCTCAGGGCAGGAGGTTAATGTGGGCCACGTGTTTCCCCCTCTGTGCCAGGAACTGTGCTTTTGGTGCTTGACTCACATTCATGATCTCATTTACTTCCCAGAACAGCCTTGTGAGCTGATTGTTATTATTATTCCAAGTGTAGAGCTCAGAAAGCTAAGTAATGATTAAATTCAGAAAGCCAGTGACTGAGAAAGGCAAGAACAGAACACACATCTTACTGATTCTGCAGTGCATGCTACTGCCACCTTATAAAGTAGGTGTCCACAGCCTGGCACTCTAATTTCATAGGGAAAGCAGGGAGGCAGGGCTTCCTCCCCACATCCAGGCCACCTCAAGGAGGTCGCATGAGTCAGAGGAGAGGAGGACGTAGGTTTTATCTGGTGGTCCTTTCGTACACTTCCTTTTCTGTCGCATAGAAAGTGTCAGATTTGTTTCAAAATATTCCAGAAAGAAAAAAAAAGAAGTGTGTGTGTGTGTGTGTGTGTGTGTGTGTGTAATATGTATATGGTTTTGTGCTGGGGCATGGGAGATAAATGAAACAAGATTGACAAAATATTGATAATTTTGAAGTTAAGTAATAGAGATGTAGGGTTTCATTATACTACTAGAGGCCCAGTGCACAAAATGCATGCACTCAGAGGGTCCCTCAGCCTGGCCTGCACCATCTCACAGTCTGGGAGCCCTTGGAGGATGTACAATTGATGGCTCATGGGGAGCAGGCCTAAGCTGTCAGTTGGACATCCCTAACGCTGCTGCGGAGGCGGAGAGGCTCCCACGACCGCTACTGTGCTCGCCAACCGTGAGCCCGGCTTCTGGCTGAGAGGCATTACCCCTGTGGGAGCACACTGACCACCAGGGGGCAGCTCCTGCATTGAGCATCTGCCCCCTGGTGATCAGTGCACATCATAGCGATCTGTCATTCCGCCATCAGGCCGAAACTGGCTCTCTGACATCCCCTTAGGAGTCCCAGATTGTGAGAGGGCGCAGGCCAGGCCAAGGGACCCCACCGGTGCACAGTTGGGGCCGGGAAGGGACATGAGAGGTTGGCCAGCTAGGGAGGGACAGCAGGAGGGCTCTAGGGCGTGTCTAGCCTGTCTTGCTCAGTCCCGATCGGCTGGACCCCAGAAGCAAGCTAACCTACCAGTTGGAGTGTCTGCTCCCTGGTGGTCAGTGCATGTCATAGTGAGCAGTTGAGCTGCCTTAGCATATCATTAGCATATTACACTTTGATTGGTTGAACGGACAATTGGATGACTGGACACTTAGCATATTAGGCTTTTATTATTTAGGATTGTCTTTATTTTGTGTTTGTTTGAATTTTTCATAATAAAAAGGAAAAAGATTCAGCAAAAGAATATTCATCTTATTGTTTTTTATTGTAAAATACAAGAAATATTCTAAATATATAATATCTGACCTATGCCTCCACAATGATGCAGACAATATGTTGATGTGGAAGATATCCATAATGTGCCAAATAAAAACAAAAAGTAATTTCCAGGAAACACTGTATATTAAATTTTTATTTTAAGCATGTATTTATATTTTAATGCTTGTATTTACATCTGTATTAAAAATAATCTGGAAATACTCTTTGGAAGCTTATTACTTAAGTAATATGTGAACTTCTGAAGTAAAGAGGTATCACCATGGCAATTTAAAAGTCTTTTACATTTTTGAAAAGCAGATCATAAAGCAGCCCATATAATAAGACCATATTTTCATTAAAAGGAAAAAAGGAAGGAAAAAGGAAAGATTCAGAAGCAGAGCCTGGATGTAGGATACAGACTATATTTCAAAATTACAGGACCGGAGCTAAGCAGCTGGAAGAAAATCATGGAACAGACACATTGAGGGTGGCACAGAACCCAAACACTCTCCCACCCCAAGTGCCAAGTGCAATACAGGGCTCAGCCAATACTTGCTAAATTTCTAAAGGTCCTCTCTCTCTGCTCTGGGAATGTGCTTTCCCTGAACAGAGAGGGAGAATTGAGTTCATTATTCTTTAGATTGGAAAGTTTTGATGAAAGAAAGTCTCCTTTGAAGAGGGAAAGGCAGCAGTGAACAGATTGGCAGGGGAAGTCGCTCCTGAGAGGATCGCTGGCCTCTGTCTGGTGACAGCTCTGCCAAGGGAATAGGTGCAGCACCTTCCATGGGCAAGGGAGTGGGCTTTGCCCATGTGAACTCCAAGGAAAGGCAGAAGCTAAAGTAAACAAGGGCATTAGAATGCTGTGGGCGCTCAAGAGGGCTGAAAGTAGCAGCAGATTCATGTTGTCCAGCTGAATGGAAAATCTGAAATTCAGACCATGCAGGAGGCAGCTGGGTTTGTTGCTTAACCAGCAGATAACATAAATCTAAGGTCAGAAATCTTACCCTGGATGTGCCACAGGGCGAGGCTCTCGTCCGTATCCTTTAGCCATCAAGTACAAAGATAAGCTAATATGTCAACACAATACTAACGGGACTCCATAGATCCCATTACTCAACTGTCTTCAATCAATTAGGGGTTGTAACTTAGTCTTCCCAACATAAATAACCTTTAATACCAATTAAGGCCACTGTTCATCAACATGATGGCTTTATCCTGGTATGTGGGGTGTTTTTTCTTATTTTTCTTTTCTTTTCTCTCTCTTTTTTTTTCTGTTGAAATTTTAACAGGGAAGAAGACAAGAGCCTTGGGACTGAGTAGATTTCCTAGCCCCTTGACCCACCCTGGTGTTGGAATAGGATCACGCCTGTGCAGTTGGTGTTCCATATTCAAGTGCTCCTTGAGCTCTGGGGAGGGCAGGCATTCAGTGGAACAAATGTTTTTCAATTGCCTGTATTGAGTGAGAAACTCTGTTAAGCCCTGGACTTTATTCGCCACACTGGATAATTAAAGAAATCAAAGCTCATCATCTTCTGACAAGGTTTTCAAAGCTAAATAACATCAGTAAATGTCTAAAGTCAAAAGAAATGCTAATTGGTATTAAGCATCACCACCTCTGATTTAGGATTAAATTACATTTATGGCAAAGAGAAAAAAAAGCAATTCTATTATTTCCACGTTGTTTCTATTGTCACACCCCTTTCCTATCTTCCCCACATAAAAATCTACAGTAGGGGACCTTTTCTGTTCCAATCACCCTCCCATGGCATAATCTTGTTACATGAACCATTATAATCAACTAGAGGCCCAGTGCATGAAATTTGTGCACTGGGGGGTGTCCCTCAGCCCAGCCTGCACCCTCTCCAATCTGGGACCCCTAAGGGGATGTCCAACTGGGGCCCCTGTAGATGTCCCACAGAGATCTGGCCTAAACTGGCAGTTGGACATCCCTCTCACAATCCCGGACTGCTGGCTCCCAACTGCTCTCTTGCCTGCCCACCTGATTGCCCCTAACCACTTCTGCCTGCCAGCCTGATCACCCCCTAACCATTTCCCTGCCAGCCTGATTGACACCTAACTGCTCCCCTGCCAGCCCGATCGCCCCCAACTGCCCTCCCCTGCTGGCCTGATCACCCACAACTGCACTCCCCTGTCAGTCATCTTGTGGCGGCTATCTTGTGACCGCATGGGGATGGCCATCTTGTGTGAGGGTGTGATGGTCAATTTGCATATTACCTGTTTATTATATAGGATAATATGATTTAAAGAATAAAATGCTTTTAAGCATCTTGAATTACATTATATCATAAAAACTCTAAAAATTTCCCCTAATTTTTAACCTTAACCTTTTAGGGGGATATTGTGTGCAACTTTAGAAGATTGTCAGAATCCCTGACACCCACATTAAAGTAAGTATAAGCAAGCACTGTCTGTCTTTCCATCCTTCTGCCCACCCACCTACCTATTCATCTTTGAAATTTATGTTTACCCATCTTAAGAAGAGGAAATGGCCCTGAGACTGGAAAGAACCATTGGCAAGTCACAACTGACATCATAGATGTATGTAAATATGTGCGAATACTCATTCAGAGGTTATACAACTCAGATGTGGTATATAATATTCAGATCAACACTTTCCAAACATTTGCATTGTACCCTTCTCAACTGGTGCTGTGTGTTCTGGGGCACAGAGGAAGTTGCTACAGGCCTGCAGCCACTTTACTGCCCCAAGATTGCTGATAAGATCCAAGGCCACAACCTAGATGTCAGTCAATGGACCTCTATGAACGGTTGCTTCTTTGTAAACCTGTTAAGTCATAAATTAGACTTCAACACCAGAACTCCCGTGTTGCATTCTTTAGCCATTATGAGAGAAAAACAAGCATACAGCTCTTCCCAGTAGGGCTCAGTTGGTTGGAACATCATCCCATACATTGACAGGTCGTGGGTTCAATTCCAGGTTTAGAGCACACGCCTTGGTTGTGGGTTTGATCCCCATTTGGGGCACGTACAGGAAGACAACCAATAGATGTTTCTCACATTGATGTTCCTCTCTCTTTCCATTCCCCTCTCTCTATAATCAATAAGCATGTCCTCAGGTGAAGATTAAAACAACAACAAGCATACACAGAATAATATCCACTGAGCTATACTCCTACACTTCTATGCATTCATTATATATATTTTCACCAGTATCAGTGTTACAATCAACAACATACCTCTTCCCACAGTGGATGGCAGAAGCTCTATACAATTGTACCAATCAAAAATTGCGAAACAGAGACCACCGGTGATTTGTGATAAAGCAGAGCAGTGTGGGAGAGCCTTGTTATCTCCAGGGAGATAAGCATTGTTCATTTCATTTCACCTCACCTAGTCCAGCACCTGGCACATAATGGAATTTCTGCAAATGTTGAATGAGGACACATAGATGTTGGTAGATCTCCTGGATGCAAATCAGCTTTTAGGACAGTAGTGAAAAATTAGATTGGGGAAATCTAGAGATAGTGATACAGCTTGGAAAGCTATACTTCTAAATGAAGACCTGGAAATGATGGTAAAAGTTTTTAAAGCCAAAATTGGAAATAATTAAAATTGCTTTTGAGAAAGATAACAATGGTAAATTTATCACCAACCTCTACTGAGTGTTTACCATATCTGAAGCACTGTCTGAAGGCTTCATCTTGGTTAACTCACTCCATCTTCACAGGGCCTTAATAAGTGCTATTTCATGTTTTTTTCTTTATAGATGGGGAAACCAAGGCACAAAGACGATGAGTAACTTGGATACTAATATCAGGAAGAAGACCCTTCTGCACCAACATCCAAGCACTACCAGTCACGGTAACCATAGTATCTTGGATAGAGGAAGTCAGGTCAGACTTAAAGTTTCAGGAAATTTTAAGGAAACAGGAGAGGGAGAGTCATGAGCTCCTAAGCCATTATGATGACAAGGAATGAAGAATTCTGGGAGGAAATCCTAACCCTAAATCTAGCATTCACCCTAACCCTAACACTAACCTGAGCCATAGTCCTAACTATAACACTAACACGAAACCTAGCCCTAGGTTTAGGGTTTAACATTAGGGTTAGGGTTAGGGTTTAGGTTTAGGTTTAGGTTTAGGGTTATAGTTAGGGTTAATGTTACAACCCTAAGCTGTAACATTAAACCCTAACCCTAACCCTAACTTTAAACCCTAATATTAACCTAACCCTAATGCTAAACCCAAACCCTAAAACATAACCCTAAATGCTATTCCTAGCCCTAAACTAACCCTAAACCCTAACACTAACCCTAACACTAAACCCAAACCCTAACCATAATCCTAAACCTGAACAATAACCATAACGCTAAACCCTAACCCTAACCCTAAAAAATAACCCTAACCCTAAACCTTAACCTTAATCAAAACCCTAAACCATAACCACTAATCTTAACCCTAACCCTAACCAGAACCCTAAACCCTAAACTTAACCCTAACCCTAATCGTAGCCCCAAACCTAACCCTCTCCATAACCCTAACACTAGCTATGGCCTTAACTTCACCCCTAAATCTAACCATACCTCTAATCCTAACCATACCCCTAATCTTAACCCTAACCCTAACAGTAGCCCTAATCCTAGCCCTAACTATAATGCAACCCTAGCTCTAGCCCTAAACATATCACTAACCCTAACCCTAACCCTAACCCTAACCCTAAACCTAAACCTAAACCTAACCCTAATCCTAGTGCTAGCCCTAATCACAATCCTAATTCTAACCCTTACCCTAATCCAGACTCAACCCTAAAAACCTAACCCTAAAATCTAACTCTAACCCTAGCCCTTACCATAACCCTAACCCTAACCTTAACCCTAGCCCTGGTCCTAGCTCTAACACTAACTCTAAACTAACCCTAATCCTAGCCCCAGCCTTAACCCTTACCCTGTCACTAGCCATAGCCCTAATCTTAAACCTAACCCCGGGGTCAGCAAACTGCGGCTCGCGAGCCACATGCGGCTTTTTGGCCCCTTGAGTATGGCTCTTCCTAAGCCTTAGGAGTACACTAATTAAGTTAATAACAATGTACCTACCTATATAGTTTAAGTTTAAAAAATTTGGCTCTCAAAAAAAATTTCAATCGTCGTACTGTTGATATTTGGCTCTGTTGACTAATGAGTTTGCAGGCCACTGGCCTAACCCTAACCCTAGCCCTAAACATAACACTAACCTTAACCCCAAAACCTAAACCTAAACTTACCCAAGGCCCTAGCCATAACACTAGCCCTCACCTACCCTTAATCCTAATCCTAACCCTAGCCCTAACCTGAACCCTAACTCTCTAGGTGTATCCAATGTGCATCCAAGGACCCAGATACTAACCCTAACCCTAGCACTAACACTACAATTACCCTAACTCTCCAGATGCATCCAATGTGCTTCCTAAGACCCAGATGCTAACCCTAATCCTAAACCTAGCCCTAGCTCTTGAAGTGGCAAGAAAACTACAAATGAGACAAGTAATTTCCCTTTCTCTCAAGACCATCTTTGCTGTCTGGTTACACAGCCTTATGCAGATTTTCCTGGATTCTCCACACACCGCCAGGAAGTTAGGATGGCATAACATGCAGAAATTCCCCTCCACTCAGCATGCACGCCCACTAAAGCCATGAATCCAGGCCCATTGCGTTTCCTAGAATGCGTCAGCCACAGGAGAGAGAGCAGTGTTTCCTCTGAAGGTATTTTCAATACAACAAAATGATCTGATTCTATCTGAATATGTTTTATTCAGTTTCACCTTTGCAGTATTCAATGGTGGAAATATTTGTGGCTGTTCAATGACATAGTATTCAGCCTGCTTAGAGAGCAAGCCAATCATTCCGTCTCTCAGATTTTATTCTCCTTTTGTTTTTCTGGAGTGGATCAACGTGGATTTTTATAGCTCCTGCTGGATTGATTTGTAACCACCTTTGAATGCCAGTTTATGCACGTGTGGTGACTTTTTTATTTTTGAGAAAATAAAATCTGTTTGCTTCCTTGTCATGGGCTCTTAGGTCTGAAGCCCAGCTTCTTTTTGTTTTATTTCTTTGCTTTCTGTTCCCAGGGAATGGTACATAAAGTGACCATCGCAGACAGCTGAGCCCTGCCTTCCATCCTTGGTAAAAGTGTTCAGCATACAGGAAAAGAACCAAGACTGGGGCCAGCATCATGCTTCATCCCCTTTCTCAAGCCCACAGAAGTCCCAGTGCACAACTGCTTGGAGAAATCCATGTCATCTGAGATCCTGGCTGCTGGCAGTCTTCTTTCCCACTGTTGTTCCCCATCCTCACCCTCCTTTGCCCCCCAGTGTACCTCAGTTCCTATTATTAGCCAGTTCTTCAGCATAGAGTCATTTTCCTGCAGAACAGATGTCATTTGTTGGGACAGAGGGAAGTGCTGGGAGTTATCCCTAGAGAGTGAGAATGCTATGGTGCTGAGAGCAGAGACTGTGGGAAAGACCCAAACCCAGTCTCAGCTCTGACCCTATCAGTGTGGGGCCTTGGGCAAGTCACCTCTCTGAACTTCAGTGTCTTCATCTGCAAAATCAAAATCATGCTAGCTCTATGGGCTGCTCAGGCCCCTTCTGCTGCAAGCGAGAGACTCAGCTTGTAACCAAAAGCATCCCAAGTGTGTGATGCTGTTCTTGCTACCTTGGATCTTCCCATCCCTTACTTATTATCATGATCCCAAATCCCCTTTTCCAGACAGATTAACTCCATTGGTCTTTAAAACAGCAGCTCTGTCCTCCCTCCCCTCCCCTCCACCTCCCCCACCCCTGTCACAGGAATTACTCTGAGACTTCTCTTTATGTGCTTCATAGCTCCTATCACCACATTAAATTACATTATTTATGTTTGTGCAGTGTTTGTCTCACCTAAATATAAACTCCATATGGGTAGATACTTTCTTCTGTTTACCTCTAAAACCGTGGCTGGCACATAGTAGATACTCAATTAATATTTGTTGGGTCCTTTTAAATAAACAGCATTCTGCCCAGTGTTCCACTGTAGGCCAGGGCAAGAAGAAATCCAGCAGGTAGCAGGTATTTATTTAATATTTTGGAGGGTATTCAGAAGATTGATTGGATGTTTAATAAATATTGGGGGAAAGGAAAAATAATCTAGAGCAGGAAGCTATAAAATGTCAATGTATGTATTACTTAGTATTTATTAAACTTTAAAACTATGATTTCTTTCATTAACATACAAATCTCCCAGCACTACCCCCTCTGGGAAGCATCACACACACACCAGGGGTAGGGATGGGGGAGTGGGTTGGCAGGTGTTTGGGCCCTTCCTAGGAACATCTGTCCCCTGCACATTCAACCAGGAGGTGGGAGGAGTTAGTTGAGGTTTGCTTTGCTTGTTTGTATTATGACTTTAATAGAGATCCCCTTCTCTTTCTTTCCCTCCCCTGCTCCAGATATATAACTGGAGAATCCGTTTTTTAAGCAAACCAAGGTTTGGGTGCGTTTTAGGAACAATCTGGTTTTCCAGTTTGGATCCGGACTAAGACCGCCTTTGCCTCGCAGGGCAGGGCACATTGTCACCAGGTGCTAGCATGACAAGGACCCTTGTGGATAGCTCACAACTTTCTTGGCTCTGTGGCGGCTGGATCCGATTTCGTCCTTAATGCGAGAGACAGGTATTATTCTAGATGCAGATGGGTGTCAGGCATAGACAGGTGCTGACTAAATTAGCCGAGGCCAGGCCTGCACCAGTCCCGAACCCGCACTCTGAGCCATTTCTCTGTTCCTAGCGGAGCCCTCATGGCCTCAGTGTCCACCGGGGCAGAGCAGAAGCACTCCCAGGAGGAGGAGTGACCCTGGCGTCTGCTCTCCATCTCACACCTGACGCCCAGCCCACCCCAGGGGGCAGCGGCCAGGGCATAGCGGCCTTAGCAGCCTTGCAGTGGGAGGTCTCCAGGGAGCCATGGTGCAGGGCCACTTGGAGAGTGACAGCAGTGTCGTTGAGATAAGAAATAATGCAATTCTCCAGGAGAACTGCAGTCTTCTAGCCCATATAAATGATTCCTTTAGTAATTTCACCAAGGATTATGTGTTATGTGTGCTCGGGGAACCAACACAGCCTGAGAATCCGTCAATATTTCTAGGGAAGGGTGTGTGTAATCAGTCAAGCGTTCAGGGGGAAAAAGGGGAGTCGATTTTTAACGGCAAGTGCTTTTACCAGCAACTGGTTTTGAATGAAAAAGTTTCCACTATAGTTCTTAAATTTGTTTTCTTTTCCCCCCAAGAATCAGCCTGAGCAATTTCTTAAAGAATTAAAATGAAATGTTTCTGGGGTAACAAATCATCCCTTCTTAAGGCTTGGAGCTTTCCGACTCGCCAGCTAATGGGTCTGAAGAGAGATTTCGGAGGATTCTCGAGTGAGAAGAAAACACAGGGAGTTGCTGTCAGGACATGATTGTCTGGAGCACAGTTACCTCTTTATGAGGCCCTGGGAGCAACCAGGAGGAGGAGCATGCACGGAAGGGGCTGTTGGGACAAAGTGTGGCACCAGGGCAGGAGGGTCCGTGAGCAGGGGCTGCTGGGGCCACTCAGTTCATGTCGTTCACTAACCTCTTCCCTCGGCTGTGCATCAAGGCCTGGTTTGGCTTATGTAACGGCTGCCTCGGTATGGGGCCATTTGTCATTTTGTGAAGAACCAGAAGTGGATATCTGTCCTGGAAGTGCCATTTTCTTTGGAAAAGCAGGTCTAATGATTTCTAACCGGGTTATGTATTGTGGAGACTGGCTCAAATTTGCAGCCCTGCAGGAAATATTACTGACAGAGCTTTAGCGGTTTCTGAAAAGTATCCATTAACGCCTTTGTGAAGGGAATTATCTTTGAGAGGAAAAGAAGAGAAGGGTAACCAAAGTCTAAGAACAGGGCCAAATGCCACCCTCTGGGACCGAGATGAAGTTATTACAAACCCACCAAGTTTTGAAAGCAGAAGAGGAATGGCCTTGATTTTTACAGCACTGTCGTAGGCATCCCCGAGAAAGTAACCCATTGTGAGCCCTGCTGGAAGTGGGTGCTGGCTTCCAGGGCTTCTCAGTGATTGTGTCTCTTCTCCTTCTATCCTGAAATGAACAGACAGGTCCAGATTCCTGTCCTCCACGGCGTCTAGCCTTCACACACTAAGCATGCCGGCTCCCGTGTGTCATTGGCCCATGATCCCCCAGCTTTCTGCCTCTCTCTGGGCCTCTCCCCGTCCCCACTCCAGTCTGGACTCCATGGCTGATTATGTAACTGCTCTTTCCTCAAGACCCTCCACCCTACCGCCCTGCCCTGCTGAGCTCCAATCTGGAGCAGTCCCACATGTTTTTCCTCCTGTATCAGTTGACATTGTATTTAGTTGTTTGTGATAAAGCCTGACACTGGTGGCTTAATCACATAGAGGTTCACTTTTCCCCCACAAAAAATCTGCAGGGCTGATGTGCACATGTACGGCACTCACAACAGGCTCTTTCTCTCCTCATTCGGTCATCGTTAGCATATAGCTTTTGTCCCCGTGTTTGTTGTCTTATGGTCCCAACAATCTGGCATTATGTCTGCATTCCAGAAAGGAAAAGGGACACAGGGTAAAGGGCATGTGCCAGCTGAATGGGTCCACAAACAAGTAATTTTAAAAAAAAAACCTTCATGAAAGGACTACCTAGGGGCAGGCCACCCCTGGATCCAAAGGAGGCTGATGAATACTGTCACATTGCCTCTCTAAACAGAATAGGGTTCTGTTAGTAAGGAAAGTGGGGAGTGGATCTGGGCTGACAACCAGCTGTCTCTGTAGCCCTCCACCCCCATGCTGCTATATGGGGCAACCAAGAGGTCTCCTGTTCAGCTTGTCCCTCTGCCCTTAGAGGCTGTCCCACACCTGACTACTGTTCTCAATCCTTCTCCCCAGCCCCACCCAACTTGTTGTCCCTCTTTTCATAAGATGCTTAACAGCATTAGTCAAATGCAAATCAAAATCTCAATGAGGTACTATTTCATACCTACTAGGATGACTATAATAAAAAAGACAGACACTAGCAAGTGTTTGCAAGGATGCAGACATATTGAAACACATGCATTGCTGCTGGAAATGGAAAGTGGTGCAGCAGCAATGGGAAACAATTTGGTAGGTCCTCAAAAAGTTCCAAGTGAAACCATATAACTCAGCAATTCCACTCCCAGGTGATTTGAAAATAAGAGAATCGAAAACTTATATATCCACACAAAAACACGGGGAAAATCTCACAGGCTCTTCAAGGAGAAACTGCCCCATTTGTAAAGCAACAATGATAATATCCACTCTGGTTGTCTAGCCCCTTTCCACCCTCACTGAACAAGTAGGATCCTGGGACCACGGATTTGGGGGTCTGGGCTGGCTGAGGAAGCAAGGGTGACTCCTTCTAGGATCAAAGGGTGTGCTACAGCAGAGCCAGAGGTGAAACCGGAACAGGAGCCCACAGGTAGGCTGGGCAGAGAGACAGAATGCCCAGAGTGGCAACAGGGTGTGTGTGGCATGGGTTCCCAGACCAGGAGGGGCGAGAAGGTTGAGTGGAGAGCAGAGAGCAGCACCTGCAGAGACTTCCTGTCATCTGGGGGAGCCTGAAATATCTCTGGGAAGAGGGAAAAGCAGTCAAAGGCTGTGAGCTGGCTGAATTATGGATGTCTTAAAGGCCAGCCAGACCTGCTTGGGTGAGAACTGGCTGGGGAGTCTTCAAATAATGGCCCATGCCCCTGTAGGAAATAAGAATAAGAGAATGAAGAAGATAGAGTAGCTATGTTGGCTGCTGGAGACCAGGGAAGACTGGAGTGGGAAGCAATGGTAGGCAAGAGATGCAGATTTAAGCTTCATTATGTTTCATTGGAGGAGGAACCTTTAGAGAGAAAATGATGGGTGAAGTGAGAATGCTTGCTATTCAGCACGTTTCTGGATTCCTCATTTAATTCTCATAACAACCCTATAAGACAGGTACAATTATATTACCATTCTAGAGATAAGAAAATTGAGGCAGAGAAAGGTTGCTCACCCTGGTTCACTCAGCTGGTAGGTGCAGAGCTGGAGGTATAGGCTAAGTGCTACTCAAGGAGGGAGGAATCTGCAGGGAGGCGGCAGCAGAAGTGCCCCGCTCCTGACATGAGAAGCATGGGTGCAGATGAAGGGTATGCATAAAATGGCAGCACCAGGCATATTTCTGGTCCTTGGTTAGTTTAGATTTTGAGTCTCTGTCTTGTATTTCCAGCCACAAGCTCTGGATTTGTTAGGGGCACAGGGAAAACAAAGTTGGAGTGGGTGTGGCCCCAAACCTACATTTTATTTCACTGTGATCAAAGACAGAAAATAATAGCCTGTAAGAAGTCTGTTTTGAAAACTCAAAGTGCTTGGCCATCCAGAAACACTGAGCTTTGAAATTCAAAACAAGATGAATTAAATGAGTTTTAGAGCCCAAATGGAGAAAATAAGTCAGCTTTTAATACAATATGTCCCAAGGCACCTGCAGTGTAAAAAGGAAAGAAAAAATAACAGATGGAATTGACCCTATAATTCTTGTAATTCTGATAGATGTGTCTAAAAGGAATTATTTGGAATCTATTTTGCCTTTTTCTTGCAGAGAGAGGAAGAGAGGAGAGAGAGAGAGAGAGAGAGAGAGAGAGAGAGAGAGAGGAGTTCATAAACATATAAAAAGCTCTTTGGGGATGATGGGAGTCAGGGGTCTATTTTCCTCTTCTTGTGTTCTTGTGTCTGTCTCCCCAAAGCCTATGTGGATGATGTGGCAGGGACCAGGGACGGGCCAAGGAAGATCTATGGTACTTAAGTGATTTCTTTATAATAACTCTTTCCAAATGCACATATCAGTGTTCATGATACAAAACTAAAAGCAGGTAATCCATTCTATACTGATATTTATATTAAGGTACCGCAATATAGGAATAACGGGGACAGGATACATTATTTAATAATTAAATGATACAAATTTCACAGTGGAGAATTTATTTTCAGATTCTGATAAGAATCAAAATGGACTGTGTGAGTTCTTGTTAACTCCCATGGATTACCTTGTACATTACAATATTAATGAAACTCTTTATGTTGTTTTTAAAAGAGTTAAGTAACCAAGATGGGTGATCAGAGAGAGAGGCCGTCTCCCATGAGTCCCCAGTCTTGGGGCCTGTGAACAGGCCCGTGTGTGAGGCAACAAGGAACCCTTACCGACGGTCCCTGGAGACCCCACAGGATGCTGTGGACCAGTCATCAGACAGGAACTGGAGAGATGACCTCGAATTCCCTTATGGGAGGCCCATGACCTTAGGAATCTATTGTTCTTAAAGAGGATCCTCTGTGACCTCCTCCCAGGGCAACTACCTGCTCCACAAGGAGGGGAGAGAAGGGACTTGCTGCTTCTGCTTAAAGAGAGGATCACTTCCCGGCATTGAAAATGTGCACTCATCAGAACTGCTATTTGCTTAGGTAAGCTCAGCCCAGCCACGGGGATTTTCTGGCTTACTATTCAGACAACTTTATTTAAGCTCTTAGAAAAAGTGCCCTTGTGCCAAAACAAACCAGAGCTTCAGCTAATGAAGTGTTCAGATTTAACCAAGTTACCTGAGTCATTAGCACTCACCAGTCTCAGTTCCTCTTAGGCCCCCATCTGTGAAGCAGACAGAGGCCGCCTTGGCTGTGGCTATGAATCAGAAAGAGGTTGGCCCCATCCACCTGACTCTTAGACTTTGACCAAGACATAAGTCTTCACTTCAACCAGAGAAAGAAGAAGAGACAAGTAGTAGATATTTTTTGTTGACTAGTGAGGCCCTGTGCCTCTTGAACATATGTCCTCTCATTTAGTTCTCATGGAATGCTGAGAGGTGAGCGTTGGCATCTTTACTTTATAGATGCAGAAACTGAGCCCAGAGATGTTGAGTAACAGGCCAATGGTCACCGCGCTCTAATTCAGAGCTGAATTAGAGAATGGGACCTCCATTCTGTACAGGTCTTCAGCAACGTGGTATGGCTTATCTGAAGTCATCATCTCCCACCTCTCCCGAGGAAGGCAGCTCCCCAAGTCCCGAAAGAGCAGGCCACTCACGTTAGAAAGACGCTCCAACCAAAGGCACGAGTCAGGGGCGGCCAGGAGCAGGAGAGCCGGCAGGCCTGTGAAGCAGACCTTCCCAGTTCCTTCTCCCCTGCCACCTCCTTCCCCATCTTTGCCAAACTCCTCCAGATGTAAATAAATAATTTAGAAAACAAACATGTACCTTGAAGTTTGCTTTGTTTCCTATCTCTGCAGATTATGAGAGCAAGTGCATTTTTCCTCTCTGCTGAAGACAGTTTTCATATAAATAAGGGATTCAGTATGACTCCTTTCACCAATGTTAAAATTCCATTTAAAAGTAAATTGATTTCCTAAAATATATGTATTGGCAACAGTGGCCACCACAGCTGGTATTACAGTTTACATTTAACATAGTGCTGTTTGCCTTGACAGATTCCATATTTTTCATACATAAATCGATAGAGTGATTTTTGAAAAGCTCGAATCTTTCATCATTCCCCCACTCCAACTCTGCCTTCTGAAAACCATAAAGAAGTAACTTTCCAGCAGGCATCATTTAGTGGGAGAGTATTATTTACAGCATTTGACTATAACACAATCACTGTAAACTCAAAGGAAATGCTAGGATGGAGAGCCAGGAATTTGCTTTGAAAAGGATGCATTCTCACAATTTTAAAAAAAAATCGTGTGTGTGTGTGTGTGTTGTGCAGATGTGTGTGCAGATGTGATGTGTGTATGTGCATGCAAGTATGTGTGTATACGGGGGTATATTTGTGCATGTGTGTGCATGTGTTTGTGTGTTATGAGATCAATTACACACACACACACCCCTTCTGACCTGGTGGACATGGTATGAAGGAACAGCTTTCTGAGGCAAGGATCCTTAGGCTGAGGGCCTGGGAGAAATAGGGAATGAGCAATTGTGAGAGATGAGTAGTCCAAGTACATATGAGTTTGCCTTTGCTTGTACTCTGTGATTAACGTTTGGCCTTGGAAAGGAAGAAAGCCACTTAGGCCTCTAACCTCTACCTCAGCTCCTTCAGTCAACCCTCAAGGAGGGCTGATCAGATAACCACATTCCACACTGGAGATCTGGTTTCTTTTCCAGAGGACAGAAGCCGTGCAGACAAATGAACATCTCACTGACTCTTGTGTTTGTTTATTTGTTTTTTAATGTATCAGGAAAGTAAAACTTTGTCTAGAATCTTTTCCCTCTGCTTTAGACTAATAACTCATAATTTGTTGTTACCATAGAATGACATGATTTGTAACCTTATTTTTAGTAATTGGTTGATCAACTTAAAACAAAGAGTAAGTCAAGAACTCTCTGGGATCTTTTACTATTTAACATTTCAGACAAAGCCAGAGATGCTGGGCCATGATGGTTATAGATGAGGGCTGTAAGTGACAGTGAGGGCATGAAGGCTATCGAGCTGGCATTTCAAGCCAGCAGCTGACCCAGTTGTCCACATTTGGATGGCTCAAAGGGTGCCAAGTACAGAGATACTGTAATAATTCTGATATTGCAGGGAGTCTCCGTTGTTCCCCTCCCCAACTTGCTTTTGAAGAGAAGATTTTTACATGTTTAAAAATCTGAGCTATTCTGATTGTTTATATACATATATATAACTTCAGAGAATATTTTATCTCTTTCTCTGGTCTTTATAGCACCTAGATTTTCACATCATTTATTCTTTCCAGTGTTCATTAGAAAGAGAATCCTATGTAATTTAAGTTTTATTCCTTTGCCAAGCCACTGTAGTCTGGGGTGGACTTGGGGGTCAAGAATAAGGGTCACTCCCATGACTCCCTAGGGGCGAGTTGTCTCTGTCCTCTTGACTCCACTGTCAAAGAGGAGAGGCTGGCCTAACCGATAAGGCCACATTTTCAGGTGGGTTGAGTTTGGGGTTAGGCCTAATATTTTACTAGGAAATGAGAACTCTGTTCCTGTTCTTTTCTGTCTGTTTGACAGAAGGACTGTATATGTTTGACCTTTCTTTGTGGAGCAGTATAATCTGCAAGTTAGGTTTGAGCAGAGAGAAAAGTGGCTGCTTAGGCATCAATCCTGGACAAATGAGTCTTTGCCAGGACCCAGTCCAGCCTATTGGAGTTCTTCAGTGGGATTTGGGTCCAAGCCAAAGGCAACTCAAACATTTCTTAGCCCTTGATTTGCTAATCATTGTCCTAGATCCTCAGAGACTTCGGAGGAAATTGTGATCAAGGGTGAGTTTTCATAGTCTTGGCTTCTTGACCAAGTGCTCTCAAAATACCATGGGGTAGTTTCCAATCTGACTATATAACAACTTTACCAATAGATCCCATGATACTGGTAGTTGTAGCATAAAGAGAATTCAATTAAGCAGGATGCATGGCTAAGAACTGAGTTAGAAGGACTTCATTTAGATTCACTGGCCAGAAGATCACAAGAGAAGCAAGCTGGTGGAGGTGGAAGAAACCAAACCAGTGTACTCACTGTGCCTTTGAGTCTGTAGCTGTTCTCTAATGGAGTTTGGATAGGAGTGGATAAGCAACCAGCTGGCTCAGGAGGTCTCAGATGTATTTTCACATCAGAGCACTTTGCTCTTCCCCCTCCTAGTAGAACACAGAACTCCTACCAACACTGTCCAGATCGTACCTATTCCTTAAGATACTGTTCAAGTCCACAGTCTCTCCTATGGTGCCAGGCCATAGTAATCTTTTCAGAATCATTTGGAACATTATACAAGATGGGCAAGAGTAAGTCTACAGTTGTGAGTACTTAAAACACAGTTAATTCTTGTATTATTATTTATTAATTATTGTATTATTTTCCATACAAACAACTGTAATCCTACTTTTACGCCACTCTGTATAATGGTTTCCTCTGTTAAGTTTTTATTTTATATGATTTCTCATCTCAACTAAGTTATAAACATCTTAAGAGCTGTTACCACAGTTTATATTTATCTGCACTCTCCACTAAGCCTGGCATATTAACTTGTATATAGTGTGTTCTTATACATTATTAGTGGATTTTTGACTGAATAGTTTAAGGGCCCAGGAATGGGAAAATCTGCTTTGAATTTTTAGTAGAAATAAAATAAACTAACTCCGAATCTTCACCTGCGAGGCTACTCCTGAACTGCAATAAGAGATTCCTTTGACACCTTCTTGGCATATGTTCACTCCTACCTACCCATTTCAAACTGCAGTTACATTAGATAGAAAATTATCTAATTTTGGAAAGAATGTATATACTGTATTCCATCAATTCTAAAATGCACATTTTTTTCCATTTTTAACACTGATGGCTCCTCTAATTGGCAGTATTTTTTCCTCTCTTGGTGTTATATAAAATAATGTTTCATATAATGGATGATGATTTATAGCTAATGGAATGTGGTGCGTTTGTATCTATCATCCGTCACATACCTATCTAGTAATTCATCTATAACTTCATGCAGTGACCTTTACTTGATGGATGCATGTGGAAGGAGTCCATAACTTACATCAAAATGCGACAGTCCCCTACCCTGTTCCTTCCCCCTGCTGCCATTGCCATGCATGTTTTCAGGTGTCCACTTAGAGCTTGTAAGGTATCATTCAACTCAGAATTAGGGAGAAACTGTTGCATAAAGAGAAGGAGTAGTAAGGAAAGTGTATCCAGTGGAAGACATCTAGACATAGCTGGACCCAGACACAGCTGGTTTGCTTGTCATCTCTACTTGTGTTTCGTCCTCCCTTTATTATTTCTCTATGTTTATGCAGCCCAAAATTTCACCAGTATGTGGCTTATTGAGATGTTGGGGGTATAAATAATCATATACTTTAAAAACAGGAATATCTGAGTTAGTGACTTACCAACTTCAATGTGTCTGCCTTCTATTTAGCTTCTAATTACTAATCAAGTGAGATCAGCAACACCAATGGGGACTGGGGGTTTGGAAGAGAGAAATGGATTAACATGAAGAACTCAGGGAAATTGAACAGGTTATTCTTTTGATGTGGACTACTTTGGCCTCAGTGAGAGCCTGGGTATGCTGAAAAGAGGGATTTAGTGAGGACAGGTGAAGTTCAAGATTCATAATCTGAGCTTGTATAAGGATCCAGAGAGAAAACACTTTCTCTTGCTTCTTTCCATAGCACGCATGTAGTGAATAGGATGCTGCATTTGGCAATCCAGCATCCTCCCTTCTTTTCCTGTTTTAATCAGTTATTAGTCCTTTCATCTTTCAGTCCCAGACTTTCAGGGAGACCTTATAGCACTTCCACCCCCAAATGGCTGAAGTAAATGAACACATACCATCCCCAGAGGAAGTGTTTAGAAATGGACCTACGACCCAATTTGGGGCAATGAGGGTTTCTGAGAAAGAAGCTTCTCTCTGCTTCTTAGAAAGCCACTAAAAGAAATACTTTCACTTGCTTTGGACTGGGTGGTGTAAAATGTGGTGTCCCATTCTCTTTTAGAGTTATATCAATTTTTGTAAGTTTACCTGGAAACCTAACCAACAGGTATATAATTTTTTGTGATGGAAAATTTCCATCTTGGGAAAAAACAACAACAGTTGACTTCAAACAAACTTTGGGAAACCAACCAGTTCATCAATCCAAGAGTAATAGTGGCAATCTTTGAATCATAAGAGTCATTGATTTGTATCAAAGAAGTGGATAATCTTTTCTATAACATTTCAAAACTTTTAGAATGACATTGTATCCTGAAGTGATATATTAGATTAGAAGGGAATATGACATCCTGATATAAAAATGCAAGAAACTAAAGGAATTTGTGAAGTATTAGCAGCTACCTTCATGTGAACTCTCCCTGTGTGGGCTCTAAGTTACTCTGGATGCTGTGGTAAATGCTTCAGTACCTCATGCTATGAAAGTACCGAGTTCAAGTTCTAATGGTTGAAGGTGGGAAGCTCTTGGGAAGGGTGTCTGCTCAGCATATTGGAGATTAGGTCTATTTTAGCCCAATCTGGCCTGAGGATGGGTCCCCAGGACATCTGAAGGCTGAGATTCATTTGGATCCAAGATGGTCCTGAGGATCTGCTTTATCTGTGGGTAATCTTCATACACATAAGAAATAAGTGAAATAATGATGACAAGTTCCTAGTGTGCAAAATGCCTTCACGTCCGTATCTCAGTTGTGCTCAG
>NW_006289416.1:203742-204791 GCF_000327345.1 Myotis davidii
TTCCTGCTTCTCAGCAGCAAACAGGTAAAGAAAGGCGTGCTCAGGATCCTGCAGCAGAGCTTGGCCTCCAACAGCTTTTCTGACTCCCAAACATAAAGTTGAGTTTAACTCATCCAGATGTTTCTACTACATTTTGCCTTGAGCTTTACCAAGAAAATTGAGATCACCAGGTGTGAGTTCCCTTGTTTTCCATCTTTTACATTTTAATGTGTTTTTGTCCTCATTTGCACTTTCTCTCTTTTCTGTTGTCTTAACTAAAAGATTACTCCCCCTACCTTCACCAGGTAGCTCAGTTGGTTAGAGCATCGTCCTGATAGGCCAAGCTTGAGGGTTGCATCCCCAGTCAGGGCACATACAAGAATCAACCAATGAGAGCATAAATACGTGGAGCCACAAATCGATGTTCTTGTCTCTCTCTACCTTTCCCTCTCTCTAAAAATCAATCAATAAATTAAAAATAAGTAAATATGTTATCTTTAGTTTCCATCGCCCTAGGAGCAGTATCGGTGAAGAAATTGCTTCAGCATATGTTTGAGATTTTGCTGCCTGTGGATTCCTCTAGTATTTTTATGGTTTCCCATTTTATGTTTAAGTCCTTTATTCATTTTGAGTTTATTTTTGTGTATGGTGTAAGTTGATAGTCTAGTTAATTTTTTTGCATGTATCTGTCCAATTTTCCCAACACCATTTATTGAAGAGGCTGTCTTGACTCCTTTGTCAAATATTAATTTAGCATAAATGGGTTGGGTCGATTTCTGGGTTCTCTGTTCTGTTCCATTGGTCTATATTGCTGGGGTCCAACCCCAGCAGGTCCAGGGGTCCCCAGAGGTGTGGACGGAGTCGGCGAAGAAGGAATGGCACGGAGACAGAGTTCAGTTGATCAGCAGCCTAGCCAGGATCTCCAGCCAAGTTCTGGTCTGGATCTCCAGAGAAGCTCTGCCGTTTATTGTCTTGTTACATCCGTATTTATACCAGTTGATTTTAATCCTGTCAATTTCTATTACAAAGGTTAGGGCGTTTCTTATCTCCATTCCAGGGAGTAAAGATAA
>NW_006289416.1:205524-227472 GCF_000327345.1 Myotis davidii
TTAATCAATAAAGAAATAAAAGTAAATAAAAAATAAGTAAATAGATAATAGCCTTTCCATATCTGGAAGGAATTTCTTTGCCTGTTTTAATCCTTTCTCTGTGCTTCCCTGAATTATCTTTGGTTTCTTGTCTCCTGCTTCCTTCCCCTTTGTCTCTAAATGTGTTGAATTATGCTCTATTAAAAAAAATAAAGCTTTTATCTGTGGGCACTATATTTATACTATTTTTTCCCTTCCCCTCCATCCCTTACCTTTTAGAAATAGCAACCTTTGCCTATAGCCTCACTGGGCATCCTTCTTCCTTCCCCACACCTTTCACCAAGGGTCATTCCAGGACCCCCGGTGTTTGCCTGAAACTATGAATAGTACCAAACCCTACATATGCTATATTTTTTTTCTATACACACATACCTTTCACTTAAAGGAAGCACTATCAGGCTTCTCCTTGGCATATCTGAATTCCCAGCATTCACTACTTTTGCAGTTTGAGACCACAGTTAAGTCAAATAGGGTCACTTGAACACAAGCATTGTGGTATCAGGACAGTTGATCAGGACCAATGGCACCTCCAACAAGTTATGCCCTAATTTCTCTTTTCTTCTAAATTCCAGAGGAAAATAGAATGTATTCTACTCATAGGATATATTACCCACCTCACCTAAGTTTATAGTTTTGTGTCCCTGGACATAACTCCTCGACTAGGCTCTAATCTCCTGGAAGACAAGGATCAATGTTTTATACTTTGTTTGGTATGCACCATATTCTTGCAAGAATGTTTTATATGTAGCAAGTGATAAGTAACTATTAGTAATAAATACATCAAAGTACGGGTTACAGTGAGTATTTATTATTTCCCTATTCCTAGGTAAAAAAAAAAAAATACTATTTTGAGGGGTATGGAAGTGTGGGGCCTAGCTCAATCTTCAAAGGTAGCCTTATTTATTTTTGCATACCTATTGTCTTGGTTTTCATTTATCTTTCTCCTGAGTCTTTCCTGTGGATTGTTTTGTTTTTTTATTCTGTTGTGAAGAAGGGTTGGTATAGAATACTGCTCTACTTCATTGAGTTCTCTCTTAATTACTTTTGTAATGTATTCATTGCATTATTTGAAGTAAGCAGCTCCCCTATAACTTCCATGATTGAGTGTATTCATTTCATGAAGATTAAAAATGGATAGCAAACCATTTTTATTATTATACATGTGTTATTAAGGAAAGTATGCAATTGCTTTGTAACTTTCGATTCAGAGAGAATTTCTTTTTGTTTACTGTGAATAATTCTCCTGCTCCCCACCCTAACTCCTCTCCAGAATAGCTCTGGCTTTGGCAGCACTTGCTGGCTAGACAAATATATCACTGAGATTGGAAAAATATCACAAGAGGGACAGTTCCAGGTTTGAAAATAGGGCAATTAGCTCTCAGTGTGAAAAGGTGTGTTGGATGTTCCTGAAACTGAGTGACAGATAATGTTGGCTTGAGCCAGGCATAATACCCAGAACCACCACATAGGATGCCTCCCTTGCATGTTTCTGTCAGAGAGAATGACTTCTGAACTGAATTCTACAGCTCACCCCAAGAGATCTTGCAGTGGGTACTTGTGCCAGTGTGTGTGTGTGTGTGTGTGTGTGTGTGTGTGTAGTCAAATATTCATTCTTGCTGTTTTCTTTATTAGAAGGAGGAATTCACTGCACAGATGATATGTTGACTTCGAAAAATCACGAGAGTGTACACTCAATGTGGGTATGACACCCGCCCCTTTTGTGAGGAGAGCTGCTTTTCCTCAGCTCTATTTGGTTCCTGATAGCCAGGCTGGAGATTGAAAGCACCAGCCCCACACTCAATGACTGGCCACAGCAGGGAGAGTACCACCCTTGCCAGGCCACCAAGAGACCCTCCCTGGGCACCATATACACTGCTGCAGAAGGGAGAGGTTCCTTTCCGCTGGGCTTGCTTCATTGACATGACCTAAGCCTGGTTTTAGCAGTGCTCTATGCCAGGTGGATATAATCTGCTTCAATTAATAGGGATAGAAGAAGCCAGCTTACCAAGATAAGACCAACGGGGGTTGGGGGGAGGGAGAGAGCAAAAAAGGGGCAGAGAATGATGATGTTATTTGCATCACTCTGTCCACCCTTCTTTAGGCCCTTTCTCCTTCTGTCTTCCCAATTCCATGAGCTCACCATCCTCCTTTGTTCATGTACGTATTGGGTTGAAGAGGGTGGGTGTTAAACTGGGACACTGCCCCACAGGGAGGATTGCGTCTTTGCCCTCCTTGTGCAGTTGTGCTTGGGTGTGCCAGGGAAGGCTGCCAGAGGGTCAGAAGTAGCCACATGGTGTCCTGGGCCCATCTCATGTGAGGTGGGCTGCCTGGGGGGATAGCCACAGTTCTGTGTGTGGCTCTCCAGCACACAGCTTTTGTTCAGGCTCTTTCATTCTAGTCAGGAGATATGACAAGACACTGAGAGAAATAGAGGACTATCTGGGGCACCCTGTGTCAGCCCAGCAACACTCATGGTATGTTCATTGGTGCTGGAGGGCCATGAGGAGGAGCAGACAGGTGGGGCTGGTAGGGCCACTGAGGGGTCTTGGTGACTGTTGTCCTTGATCAAGGGCGTGGAAGGCTGGCTAGAGTTTGTAGTCAAAGAGAATCCCAGCTTTTTGAGTGACAGGATAAAAATTATACTCTTTCAACCTTTAGGGTTTTAGAATAGCTGAAAGTGTTTGATTCCTACTTTTATTGAAGGTTTTAGATTTTTCTTTTTGTCTTACTCTTTAATTAACTCAAGAATTCCCTGGGCCATGCCAAAATTAGAGGGCATGGCCCAAGTGATTTTGTTCTTGGCCACACCAGGCACCAAGCCCTCGTGGCTGTAGAGAAAAGTGTGTCTCCTTTCAGTGGGATTAGAGGGGAGCCTGCTACTATTTGTTCTACCTACTTCACAATGCCATCATGACCAACCCATACGACAATCTGTGATAACACTTAAGAAAAGCAATTACTAAGTATTATCAGCCAATGTCTCTCAGCTCTGACTCCAAATATACGTAGCTTTGTAGAGTCGGTCTGCATAGTTCAGCATGCTCCCTTCTCAGAAATGCCATGACCAGAGGCACTAGGTGGCCTCTCTTCAGGCTGTTTGTCTGGCCAATGAACAATCCTGTAACTTTTCAGCCTTCCCAAGGAAAAAACTTATTCAAGAAATTATGAATAGAAACAATAATAATAAAGTATTTAACCATATGAAATTTACAATATCCTATCTAATAATAGCCAAACATGGTAATTGACCACACCTTCACTATGCCTCCTATTGGCTAATCAGCACGATATGCAAATTAACCACCAACAAAGATGGTGGTTAATTTGCATATACCAGCTGGGAGCAAAGCAATCCAGGCAGCCGAAAACAAGCTGGACGGCAGAGGGAGGTGGGGGCAAAACAAGCCGGACATCCCCTGAGGGGTCCCAGACTGCGAGAGGGCCCAGGCCAGGCTGAGGGACACCTTCCCCCCTCCCCAAGTGCACAAATTGTTGTGCACCGGACCTCTAGTTATCTTATAATTATAAACTCTTAAGATGATGCATATTTAAGAAAGATTTTTAAAAAGATAAAGAGTGGGAAATAGAGCAAAAACAAAAGGCATATTTGGGACAAGCACTGTTCAAAAGAATTTCATTTTAGGGACTAAATTCTTTTCCTACAGATCCAGAACCCGGGGAAGACAGAATTGATGAGGCCTTCTCCATTCAACCCGTGTGAGTAGGACCACCTGAGTGAGATGGTAAGCAGCTTTTAAAGAGATGAATCCCCATTCCAGGGATGAATATTAAATTTTACATTTCATAAAGGACTTGAGTCAGGCCTACTGCATGAGAGTGACTCTGTTAATGTTGTCTGCAGGAAGGAGAGCACCTGCTTCTTGCTTCTGATTTGGATTGCCCGGCTCAGACCAGCAAAAGTAGGTAGTCATTTCCTCCTCATGGCCACCTCAGCTGTCCCTTGTATATTAAAGATGCTGGAAGGATATGTTAACTCTGGACTGAGGCCAAGAGATTTTTGAATCTCCCAAGATCTGTCCAAATCTAAGTTGGGTCATCAAGAATATAATCTCTTGAGTTTCTTAAAACTTGTCCAGCTGGTAAATATGGTGAAATAAGACTAACTTACCAGATAAAATGACTTTTTAAAAAATTATCTTTATTGTTGAAAGTATTACAGATGTCTCCCCGTTTTTCACCATAGACCCCCATCCACCTGGCACCCACACCTCCCTGGCCTTCACCACACTATTGTCCGTGTCCATGGGATATGCATATATGCATATAATTTCCCTAGTTAATCTCTCTCACTGCCCCGCTCCATTTTCCCTCTGAAATATGTCAGTCTGTTCCATGCTTCTGTGTCTCTTGATCTATTTTGTTATCAGTTTATTTTGTTCGTTAAATTCTACATATGTGTGAGATCATCTGATACTTACCTTTCTCTAACTGGCTTATTTTGCTTAGCATAATACTCTCAAGGCCCCTCCATGCTGTCTCAAATGTAAGAGATCCTTCTCTTTACAGCTGCATAGTATTCCATGGTGTAAATATACCACAGCTTTTTATCCACTCATCTACTGATGGAATGTGCCTTTTTTACCCCTCGGAATCAGTGTGCATCTGCTCAGGAAAGTAAAGACCTCTCTTTCTAGGTCAAACAGGAAGGGATCAGACAAAGGGATTGAGTTGCTTATAGTAAAACCACTGGAAGCCTGAAGAAGGGAAAATCTGAGACCACCTTAACTTTTGGGTTTGCCTTTGGAAAGTTAAGAGGGGGTGCTGCTCTGAATCAGGAACCTCCAGACAATTGCTGCAGGTCCTGCAGGTGATCCTCTGTGGGCTTTAGGGGAACCAGATATTAGGGCTCAAGCTGCTGGATAACTCCTGTCTGGCAAGACCACACCTGACTTCCAGAGGAAGAAACAAACCGGCTCCCGTCACCATCCCGCCTGCCAAATATCAAGTGAATTCAACTCACCGATGGAATTTTAAATGCAAGCAGAACATTCCTGGCAAGGGAGAAGGAGACCTGTGGCTTTCAAGTTTCTGGCCTGTGGAACATGAGAAAAACATAGAAAGAGATATACTTCTCCATCCACTTGTTTTCTCTCCTTTGGACCCAAACCTCCCTAATCCTTACCACTTCTACTTTTCCTGAATAAAAAAAACAAAAGGCATAAGTCAACATCCTAACAAAGAATGGGAATGCCAATACATGTCAAATTTATTAGGTCTGACAAGAGGTGTTAGCATGATAATGAAAGCTGTTGAAAGTGTAGTCACTCTGTCTAGTTTGAAAATGCATTAATTCAATTCACCACGTCCATTTACATTTAACAAAAGACACACGATGACATTTTGACATACTTTTCCTCCTCTTGGATCTGATTTGTATGAAAAGTAAAATCCATGCTAAGAAAATATGAGGATGTAATGGGGGAGGGTGAAAAGATACAATGAAGACATTTTATTTTATAAAATCAAAAAGGGAGGAGTTAAAATTTCACTAAAAGCAGCACAGCTTAAGTCCCATGGAAGCAATTAAAGAAAATGAGTCAACTGACCTCAGGCTCCCTTTGAGGCTAGGAACCACATGCAGAGCAGAGGACCTGTCCTCCAGTCCCCTGGCCCTTGGTCCTGGTGGAACTCCGTGGGGGTAGGGGAGGTCCTGTGAGTGCGTCTGAGTCAGTGGCGACTCATCTATTGTCTCCACACCCTGCCCTGTGTGGCCTGCACTGGCACCAGCAGCCACCTCACTGCTGTGCTGAATGAATCCAACTTGCAGTTTTTCGAACGCCAGCAGAAGCATCCTCATCCCGTGGGCTCGGAGACCAGCAGCAGCTGAGTAGAGCCTTCTTCTCAGAGGCCCAGGCCCAGCACCAGGTGGCACCAGTCACAGGTGGCAGCTGCTCCTCCGGTCACCACCCTGGATACCTGTGCCTCGTTAACTTAATGCATTGCTTACAATTCTTTTTTTTTTTGCAGGGGAAGCTAAGACTATACCACCACCACCACCACCCCTGCTTTTTTTTATCTCTTACAATTCTTCACAATAAATTCTCTCAGAATAACTATGCGGTTTCTGTCTCCTGACTGGCACCACCCACAAACAGCACTTTGGGGATTTAGGAGGCCTGGACTTGCTGAATCGAATGATTGAATGGATGAACCAATGCTCACAGCGCTGTTCGGGAGCTGACCACAGGCCATGCTCACTGCATGCCCAGCAGAAGTGAACAAAGGTGCTTGCTGGGAGGCCAGCAAGGATTGATCCCAGCACACTCCCATCCCCATCACCTGGACCGCCACCCCGCTTTCTAGGCAAGCCCCTTCTCACTCCCTCCTCACGGCTCCCTTGCTTCAGTCAGGGCAGGGCAGCCACTGTCGTAACACCCGGGGTAAGCATGTCCCCTGCCGGGTGGGTGTCTGCAGGGGACCCCTTGGAGTTACCCGAGGGACACCCAGCTCTGCCTGTAGAAACAGCGTTTCTGCCAGATCTGCGCTTACAACGAAGGCCCAAACTCCAGCAAATCCAAACCTCATGCCCGGCTCTAGGAGAGAACATAGCCAGAGGAGTCAGGTTGACGATTACCCGATTGGAGTAACACAGCAGGAAGCAAATGAACCTGGTTAAAGAAAATGGACTGCATTTCTGGCTTGGCAGAGAAAAAATGTATGTAAATAAATTTTTAAATGGACCTGAAATTTTCCCTTGTTACTCTTGACTTAGGAGTGGGAATCCTAAGACAAGAGTGCCACCTGCTGTCCATTGTCAGACCTGAATGTCATGGTTACTTCACAGCTGATGCCCAAAGTGGGACAATTGTGGACAAAAACATTCGATGTTAACGTTGTATGAAGGCACACAGGCATGATGGCTCCCCTTTAGTTTCCACAAGATGTCCTGTCCTTCCCAGTTATCTCCACATGTCCAGAGGTACCCAGGGAGGCATGCTGGCGGGTGTGGCTCAGCAGCTGAGGGGGGCCCCAGGAACCAAGAGGTCGCTGGTTCAATTACCGGTCAGGGCACATGCCCAGGTTGTTACTTGATCCCCAGTAAGGGGTTCATCAGTGTTTCTATCTCTCTATCCCTCTTCCATCCTCTCTCTCTAAAAGAAAAAAACAATAAAAACATTTGAACAGGTACTTCATCTGAAGATTAGAAGTATGTCAACTTCCTGGCACAACTCCTGGCAGGTAGAACCAAAACCAAACAATTAACATACAGAAATAAATAACTGTGGCTGTGGATTAGATAAAATGATAAGATTACAGAAACCTGTTCCAGGGAATTGGTGAGACGTAGGATGTTAGAACTAGAAAGGATCTTTGCATATTTTTTACAAGAGCCAAAGCAAGACACACAGAGTAGGTGGAGTGGCTGGCAGGTGATAGGGGCCATGTTAGGGCACTGGAGAAGACGGTGCCTATGAAAGAGCTTTGAAGGTAGAGAGTGGTGATGACCGTGATGATGGTGATAAATATTATTTGTTAACCTCCTCTCTGGATGGGGGCGGGAATCTAATGTCCCCAATCATTTTCTGAAACTTCAACAAGAGACCTAAGTAAAATTTAAGTTGAAATGCAAATACCACAGAAAAGAAGACACAGACTCACATGCATTACTCCCAAAAACAAAGGGTTTTAAATTAAATTTTTTTCTGAAAACAAGTTTTGAAGATGTGCACATGCACGAGAAGTGTGTCTAGCCTGAGTGAGCTAGAGACAAAATAAACCAAAATGGATTGGCAATGGTGATCAAGACCGTGGGACAGAGGGAAGCAGGAGCACCATACCCAGCACAGCGCAGCAGGCTGTGATCCAACAGCCGTCTTCAGGCAGGCCTCTTCCTTTTTCTGCCAGCGAAGCTTCTCCACCCACAGCTGGGAAAGTGTGAGGACTGGCCCAAGGTCGCTGACATCCTGCTTACAAAGCCAGCAGTGTACATAACCTCCAGGAAAACTTGATACTATGTCTTCAATAGAAAGGGTCTTGTTTTCTCCTTTCAGCCTTTTACTGCTTCATTTTTATTTCATGTGGAACTTACTTCACAGCTTTGTGATAGATATGTGATTTATCCCCTGTGCTGCCACCAATAACATTCCCCATTATGATCCAAATGTATTCATGCCACCTGTCTCTGCTACCTACCATATAATTCTCCATGAATCTACTCACTGGTACATGAGCAGAATCAAGTGATAGTCACAGGAGACACCACAAGACCTTAAGGTGCTTCTAAATCATCAGTGATTGGATTATGTTCAGTTTTCCTCTGATCCAATTTCCTAAAATGGAGCATCAACATTGCTGAATGTGGCATTCGGTGACTCACTGTTAACTGGGATGTCAATGGCCAGAGTTCCTCTTCCAAGTATGCTCACACATCATTTGCAATAGAAGCCAATAAAGTCAAATTCGTTTCTATGGCGATATAACATTTTCATTTCAATAATTGAAGGCTTCCTGGGCAAGGGGAAAGGATCTTAAGGTAAATCTCAAAAAATATTAAAGAATATCAAAGTGTGTCAGTCAGAATAGATATTTTCATGATATTGATAACATTGACTTAAAGAAATTGTATGGAGAGCTGACGGTGCCTGTGGCTTTGTCCTCAGCACCACCGGCAGGAAGAGTGAGTACCATATAATCTTGCCTTCTCTGAACATTTGGTCAAAAATTGCCTCCTCTGCAACCCTTCCACCCATATTACGCTATACTATTCTCCATAGCAGTGAACACTATCTGAAGTAACATATGATGGTTATAATGCATAATGATGTAATGAACACTCAGAAACACTGTATGTTACCAATAACATGTTTTTATTTTGTTTGGGGATCTTGAAACAAATGAATAGACTCACAGACAAAAAGTCAAGTGTCCAAATGGATACCTATGCATATATATACTTGTTTTACAGCTTTCCCAATCCCAGAATGCCTTGAGGGTCCCAGAGGCGATAGGGCAGCTGATCGGTTGCCAGCATCTGCTATTCCAGAAGAACATCATAAAACAGTTGTTTTAGCCACTTCTGCAAAGTAAGAGAACATGGTTTGTGCCAACTCCTGGTCAAAACAGAAACATTTCAGGGATGCAGCCAGCAAAACTGTTAGTCGCTCTCCTCTGGAGGCTGTGACAAAACCCTGCGTTGCCTGCAAATATCAGGATTAACTGTTTTCCAGCCTTTGATAGATTTTTGGCCACTGTCCCAAACATGTAATTGGCATCCCCTATTTTTATCAGCCAGAAGGACTGTAGATGAAACTCTGGAACTACCACACAGGCAGTTATATGCTTTCTGAGTCTGGTTAATTAGATAATTTTTATCACCTAAATGCATTAACCAATAACCCCAAAATTCATCCCAGGCATGAAAGAACTGATGAGTGAATGATTTGTGCCAAGAGCCATCTCTCCAGACTCCCATTTGGTTTCCAGCTTTCTTTGACAGTGGGAGGCATAGGTGGTGAGTTCAGAGAGGTGGTGGGGAGGGCGGGCTGAGGTATCCTAGAGTGACTGGCAGGTGGCAGAAGCAACACCACTCCATCTCACACACAGTAAGCAGGCCCTCAGTGAGTTCACAATTGTCCTGTGGAAGGACTTAGCAGCCAGCAAAGGGGTCTGGGGGACATAGTGACAATTCAATCGTCTTCGTCTCCCTTAGAAGTAGTACTGCTTAATTATCAAATAAAAACAATCCAGAAACAGATACCAGCTACTACTTAACACATAAATTAATAACAGTGCTGTGAGTCAGTTATCAAAGCAGTTTGGTCTTGGAATAACAATTCTATTTTATGTGAGCCTGGGAATTCTGAATAAAGGCTTCTTTTCTCTTTTCCTCTCTTTTTTTGTCTTTTATGCCTCTAAATAGAAACCTGAAAGTTGACAAAGCCTCAGCTGGTCCCAGTTTTGTGAACAAGCAAATTAACCACCAGGCTGGGGCATGTCTATTGCGTGTCTCCTCTGTTCAGATACCAAATTGCAAGGTGGAAGATAAGCAGAGGTACTTTACCAATCTTTCCCACCAGAGCAAGGGATGTACAGGGAGCACATGCAAATTCTGTCCACGAGGGAGAGAGCAAGATAGTATTTTATGAAACTCCTTCTTTGTTCATCAGAAGAAAGCGTTCTGTACTGAGGGGTAAATCCCACCACCCTGAGAAGACCATGAGAGAGGATCTCCCTTCGCTGACTCTGAGGGATCCATGAATTAAGAGAGAATCCTTCTAGCATGTTCAACCATTCAGCCACCTCATCGGGGAGTGCTTTATGTTAATAAATGAAAGCATTCTAACATTACTGGTGGGATTATTACATCGTGTTGAATATTTAATTTATCTGACATCACCCTACTGACTCACTGCTATAATTGATTAAATCTGCTTCCTAGTAACACAATCTGATCGTTTTTCACAGCTGGTCTCGACTTTCAGTGTCCTCTTCTGCCATACCTGCAAACACATTTCCTCCTTCTGCATCCATCTGTTTCCTATTTCCCATGAGTGGGAGCTGGTGAATCCTGGCTGCATGAATGGAGCAGGTGGATATGCTGAGCAGTCAATGGGGAGGGGGTTCAAGGGGGTGGGGCACCAAAAGCTGGGATAGATGGATGTCTGGTCAATCTGTCGGACAGAGTCAGGCCTTAGGCAATAAGCAAGGAAATAAAGGGCCACCACCAAGTCCAGATGCCTGAGGTGGCAGCAGGCAGGGAAGTGATTACTTCCATCCTTGGAGTAGTTGGCACACCCAGTCTGAAATCATCAAGGTTGGTCCCACTGAGAGCTTGTTAATAGACAGAGCAATGCACCTTTTGCCTCTGTCTTCCAAGATTGATTCATTCTAAGCCAGATTACTTTATCTATTCATTCAGTGACTATTCATAGGCACTACGACATGACAGCTATTTTAGAAACAATGATGATCAAGGAAGGGTTCCAGAAGTCATGGACTTATACAGACAGGTCGAATCAGTGCCTTTTACCTTGTGCCAGGTGCGTTAGAGAGATCATTTGAAATCCTTCCAGCAGCCCTGCAACAATAGGTATTACCATCACTACGTGATAGATGAGATGTTAAATACCACTTGTGAGTTCACGCAGTCAGGAAGTTGCTGACTCAGGTCTGTGCTTTTTGTAATAGAAGGAGATCCTACTCACCCTAAATAAAGTGTAATGGCTGTTACCCTTCATAAAGAGTCAGAAGGTAGTGCATACCTACCTAGGACTTCCTGTTGAAGGAGTTTTTTACATTATACTTTATTTTATGGATCACTGAGTTCTAAAGGGAGGGGTTGATATCTGTGTCCTTAGGTTCTTTTGTTGAAATCCTCTTTTGCTGCATTCACACCCCTTACACCTCCACCCATAAGGATATTGGGTCTCTTCCAGGCTTTCATGAAGAGGAAAATATGGTTATGGGTCAAAATATTTCAGATCAATTGGAGGCTTTTGTCATTTTTCAGAAATTTTAGTTACTTGGACATAAAGCGCATTTCTACCACAGGGAGTCAAGATGGGCATGTTCAGGGCTTTGCATGTGGGGTGAGGTGGATATAATTCTATCCCCATCTCAGAGACAAGCCTGCAGAGGTCTGAGCGCATGTGAAATTTTGTAAATGTAATTGGAGTATTATATTGAAGCATTTTTATTTGTAAAATACAGGCCATCCTTTCAATCCCAGTCCTAATTTCATCAGAAGCCCTTTTCTGTTTAATGGAGACCAAGCACAGCCGGCAGCAGCATTTAAATGATGGCAAGGTCATTGCTGGGTGGCCTTAGTTTTTTATAGCTAGACACATTACCACCCCTCACCAGTGGCACTATTTCTTCAATTACTACTCCCTCATGGTTTTCTGAGTGAATTCTTTTGATTAGATCCAGCAGGGTAGATTACACTGAGAAATGAGGAATATCTTACAAGCAGTTAACTGATCTGCTGTGACCTCAGAATAGAAAAGGAGAGAAACAATGCTATTCTGTAACTTACATATTAAAAAAGAACAATCATCTTCCAATTAAATAAAAATATGAAAAGCAATGTGTTCTGAACTATTTAAAAATAGGATAGCATACCAAAAGCTGGATAAAAGTAGATATAACAAAATATGAGTAGTGTGTTTTTCTGGATGGTGGGAGTAGGCGTGATATCACTCTTATGATACTTTTTCATTTCATTTAATGTATGTAGTGGGCATGTAATAATAAAGCATGTAATAATATAACAATCGGAACACAAACAATAAATTTACATTATGTTGAATCTTAATTTACGAAATGTTACCAAAAAAACATTTCCAGTTAAATGTATGTTATGACCACATGAAGTTACTTAAAAGCTAGATGGAAATATAAGTCTGCATTCTCATAACATCGCAATTATCTGGTCCCACATAAAATATAAAAATCTGGATATCGTATTTTTTAAAATTATTTTATTTTAATTGATTGATTTGAGAAGAAACATGATCTGTTGATTGTGTATCTTGACTGGGGATTAAACCTGCAGCCATGGAATATCTGGATGACACTCTAACCAACTGAGCTACTCAGCCAGGGCCTAAAAATTATTTTAGATGCATGCAGCAGTGACCTGGCAAGTGGGAATTCAGAAAAGGAAGGGAACCAATGAGGCTTATATTTTCCAACCAAAGTATTTGCCAGACCTAGATAAACCTGAGGTTAAATTTCTATAACTTTTTGGAGCATGAGGAAAGGGGACAGAGCCTGGGGTCTGCCCTAGGTGAGAAGTATGTCCCTTTTCCTGCAAAAAACCTCAACTGTAACCAAATGGCTAACCATCAAGATAAATGTGAACTGGGAAGAAACCTACATTCCTCTCCTCAGTGGATACTATAGAAATGCTCAGTCTTGAAGATTTGGGCTGGGTAGAAAAAATAATCTCCACCTAGAATTTATAGAACATGCTGGGTCTCGAGCGGGTGTGCAGCCCAAATTTGCACCGAATGGGTAGTCCAAAGCTTTAATCCTATACATCACCTTAAAGTCATCCCTGATAGGTGAGGGACCCAGGAAGGAGCAGAAGCAGATGCAGGTCCTTTCTGGATAAACCCTCCCCACCTTCAACCTGGCTGTCAAAGGATTCCTTCAGTTTCTTCAGAGAAAGCCGACAGTAAAAAAAAAAAAACAAAAAACAACAACAAAAAAACAATGATGATTATTTCTGTTGCAATAGGCAACAGAAACAAAAATTAGCAAAACAGAAATAAAACATTACATATTGGCATTTAACTTTGAAGTGTCCTCTGCCTCTGTCTCCTGACTTGACCATGTGCCTGGCTTTGGGTAATAGACTGAAGCAGAAGTGCAAGTATGGTGCTTCTAAGTCTACAACTTGAGAGGCCTTGTGCTTTCTTGTGCTTCTGTCATCTCCATGAGGACATTCCTGAGGTAGCCTACTGGCATGGAAGAGATACGTGGCAGAGACTTGAAGTGCCCAGTTGCGTAGGAGATTGGACTAAGATCTAAGAAGAATTTCTAGACATTAAAAACATAACTAGTGAAATTAAAAATTCAATGATTGTGGTTTAACTGATCAAAACTTAGCTGAAGAGAAATTGAACTAGGAGATATACCTGAAGAAATTTTCCAGAATTCAGCCCAGGAAGAAGAAAGTGATTTAAAAAATAAGAAAGAAAAGAGGTTAAGATCTATGATAGAGTGAGAAAAATCCAACACGGAATTGGAGTTGAAACCAGTGTGGTTAGAATTGAGAAAAACAATCATATAACTGCTGAGAATTTTACAAAACTGAGAAAAAAAACATCAATTTACAAATTTAAGAAGCTAGTGAATCCCAATCAAGCATGATAAATAAAACACTAAGACACACCACAATGAAAGTGAAGACAACAGAAGCAAAGTTGAAAAAAAATCATGAAATCAGTCACAGATAAAACAGGAGTTGCCTAAAAAGATAGCAATTAGACTGACAGTCGATTTTTTAAAAAGAGCAGTGGAAGACAACATACAGTGGGTAAAAGTTTTCAATGTGATAAAAGAAAATAAGTCAGCTTGGAAAACTTATAATTCAGTAATAAGGACAAATATAAGATATGTTTAGATGAATAAAAACTGATATCATTTTTCAGTAACTACTAATACACTTTTAACCAAAGGAAATTCAAAAGGATGTACACTAGATAAAGAAAAAAACGTGATTCCTGGATCAGATGTCTAAGCTACAAGATAGAATGATAAGACAAAAATGGGCTAAATATGTGGGCAAAACTAAAACATAAATTGTAGTAAACAATAATAAAAATGTCTTGTGTAATTTATTTTAAAAAGAAAGAGAACACATTCACAATATATAAAGTGCATATGTGTACTACACTGTGAGAAAAATGTGTAATAATTTGAAGGGAGAGAGGTAATCACAATTATTTTAAAGACCTTGTAAAGGACTAGAGACATAGATTTAACTTTAGACTTTGACAAGTATGCACTAGAAAAACATATCGCATAGCTTCCCAACTAGTATGGAGGAAAAGAAATGAGAAAAATATTTTAATACAAAAGGGTAAAAGAAAGGAAAAATGAAATGTATAGATGGCAGGACAAATAGGACAAAATAGCAGAAAAAATACCTCAATTCCATGTGAATTTAGAACAGCAGTTCTGGGACACTATGATCATTAACCTTAGATACGTATACAAAAGGAAAAATCAGAAGCTGATTAGCTCCTTTCCTCAAGCCACTGCTGTGATAGATGGAACGTCTATCTCTTTTGGAACAAATCACTCTTCTTCATGACCACACTATCATCCAAACTTTACTGAAGGAAAGATCACATTCTCAAACACTAAGGAAGTCCTGTGTTCACAAAGGAACAAACCTTAGAATCAATGATACAGTTCACGGATCTGTGTTGCAACTACTCAACTCTGTTGTTGTAATGTGGACCCAGCCAGAAACAACTTAGAAAGAAATGAGCATGCCTGTGTTCCAATAAAACTTTATTTACACAAGCAGGCAGTGAGGCAGAATTGGTGTGCAGGTCATAATTTGCTGACTCTGATTTAGTTCAAAAGGAACAATAAGAGGAGACAGTATTAATTCCAGCTTTTACACAGACTTGGAAAGTCCCTCCTATAATATGGTTTCTGTGACCTTGTTGCCCACATGTAGGGAACTATTTTAGGCAGGAGTGGGGTTGTGCCAGGAAATTCACACATTGCCATATGACATCCATGATGCCACAAAGCTACTATCACCAACAGAAGGCATTAAAAGATCTGGTCACTCAATTAGGTGCCATCTTTTGACAAGTATCCCTCACAGGCACATGCCTAGAGCTGTGCTTAGGCAATGGCTGTGATGTCAGAGGCTATAGACACCCTAGCACAGTAGTGGGATTAGCCTTGTCTAAATGTATTGACAAATATAGTAGAGAACAGGTGGCTCTACCTCACGACTCTTGAAATTAAAGGCACAATAAAAGGATAAGAGGCAAGTGAGACTAATCCCTCCAATCACTTAACAAGGAATGCCAGAACAGCATTTCAAACTTGCAACACACGGGGACATATTGCTCCATAACCACATCCCATAAAGGGGGCAAGCGAATCTCATGTAGAGTCCTGGGATCAGAGCAGGCCGTGGCTAACTTAGACCTCAACAATAAAGGATTTACACAGCCGAGTGAAATAACTTTCAGAGGAGTCTGGGTAGAAACCAGACCCGGAAACAGAACTTGGAGACACTGCAGTGGGGAAAGGAAACCCTACACAAGGAGCCTTAGGAAACATGAAGGCAAGGCCCGGAAGAAAAGGGCCTTGAGCTTGAGTAAACTGCTGGTGAACGAAGCTGTTATGAAACAACAGTGAGGGGTAGAAGCGGTCTCTGGGAGCTGGGGTTGGCACATGAGGATTCTGCAGTGGGCCGGCCCCGGGAGCCCTGGTAGAGCTGTTGCCCTCTTCCTTCTTCATTGCTGCTCTCTCCCAGTGAGGGGCAAACTGCGGAATGGCGAGTCCGGACATGCTCATCTTACAAGGAGATCCCAGGGCACGCAGATTCCCATGGGATGAGACTAAACTTTGCCATACATTTAATTTAATTTTTTTTTTTTTACTCAGAATACATAGTGCAAAAAGCATGCTCTATGTCACCCGCCAGAATAACCCACCTGGGACATGCAAGCATCATCCATCACACTTGGCATTTTGATTCAGTGTTCCGTCTGAGGTTTGAAATGACAGAGCTGCCACCAATGTGAAATCTGCTTTCGCTCTGCTTACTGTTTCATTTCATCCTTGATTTACTGTCACTTTCAGAAGTATTGAACGCATTATTGTAGGGCTGAGTTGATGTCTACAACACTTCTTAAACTGTCTTCGATTTTCACAGCTAAATATTTTAAGAGTTGCTGCAACTGAAACCGGAGTGTAAAAATGTTTGTATTTGTTTATTGGGAAAGATAATCAGTAAAACATCACTACAATGCTTGAAGACCTGTTTGAGTCAGAAATGATAGACTATGGATCGGGACAGGCTGGCGTGGCTAAAGCTCTGGAGCCTGGGATGAAATGGGCTTAATGCAATTAACCACAGTGCCGGGCTTGGACTGTAGACTGGAAGGGTGTCACAGACAGCTCATTCAACCTGGACTTCAGCCCAAAGAGTCAGACAGAAGATGCCTGTGAGAGAGAGACGAGGAGAGGAGAGGCTGCCTAAGTCAGTGGCAGAGGTCTCTCTGCAGCATGCACCCCAGATGGGAATTTCTTTCCCAGCAAACAACAACCAAGTCTGGGAATGTGCCCACAAGAGCAGCGGACGCTCTGGAGCCTGGGGTGGGAAGTGCACATCAGAGTCACCCTGACTCCAGAGTGGTATGAGTTTGGGCATCTACCACTAGGAACTCAAAGGTCATGCTGGGAGAAATATGACCAGGGGGGATGCGCTGGGTGCATCTCAAGTGCAAGTTCTAATATTCCTGGAGGGTTGAACTGCAGGCCATCATGGCACAAAAACTAAGGGTTCTCTTAGAGGAACATGCCGGTTCTGTTGCAGAAGGGGCCCACTCTAACCATGAGAGCAGGCACAGGGACGGTGCAAGCGAGAAGAATCAAAGCCGAATGTGCAAGGAAGAGGCCTGCCCAGAAGCGGGCCGCAAAATGCCCCAAAAGCTCTTGTTGGAATGGGAGGAGGAATGAAGATGGACGGAGATGTGCTCACCGCCGGGTCCTTCATTTACCAGTCTGTGACTCCTTCTGGAAGCTTGTGAAGTCCAAAGCGCTTCAGGTTTCACCATCTCCCACGCACCTCCTTTCTCTTCTTTTCTCCAGCTTTGACTCCTCTGACCTCTGATTCTCCCCTGGGGTCCCTGCCTTAGATGTTCAAGTGGATCTTGAAATTTCCCTCAGGCAGTGTCACAGTGGTGCTCCTGAGATGAGCACAGTGCTGCCCCCGGCAGGCTGAGAGAGGCATCGCTCCCTTCTGGCTCGGTGTTCCTGACCCATAACTGTGGGCACCCTTTGTGTCCCACTCTCCACATTTATGGAGAATAGCCAATGAATAGGGTTCTTGCAGAGATTGATTGGAAGATATAAATACAGTTACTCAGTGTAAATCAGTTCCTACATGAGGATTCGCCAACACCAATTTGGGGGGAATTGGTAGTAATACCAAAAACTACCAAGTTCTTGGTTGAATATTAATGATCTTTCTTAAATACACATTCAGATGTACAAACTGAATTTAATCATCAATAAACTACATAGCTCTCTTTAAATCAATCGTTTCTTATAAAGTTTTGAGTTAAATCTTTTGTGTGCTATTAAGGGGAGGTATCTAAGCAAAATGAGGGGGTCCCTATAGTCACAATACCAATGCCCTCCCTGGGTAGATCAGGGAAATACATTTGTGCCATGATGGCCTGCAGTTCAACCCTCCAGGAATATTAGAACTTGCACTTGAGATGCACCCAGTGCATCCCCCCTGGTCATATTTCTCCCAGCATGACCTTTGAGTTCCTAGTGGTAGATGCCCAAACTCATACCACTCTGGAGTCAGGGTGACTCTGATGTGCACCTCCCACCCCTATAAAACAGTGGTCCGCTGCTCTTGTGGGCACATTCCCAGACTTGGTTGTTGTTTGCTGGGAAAGAAATTCCCCTCTGGGGTGTCCCTAAGCTAATAATTTATTTATTTGATTCATGACTGTGAGTTTAATTATGTATACACTGTTAATGTTAAAGTTAGCCTAAATAAGTGATGAGTTCTTTCATATGTTGAGTTACTTCTCAAGTACAATATATTTTTAACAAAAGTAACTGTGTTTTATACTAAAAGGTACTTCCTAATTGGGGATTCACATGTATCAGTTGATTGATTTAAGAAAATTTCAACTATGGCACAATTTCCAAATTAATGATTTCTAATAATTAGAAATTAATGAATTCTATACAATGTATTAAGTACTTAATGTGACCAGAAAAAAGTTATATGCAGAATAATACAGCAGTGAAATAAGGCAACAGTATTGCTTATTGTTATGCATTGGGAAACATATTATACGAGTTATACGTCTGTATCACTATATGTGTAATTACATATACATTAATTATATGTGTACACAAGCACATGCATATAATTTAAGTTATGGTAAGTACTATAAAGGAAAAGTGGAAGGTCAGAGAAAGTTTTTCTGAGAAAGTATATTTGAATTGAACCCTGATGGATAACTAGGCTTTGGCCTGCAAGATCATTCCAGGGAGAGGGAGCAGTGTGTTTGAAAGTCCGAAGATAGGACCAGTGCTCAGAAAATATACAGGAACCAAGGAAGGCTGGTATGGGTGCACATTCGTGAGAGAACAGAGTGGTGGGGAATGGGCCGGAAGAAAGAGAGCTTGAGTTTGCCAAGCCTTGTAGAGCATGTTAAGGATCTGAATTTTATTGCAAGTACATATTGAGGGACTTCAAGCAGGGGTCCAACATGATCCCATCTGCATTTTTTAAATCCTTCTTTGTGCCTGTGTGGAGAATGGATGAAAAGGGGCTGAGAGGAGGAACTAGGGAGATCAGGAAGAGACATGATGGTGGCTTAGTCAGGCTGATAGGAGAAATGGAAAGAAGGATTTTGGAGGTAGAATCTCAGGACTGGGTGACAAATTAGATGAAAGGATTAGAGAGGGAGATGGAAGAATGAATTCCAGGTTCCTATTTGGAAAACAAGGAAGAAGAATAATATTTAAGAGAAAATTATCAAGAAACCAATTGACTGGACTGTTTTCATATGGGTGAGCCCCTGTTACTGCAAGTACTTGAGCATAAATCTTTTTTTAAAAATATGTATATGAAATTTAGATTAGATGAATTTTAATGCCTGTTTATTTTAATCCTAAAATTTGCAACCATTGCAAGAATGTTAGTCAGATAATATTAAGAAAAGAAAAAATAAATATTTAGCCATCCCTTGATCTATGGAATTGGGTACAGCTTATAATTTTTATTACATTTGATATAAAATTAATTGCCACTTCTCTGCATTACAAAATATTGTTACATTATATAAAAATTAGAGTTTTGAAAATATGTGAAGTAATGTAGTAACATTATCATAAAGCCTTAGTTTTGCACAAAATTCGAAATAATGTCAATTCCCTAAGTCAGTGGTCAGCAAACTGCAGCTCAAGAGCCACATGCGGCTCTTTGGCCCCTAGAGTGTGGCCACGAAGTTTCAATAGCACTGTACGCGCGTGCCTGCACGTGGTATTTTGTGGAAGAGCCACACTCAAGGGGCCACAGTTTGCCGACCACTGCAAGTTAAAAAAAATTAAAATTTGTGGTTTCAAAGCTGATAAATCCTGTGAATTTTGAATTGTGTTTCATTTTAGCTGGTAAACAGAAATACTGATCACTCTTTTCTCAAATTAATGATGAACTATGATAGTTTTGAATTAAGAAAGGTATAGAGGAAAATATCCTCACTTAGAGTGAGGCTTTCTATGTGGCAGAATTATAAGACTTTACCTAGAAATCACCTGCCCAGCCCCCATAGATGTAGATTTATACAAATGCTATACATCCAATAGAATTAGTGAATCATTTTTTCCTCTAAATATTTTATATATATTCACAAATGTATTACTTTTAGAGGTTCTTATTTCTCTTCCTCTTTGTCTCTCATTTTTCCAAAATATAGATTTAAAGTAAGTTGTTAGCAAATTTGTAGACAGTTTTTAAATTGTAGCAATATGTGGGTAGAAAAGCAAGTATCAAATCCCTACATTTCTATTCCACGAAGGAGGAGGAACTGCAAGAAGGGAAAAGCCTGTCATCATCAAAACCCATGTGGGGAAAATAATTCCCCAGTGTGGAGATAAAGTTCTGCGAGCTGTCTCTGCAGTTCGAGGCAGGAGTATAGAATCTATTCAAAAGCCCTTGAATTAGCAGGATATAAATGAGAATCAGATTATCTGACCAATGTGTGGGAGAAATATGTGCACGTACATACCCGTAGAACTTTTCCTTTGTTTTTCAAAACTATTCGACATTGTGTTTTACTTTTTTTCAAATATCCTGTGCCAAAAAAACAAAAGAAAGAAAGAAAGAGAAAAAGAAAATAAAAGAAAGAAACAATGGCTCACATCCTGCATTGGTCCCAGAAAGGGAGACCCTCTCTCAGCGACTTGTGTGAAAACAGACCATCATATAACGTATGAGGCAGCTCTTCCCCACATGTAAGAATGAGAACGGGAAGCACCATAATTCCTCCGTGTGCATGACTTTATGGTGCTTCCATGCCTGTGGAGAGAATATGAGATGAAGCCAAAATAAAGGATATTATTTACTTAGAGTTTGGAAAGAAAGCTGTTTGCTTCTGCTTAAATAGGAGAGAAATGAGTGATTCAGGTCAAGAGCTCAACTCACTCTTTGGAACACATTATGCCTTTTCTTTTCTTTTCTGTTCTTTTTTTTAACTGGAAAGATTTCAGCTCTAAATTCCCAAATAATATTATTGAATCAAATCCAATGAGGTTTTTAAAAAAAATAAAAAAAATAGATAATTAGGAATTCCTTCTCTTCCAAAAACATAGGAGTTTTAAATCAACAAAGTGAAACAGGAATATTACCTCTGATCCCCCAATCCAATAAAAAGTTAGAGATGGAATCCAAACAGTTTGGAAGTCTGCAAACTTCTACTAGTAGATTCAACCTTAATAAATGCTTAGTTCTTAGAATCTGCTGGCTTAAGAGTTATGGACAGATGAGATCTCTGGCAGGGGTTACTAGTATCTGGAACTGACAAAGGGCAAGTAGACTATACCTTTATGGGGTTTTAAGGGAATTGTATTGCCAAAGAAACTACAAGACTGGCCTGCAAAAGCCTGTGGCTATCTGAAACTTAAAGTAATCCCCAGCCTCCTAAACCTTCACCAATGAGTAACCAGCTTTGCCCACTTCATCTGTGGCATCAAGGATAAAGGACAAGAAAACTCCCAAAGGGCCAGGGAGGACAATCCACAGTGGAATTGCTCCAAGCACCACAGTCTAACCCCGGGGTCCCTGCACAGACAGGGCAGAGGGTTTGCAATTCCTGTTGGTGGCATTTGACAGTTGCTATGGGCCAGTGGCTGCTGTATGTTCCTAATTTGTCACTCTTCTGAATGGCAGTTGTTATTATGGTTACCTACAATAAAATCATCATAAAGCTTATAATAGATAGATAGATACTTAGTTCTTTGTATATCTTTGAAAGTCAACCAAAATTAAATTATATTTTTATGGTACTGCAAGGGGATATTAAAACACTCATACTGAACTTGACCCATCTCCTCGATGCCTTTTGCTTTTCTTGAGTAATCACAATAATTATAGGCTCAGGTATCTATTTACTGAGGCATATGATAAGGGGAAGACAAAGCAATATATATATATAT
>NW_006289416.1:227493-235184 GCF_000327345.1 Myotis davidii
ATATATATATATATATATAGTCTGAATTTCAAAACTGAAAGAAACTTAAAGAGAGTTCACTTTACAGTGAGTTCAATTTCTTGAAAACTGAGGCCTAGAGAGACCCAAGTCATCTGTGTAAACTGGTTCACTTTTTCATTTACTCAATGTATTCATTCATTGAATATATTATTATTGAGTATCTTCCCTATGCTGGATGCAAAGATAAAAGTCAGCAGAGTTAAAGTCTCAGACAGAGCTAGTCAGGAAAAGCAGCAGCACCAGGTAGCCACTGAGTCTGGGATACATACAGAGTTTACCATTTTCCAGCGGGCACATACTGTGCTGCCCAGGTTCTCTCCCTCTCCATCCGGTTTGATAGGGAACACCTGGATTGCTGGTTAGACCCCAGGACACCAAGCCCTGCCCTCGACCTCCTTAATCTGAAAGGATACCAAAGAGACCTGGGACTTTTAATTTTTAACAAGTGTCTGGATGAACCTAATCAGGAGGCACCAGCAGAGCTTCACCTGCTGGTCAGTGACCTCCCACCTTTTACTGCCCCTTTTCAGTTGGTAAGCTCTTCACCCAATTGGCTTAAGAGTCTCATTTCTGACTTTTTAGGTAGGAGCCCATTTCTCAGTTCAGTGTCAGCAACAGATTATCTGCTGAGCTTTAAAGACAAATTAAAGAAGCCCTGGCCTTCCTCAGACTGACTATGTCAGAATCCCTCAAATTAAGGCCCAGGGCTTTCTTCCTTTTTTTTTTTTTTTTTTTTTTTTTTTTTTTTTTTTTTTTTTAGTTCCACGGGGGTTTTGACGAGCAGCAGCTTTGAGGACAACTGCCAACCTTTCCTTCAGAACCCTCAGGAAGGACCTTCCCACACAGTGGGGTAGGAGTGGCTCGGGAGAACCTCTGGAGCCCATGACACATGCTGTGGCCATTATCATAATACGCAGACTTTCCCATGATGGGCCTTCCCAACGTCTTAGATTCAGGCAGGTATTATACAGCCGGCCATTCTAGGGCAGTGAGATTCACACATTTTCCATCAAGGCAACCTAAAACAAGGTAACCGCTGGATCAATAACTGTCATGTTAGATTGTGTGTTCTCCACACCATTTCATCGCATCGCATGTCTGTCCCTCCTGCCATGTCACCCACATGCCTTTGTACTTGTTTATGCACCTGCTAAGGCAGTTGTAATCACGGGATTGCATTGTGTTTAGCCGAGCCTCATCTTCTTTGTCCAAGGACTTAAGACCCTGTGGAGGATGGGAGCTAGTTCCCAAGCTAAGTCCCCAACACCTGCACCGTCTTAGGATGCACAGGTACTCAGGAAGTATTATGCAAGCGGCATGGCCAGCTCTGAGCTGGGAGCTTTGCCCACCATCCCATAGGGCTCTTATCTCATGCATGCATATGGTGATGGGCATGATGTTCCAGAGACAGAAGATAATAGACTTCCCCAAAGCATGTCCTGGCACCCTGACTTCTAGGAAACTCAAATCACTCAAGAGCAAAGAATGTGGGTGATCATGTGGTGTTCCATTGGCAGCTCTAACTCATACCATCACAGCCAATAGTCTTCTAACTTTCATAGTGTATGTTTCTCACAAAGGTATCGGGAAATACTTTGACACGTCATCTTTTATTTTCTGTCTTGTGCTGAAATCAGGAATAAGCCTAGACACAGTAGAAAATAAGGTCTCTCCTTGCAAGTAGATTCCTATGACACTACTAAAAAAATCTGTATAGCAAGCTTCATGCTAATAGCTTTCCGTTATGCGTTCCTAATGATGTCCCCGCTCCTACAGATTTGTTATGAGCCCTCTTTGCTTCCTTTTATTACTATGCTGTCCTTTCCTTTTCTTTTTAAATTAGTAATGCTTTGGATTCAACATGTAACTTGACAGGTAACTTAAAAGGAACACTTGTAAGTTCTTTTCTCAACAAGGTCAAGATTGTTCCCATTATTGTTATAATACCTTTACTGTTTCTCTATATTTTTATTTTGTTGTCTTAAAATATCTGATGGAGTTGTATTTTGCTGTTCTTGGGTGAATTATAATGAGTACTAGTACTTAGTTGCATCATCAAGGGTACTGTTCCTTAGTTGCACATTTCATCTAGGCTGCATATTTTGTGTTTCTCAAGAATATGTTACACAGAACTGGAAATCATTCTTTGATGGAGTAAGAAGATAGAGCACATGTGGTTACTGAAGTAGATATGGATGGAATAATTGAGTATTTAGTAACTTCAAATTGGCTAAATCTAACAGCTCACATTTTTGCACTTTTTCTCTCTTTCTAGATCATTTCCTGAACTCATCTTCTATTTTTCACCATTTGTAATGGGATCTCAGTGACTCCATTCAGACTCCCCCTAGTCTTTGTATATTACTGAAATGAATCAACCCAGTCCATGTTGATATCTCCACCTGTTTTCCAGTGACCAAGCCCACAGTTCTTTAATCTTCCTCTGTTTTTAATGTACAGCAATCAAATGTATATTTGGTATGTGCTTTGAGGCATATGAATTTTAAAATGCAATAATCCATTACCAAAAGAAAAGGATTTTGTTTAATGCATCCCCGCAAAGAGTGACAGCATTCCTTCTTTATCTCTTTTCAGCACAAACATGACATCACTGTGAAGTACGGGTGCAGAGTCCTGAAGTCACTCTATCTTTGGTTGTTACAGAAAGGCAGTCTATTAACTGAAGCCTGAGCATGGAGTACATTTCTTCTATTAACTGTTTATTAAATTGACAAGCTAAGTAATGACTACATTTTTTCTTTCTAATATACATCAGTTTTATGCATTTAGCAGTATTTTTCCCAGAACAGATGTGTCTTTTCAAAGCCGTCTTTCTTTCCTATGAACATAGGATTTCTTCTTAATTGTATGCTTGTAAGCTGCCACTGCATTAAATAGTGTTTCTGAACACACCACTGAGATTGCTCCGTACTGAGAGCCAAGTGACATGAAAACCACAGTTTCATCAAGATTGTGAGCAGCCAGCTCCCGCACCAAGCTCCCAATTAGCTGGTATTCTTTGGCTAAATATATTCCGCAGCCAATGCAGTCCTCTCCAGTGCTTTGGTTTCAGAAGCCTTAGAAATACCTGGGAGTTATTTGAATGTGGCAGTATTTGAACTACAAGATACGCAAGAAGCACTTCACAGTCAATCAGCAAACTGTAGGCTTGACAGAGAAACACTGAAGGCAGTATCAAACTCCATCCACGTTCCTGTTTTGAATAACTAAGCAGATTATAATCAGCACTTCCCTTTATCAATAAAAAGGAGCATTCACAAAGAATCAATATCTAAAGAACATTAGGCAACTACTATTACTTTTATGATTTCCTCAATGCTAAGTGTTAACAAAGAAAACCTTGCTGCTATACTTTTTGAAAAGCACCAATGGAACCCTGACACTATGTTGATAACACTTTTTTTTTCACATAAAAAGTATAATGAGCTCTTGAGTCACTTTCAATCTATGGTTAGGTTCTTTTTCTGGAGTAAAGTTACTCTGGGGTCAAGTGACTGGATAAGCAAGGAGAGGAAATAAAATGATTGCTCAGCGGGAGAACTGGGGTGCTGCTGTCCCGGCCAGCCTCTCCGCCCACAGCAAGATCATGGAAATTCGGCGGGAGCCAACTGGTTCTTCAGCAGTGGCCACGGACAGGCGTGATCTGGCACCCACCAGTGTCTGTCTGACAGCTGCCTGTGCTCCAGCCAGCGCTCGGTAAGTGATCCTGCAGAGGCTCGCCCTGCAATTTCCCACTGAGTCATGAGGTCAAGTAAAACCTCCACTGATGTCTTTAAATAGTCTTGGCTCTGGCAGGCTAATGTGGGTGAAGATACTGGAGTGTGCCCATGTGTGCCTGGCAGGAAGAGGCAGGTCTCCGGTTGCTGCTGGAGGGGGAATTTAAGAGGGGACTTCAGCTGCCGCCCAGTGACACTGGTAAGATCTGTTTGCGATGGTTTGACAGAGCTCATGCGGAAATGTGCTAATGACCTATTGTATCTGATGATAACGACTTTCGTCTTCTATGAGTGGGAAATTGACTTGGAAGTCTGTTTGGAAAATCACCTGTCCTATTAATAAATGATATGGATCCTCTTTGAGCAACTCTTAGAAGATGGCAGCTCCATACTAACCCTGCCTAGGCTCAGACCCAGTGCCCCAGACCTTTGCTGCTCTTTCCCACCGGGAATAAAGGGAGGAGAGGGAGGAATTAGGGTGCAATGGCTGCAGAGGATAAGGGTTTGACTGATTTCTCCCAGTCCTGTTGTTTTGTTTGTTTGTTTGTTTGTTTTAGTTACTGTTCTTTGTTTACTGAGTCCTTGGGGCATGGTCTAGTCTACACCATCCAGTGTGTTCCCCTCACTCCAGCCCGTCACTTACATTTCTCTTGAGAGGGATCACAGCTTGCTGCACATCACAGGAACCCACGTGGGTTTCTGTCCTTTTCACCACATTGTGGGCTCCTTGGTAGAAGGAGCAGAGCTTTACTCCTCTCGGGTTCCCGGCCCACGGGAGTGAAGAGATGGTGCTAACAAACATAAGTTTAACTGAATTAAGCCAAGGGGTATTAAGAAGTTAGGCAAGTCTTGGCAGCAAACCCAAATTCTGTCTCAAAATAGTTAGCCATATTCTACCGTCAAAAGTGCCAAGACACTTGAACAGTGGGCTCTCCATTGACCTGCAGGGGCTGTACTTTCTTCACTGCCACCTCTTCATCCTAATTCTTTAGCTCTTAATACACAGTAAATGTTTTAGGGGCTCTCGGCTACTGTGACAACAGTAAGACTTAGTGACCCTTGTGGCAGGAACTCTAAAATTGCTCGTCCTGCTATCACATTTAACTAACAGCTGTGTATTTTTATAATTAAAAACAAAATGAATGTAATATTTTACAGCCTTTTGTCCAAAGAGCTTTAAAAAAAATGTCACTAAAATCCTTTTTAAATGTTCATAAGTGAAAGCCAAGTGGCAAATATCGCCCTCCCCTGAATGTTAGAAGGGCAATTACATTTTGTGTGTGACTTGTCTGTGCCTTACCTCCTTTTTCCTGCCTTTAGGCCATTTCTTTTTCCTCAATTATTATCTCATCTCTGAGAGGGCAGACCCAGTCAGGGAGGAGAAGGGAAGTTAGAAAGGATGACAAGCACGGCTGGCATCTTTAGGAAAACTCAGGGACATGACTATGGTCAAGAGGATTGGGAAAGAAGGTTGAAACTGCACATTAAAATCGGGTTGTTTCTATTATCTAAAAGCCATCACGAGCCAGTCACTCAGCACCACACGTAAACCTGAGCGGCTTGATTGTTACTCTACAGTCATTTTAGAGACAAGTTTCCTCTGATTGTTCCCCCTGAACTCGAGGGGAAAGCTCTGCCTACCTTGGTCATCACCAGAAGGGCAGGGCTCCAGCTGGCCCTTTGGTCCCAAGTAAGGCTTGGTCCAGGCTGGTGCAGGAGCGTGTCTTGCTGCTGCTACCTGGCCTCCGGTTGCCAACGCAAGGGTTGACACCAGATGTTGCCAATGCCTCACACCATCCTTGGCACATACTTAGTAAATATTTAACTTTTGGATTCCATCGAATCAGACCTGCTGACCATTATTCCAAGGGCCGAATCCCACTGCTCCTCAGGAAAATTAGAGCAATTATTTCTCTTTGGAGAAGACCACCCTGCTGTTTCCATTTATATTTAGGATGAGATGGCCATATTTTGGGGTTATTAGGAACATACAGAGTTCAAAGCAAACCCCTGCCTAGAATGCCACTCAACTACAATTGAGCAAATATTAATTAACACACGCCTTGACCAACCCAACAGTAAGAGGAGAAAGCTCCGACTAGAGAAGTACCCCGTGGGCAGAGTCCGGCCGAGCTGGCTGCTGTTCCCGCCTCCGCGGCCACTCAGCTGTGCTTTTTGTCCTTCAGGTAGCTGACCAGCATGTCCAGGCCCCCCTCCACCAGCTCGGGCAGAGGCTTGGCTAAGGGGTTATGGGAAATGTGGAGCCCTTTGTCCATGGGGTTCCAAGCGATCCTCTCCAGCCTGCACAGCAGGTAGAGTTCCTCCGGGAGGGTCTGGATGTCGTTGTCGTTCAAGTTCAGCATCTCCAGGCTGGCGAGGAGGCAGAGCGAGCGCGGGAAGGAGTGGATGCTGTTGTTCTCCGCGATGAAGATCTGCAGGCTGCCCAGGCACTGGATGCTCTCGGCGATGTTCTCCAGGCGATTGGAGCCCACGTGCAGGAAATCCAGCTCCTTCAGTGCGAACACGCAGGCGGGGATGTGGGCAAAGCAGTTGTTGCTGAGGTTCAGCTTCCGCAGCCGGGAGAGGTCGGCAAAGCCGGCGGGCAGCTGGGAGAGGCGGTTGTGGGACACGCTCAGGACCTCCAGGCTCCTGCAGGCGCCCAGCTCGGCCGGCAGCTCGCTCAGGCGGTTCATGCTCAGGAACAGCACCTTCAGGCCCTGCAGGAGGCTGAGCTCCGCGGGCAGGCTCTTCAGGTGGTTCCCGCACAGGTTCAGCACCACCAGCCTGCTCAGCCGGCCCACCTCGGGGGGCAGAACCCGCAGCTGGTTGTGAGACAGATTGAGCCTCTGGACCTCGGACAAGCCCCACAGGAAGTCGGGGACGTCCGTCATCCCCTTGGTGACCAGGCTGAAGCTGATGTGGCGCAGGCCCCGCTTCAGCAGGGCCCGGGGGTCCCTTCCCGAGAGCAGGGCATCATCCCAGGCGGACAACTTCTGCCTCCTCCGCAGGCAGCCCATCCTCCCGGGGCCCTTGTCCTTGCAACCGGCCCTGGACTGCCTGGCCCCCATGTGTTTTCCCTCCCCCCTTTCCCCCTGGGGCTCCAAGGCTGGGATGAGTCCTACCCCAGCTGCTGAAAGCCTGGCTGGCGCTGCCGGGAGCGCAGGCGGAGGTGAGGACAGGCCGGCGGGCAGTCACGGGCGGAGGAAGCTCCCGGAGGGTCTGGGTCAGATGTCCTAGAGGAGTCCGGGACAGGCGGTGAGGTTAGATGGTGTCTCTCGGAGCCGCGGGCTGTAATGATATACTCGTCCCTGCGGCGGCTGCGGAACTGAACCCTTCACTCCCTCTGTTTGTTGCAAGGCAGCTGTCACTGTCATTCTGCCCGGGGTTAACCAGGCTGGTGTGTGCAAACAGGTCACAGGGAGGTTTTATGTAACTCCCCCCTGTCCGCTTAGCTTGGGTACCACAGCTGAAGGGGATGATGAACAAACCCACCCCCCAAAAGAAGCAAAGAAGAAGAATAAAGCAGGCCACGCAAGCCCAGGCTCCATGGTGGCCGACTCATCAGGGCTCCAGAGCGAAACTGGACTAACTCCTGGTGACAGAGTTTGTTTCCAAAGCTAAGGATCCTCAGATGATAGACTCACTCATTTCAACTTTGGTGAGTTGTGTAGTTGTGGAAACGTAACAGAAGTGGCCCGGACCCCTGGAATCCTCCAGGCCAGAGGTCTTAAAGGGTGCTCGTCAGTGAGGAGAGAAGAAAGACCCCCACTCCCGTTTCAACCAGAGAGCTCTGGGGACCTCTGTTTTACAGGGGCTTCCGAGTTTTGTGGGGTGCCCTTTAAATGTCTGAACAGCCTCTTAAGTGGCTGCCTTGGTAAGGTAAGCAAGAGGTGCCCACTGTTTTGGAAAAATACAAAAACAAAACAGTATAGA
>NW_006289416.1:235216-237800 GCF_000327345.1 Myotis davidii
CCATCTGTGGGTTGCGACCTCTTTGGCGGTAGAACGACCCTTTCACAGGGGTCACCTAAGACCACCCTGCATACAGATGTTTACATTACAATTCTTAACAGTAGCAACATTACAGTTATGAAGTAGCAACGAAAATAATTTTATGGTTGGGTCACAAGATGAGGAACTGTATTTAAAGGGCCAGAAGGTTGAGAACCACTGATATAGAGGTATAGAGGGTATATACCTCTTTCTCTTCCCCTCCCCTTCTCTTCCTCTCCACCTACCCCCCTTCTTGAATTTAAAAAATAAAAAGTCAATTTATACCCTAAGTAAAGGGGGTTAATAGTTGGTGTTATAGGCTGAATTGTGTCTCCTCCAAATTTCAAATGTTTAAGTCCTAACTCCCAGGACCTCAGAATTTAGAGACTGGGCCCCGTGAGAACACAGGGAGAAGCCTGCCACCTGCAAGCCAAGGAGAGGAATCTCAGAAGCAGCCTGTCCTATGGACACTTGGCCTTGGGCATGTACCCTGCAGATTTATGTTCTTTAAGCCACCCCGTCTGCGGTGCTTTGTCCTAGCAGCTGATACAGCTGGGGAGGAGGCAGATATGAGGCCTAGGTAAAAAAAATAACAATAAAAATAATTAATTAATTAATTATAAAAATAGGCCATGATTAAAGGGAGAAGTGATATCCGGGTCAATGATCCATGTTCTGAGAAAAGGGTTTGCAGTCTGTAGCGAGGGCTGGATTGCCCGGAAAGCATGTGGCTTTTGCAGGCAGCAGCCCATGTGCACAGCCCCCAGCAGAGCAGGTGTGTGTCCTGGACAGCGATGCTGGTCCTATGACCTTGGTCTCAGAGTCCAATCACCAGGCCAGAAGCCGGAGCTGGGCCCTGACTGGGTGCTGCCTGGGGCATCTGTGGGCTCATCCACTGAGCGGCCAGTGTCTGGACAGGAGCAGCAACAGGGGGCATAAAGCAATGCAAGGCCATTTCTCACTCCACTGGACATTTGAAAGAGATCTGACCCCTTTCCACTGAATAAACCCTTGGACAAAGGTGCAGAGTGGATTTTTTTAATGGAATACTTAAATGTTCTATTAATTGGGGGAGGGAGGTAAGGTAGCTAAACTTGTGCCCTAAGTTTTTGGAGCAAACCCTGCCTTATAAGTGCATATGACAGTAGGGTTCTGCTGTTTTATAAAAAGTTAGCTAGGCTTCTTTTCCCCTCTTTTCTCTCATGAGCAGGAGAGATTATGCTAGAATTCCTGAAATGTGGAAAATAACAGGAGCTGGGATGGTTTAAACAAGAATCGACAGCTTTCTTCTTTGTGGCAATTCTTTCTTTTTCTCTTAACACATCTCTCCAATAATAACTGTTTGAGCATTTACCAATAGTCAACATTTATTGAATGTTTACTATGTGAAAGGCATTGCACTAGGCATTTTACATGCAGGATAGAAGTATTAAAATTATCTTTATTTTACAGATAAGGAAACAAAGATAGGATGAGGTTAAGTAACTTATGCAAGATTAATTCACTTGCCCAAGTTCAAGTATCTAACTAGTCAAAGTCAGACACAGAATTCAAACCCAGTTAGTCCAGTTCTACCACCTGCTGGAACTATTAGAAGACTCTGGGGCTGTCCCTGTAGAAAGATGGATTAACTATGGCTAGATTGTGGGTGTTCTTTTCAAGTTGCTGAAAGCTAGGTCTGGAGAGAACATAGTTAAAGAAATGACTACATTAACTACATACATAAAAATAACTACTTAATTAGGCATTAATCCTGCTTTCTGTACCCCATCACAGCAGGGAAAGCAAAAGTTAAAATATCATTCCAGAAGACTTTGACATAATGGATTTAATCCCCTCCAAAAATAGTTCAGTTCTTCTCTAGCAAGGTTCTCATATATCAAAAGGACAAGCTGTATGAATAGCTGACTTTATTTCTTCTAATTGTCTGAAATGTAGATACTGCCTGCTTAGTTACCCATGGGTTTGCAGTCAGAGCCTGTGTCACCTAAAGCACGGTCATGGTCTCGGGCCCTGTCCTCATCTATGAGACAGGCCTTTCAGGTGGATGATTTCCCAGGGCCACTTCTCACTCTGTGAGTTGAATTCTCACTACACATGAGGCCCCCGTAGGGAAGTGTAAGTCACATCACTTCTTTTCTGGTGAAAGCATGCGAATTCAAGGCAGCTTCTATTTTGCTTACTTTGATATTTCCCCTGGGGAATAAACAGTAACAGCACTCTCTCTCCCTCCATCCCTCCCTTCTTCTCTTCCTCCCTTCCTTTTTAAATAAACTTTTTATTTAAAAAAACACACAAAGAGTAACAGATAATGCTGTTTCTTGGCTTTATGATTCATTATGGAGACCACACACCTGACTTTTTCCAAAAGAGCCTTTTCAAGACTCTCTGAGAGGCTTACAGTTTGGAGTACGTCTCAGGAGGAGTCATTTTTGGACAAAGTTTTGAAATTCCAGGGCATGGTAAGTAATGTGGCTGTCTTTAAAACCTAAAAAAAATATGTAATAATTGAAATGCATTTAGCATGCTCAATGTATTTACTACATTTTTGTGTATTCCAACT
>NW_006289416.1:239544-251829 GCF_000327345.1 Myotis davidii
AGAGAGGCCAACACAGCAGCCCAGGTGCCAACATAAATAAAGCATGGGCAAATTCAGGAAAACAGAACACGGAATGGAACTGAGATGAGGACGAGAGTCAGGTTTTGTAAGACCATCCGTAAGTGGACGCAGCTAATGGTTTTATCGTTTCTTCTCAAATCAGGGCTGAATGGTTGAGCAGGCAGCCTCCGGAAGCCTGTGGCCATGAGGGAGGAACTACAGACACACAGAACTTCCTAGTAGCAAACATAGCTGTCTTGGTGGGGAAATACTTTTTAAAGAAACTTGGGACATAAATGGAGGAAGAAACAAAGAGCAAAAGAAATGAGGTGACCTCTTACAGAGAAATCCTGAAGTCTCATAAAAGTTGTTTTTATTTGTTTGTTTGTTTTGTTTTGTTTTATAACGGGCCATACAAGTAGAAGGAACCCAGTAAAAATGTACTGAACTATCTTTTCTTTCACTTTATTAATTGCCTCTTCCTTTGTTCCTCCAAACCCTGGATGCCCTTTAGCATGGCTTTGATTTAGTGAAATCCTAACATGTGATAAGGAGTGGAAAGGCAAGCAGAAAAGACAGAATTACGGATATCAAAATTGGTCTAAGTAGTGAATTTGAGACTTTCGCTTATAGTCAAGATGGGATGTCTGAGAAACAGGACAAAATACATGAAACTATGAGTTCAGACATTTAACATGAGTGCAATGATTCCAAAGACAAGAGGAACAAACAAGGTTGCCCTGCCACTGCCTGCTTACTGCCTGAAGGGAAGCACCGCAAGGAAAGCTGGGCCGTCTGCCGGAGTTCAGGAGATCAGCAACCTGACAGCAGGTGGGAAATCTGTTGAGCTTCCAGCTTAATGCAAGGGGGTCTCCTATTAGAGCAGTGGTTCTCAACCTTGGCTGCACATTAGAATCACCTGGGAATCTTTTTAAAATCCTGATTTCTGGGCCTCATCCTCCGGAAATTCTGTTTCTTTGTTACTAATGTGGCCCCACCCCATAACAAAGAAAGAGAATTTCTGGAGGATGAAACCCAGAAATCAGGATTTTAAAAAGATTCCCAGGTGATTCTAATGTGCAGCCAAGGTTGAGAACCATTGTATTAGAGTCTTCTTCTTGGACCAGCCATACCAAAGACCAAGGCACCAGGTTTGGCAAATGTACTCAGGGTTAAAACCTGCCTCCTACCTATTTTCTATTTCAGGTTCTACTGTCACTTAACTTTCGGCACCTGCATGTACGCATTAATTTCTTGTTTTGTCAGTATGTTATACTAGGAATTATTTTGCAGCCTAACATATTTAGTTCATGTAAGCAGAACTGGTCAGGATACCTATACCCAGACTGCTGGAATCACAAGCGCTCTTGTCTTTTTATCTTAATCGTAACAATTGTCATATTAGGGCAATATAGTTTAATTTATCATGATTGAAAAGATGCTACTTTTGCAAAACATGTTTCCTTTTCTTGTCCTCAGAGCTAAGTTTTTGAGAGAAGACATCTAGATAGAGGAGAAATAAAAAACAGAATCAAAGAACCAAGGTCATCAAGGAGGCACAGAGGGTTTTAAAAGCAGGCCAATGGGTGATAAGCGATATTGTCTCCTGCGCCAGAAGCAATGTGCTCCTCTCATGCCGTGCATTTCTGTGGTCAAGAGAGGTGCGTTTGAACAGGTTCGCGCAGGATAGATAGGCCCAGGTAACCACAGTTGGGCATAGCCAGGACTCCAGAGTTAGATCCCATTCTAGAAACCACACACAGTAAAATACTGCGTGGGTTTTTTTTTTATCCAACAGGTTCTGTTTATTAAAACTAATTTCTTTGAAACTCACTTTCTGGGTGTTTATATCAGATACTCTGTAGCTAACCATGGCTTATGAGATTTGTATTTCTGCCTGAAAACCCAAAACAACTTTGAATGTCTCACTTCCTAGTTTTAAGCTTGATCTTCTCTTCAGGCACTTTATTGACGGCAAAAAAAGTGGGCTAATATTAAATGTTAACCAACTCCATATGGCTTATGTTTTTAGATTTAATTTAATGGTAGCTTGCCTCTAACCTGTTAAGTGAATGCAGTTAGATTGTAAATGAATATCATTCACACACATTCATATTCAATGACTAATAGAGTCTGAAATAAATTATTTCTTCTCTATCAAGCCTTTTCTATCAGTTGATCAAATATTAATGATTTGATTTCTTTGTGCAATTTGTAGCTCCATATAATTCTAGCCTTTGGGTCTTTTCCATGTAATTCTCAAAGTCTTTTGGGAATCTTTTCTCTCTTGTTGCACATTAACTTAGAATTAGGCAGAAAAAAATTTTATATTTGGATGAATGAAGCAGTTAAGGAAAAATGTCATCAATATTAACTAAGCATAAGCATCGTTCACACTTAAAGAAAATTTTGAAAAGAAAAATTGAATATGTGTTTTATGGGTTGTTTTTTTGGTATTTTATAAATTTTCTCAAACTTATTAGTGGAGGTTATTTAACTATATTTCTAATTTCTCATGAAAATCTAGTCAAAACTAATTTGGTCTTACCAGAAGTATATTAATATTTGCTGTTCTAATGAGTCTTTATGATTATGTTTTGATAAGTCACTATGAATGATTGTCCTGAGATAATGAACTTTTAACTGTCTTTTCAGATTTAAGACAATTTAAATAAATGCAAAAGGAATAATTGATATAGTGTTTAACATATTTATAACTGACAATTAGAATTTTCACTTATAGTTGTTTTTTTTTTATTCTATCAGTGAAAATCTGGAGTACACTGTGGTTTAAAGCTGGATTTGTGCTGATTTATTGGGGTTCCTGATTTAGCTAGTATAAACATTTATACCCCTGAAACTGCACTAGGGGGAGCTGTTAGTCCTTCGTTGCTCAGTAAACCAGCAATCATTTCTGCACGTCTGTTCAGCCGCTTTCTGATTAGGAGTGTTTCATTATCACTTCAAGCTTGCCGCAATTATGAAAGCACTCTCTAATCATTCAGAGAGGCTGTAAAGAAGCTATGAGAAAGAAGCTGACAAATTCCATCAGCTGCCTTGAAACTCTAAAGAAAGTTCAGCTGGTTTCATGTTCATCATCAAATACTAACAAAATAGAAAGTAAAATGATAAAAATTGTATATAAGAAATGCATTTCATTAAAGTTGAAAGGGATAGTAAGTCAAAAGTTATGTGGTAGGTGGCCTTAAACCTGCTTATCCAAAAACAAATGGCCATGAAAATATTGTCAATTAACCAGGCGTCCTTTTTTCTTAACTTTTAAAAAATCCAATTCAAAGAAACAGGACGTTCCTCACCCTCACAGCCTGAGGTCACAAAGAGGTCACAATATCCCTGAGATCAGAATTCTTGTAGCTTGCATCCCTCCACCCTTGCTCCTTTCCTTTGCTAGTCCCTTCCTCCCCTCCCACACCCACACCCACACCGTCTGCTGGTGCCTCTGATTACCCCGTCTCTGTACCTTGGCTTCTTTTTAGAATAAATCTTTATTCCAGACCTGCATTTGTCCAGTTTCCGCTGACGACACTAAATACACTTACCACATGCTACAGGAATTCTACGGGGTCACAGAACGATCTTGGCTCTAAAGCAGAGTCTGGGGTCAAACCCTGGCCCATCCACTTAGCGGTGTCAACTGCGGCAAAGTGCCTGATGTCACTGGATCTGTTTACAAAGCTTTAAAATAAGTATAGTAAAAAAAATGTTTTTCTTTAAATGAACATAATGTAGGTCATGTGAGATGTATTTTTCAGATGCTGATAAATACAAGCTTTTCTTGCCTCACAAGGTCTTCTGGGACAATGGGAACCATCTCAAGGACGGCCCAATGCTCCTCCCCCTCCACTCCTTGTAAAGAAAGGTGAGTTCACTGCTTGAGAGCACATGGTTAGGGTTAGGCTGCGTGTGTTCAAATCCAGGCTCCTCCATTCAGGACAGGACCTGGGTGAGAAAAGTGAGGCATGCAGCCTGAGCACAAAGTTTAAGAAGGCACCAAACAAATCAGTAGTCAACAGACAATATTTTAGACATTTTTTTTAAAAAAAAAAATCATATTAACAAACTATGGCAGACCTCCCTTTTTGTAAATAATGTTGTTTTTTTTCAGAGCTGAGATTAGGGTGAGGCGAGTGAAGCCAGGCTGTAGAAGTACAGGGTCAAATCTGGTCTTTAGCTAAAACGTTAATATTTTATTCATCGTAAAGTTTTGTGTTAATTTTGACTTTTAAAATATTATAAGACATTTCCCTTGATTATTAAGTGTTTTGCTTACCTTTCATTTAGCACCAGGGTCTGTTTCCACATGTATCAAATAGGGATGATAATAATAGCACTTATCTCAAAATCAAACAAATCAATAAGTGTAAAGGATTTATATGAGTGACTATATCATAATAATTGTTATTTTTTTCCCCTGTGGCATCATGGATAGATGTGATCTTTTCCCACTTCCTTGCATCATCCCTGTCATACTCTCTCTTTCACTTACTTATCAATGCAACCAACATTTCATTAGCATCTAATCTGTAGAAGACAATCCATTAGATGCAGTAAAGGATCAAAAAATGTATGACATCCTGCAAATTTATAATCTGTTCACAGATTTGTTCAGCTGATTTCAGCTGCAAATAGAAGGATGCATGACTAAAATATTACTCAGGAAACAGAGCTTTATTTTCTTACAGAACGGGAAGTGTAGAGGCGGGTGTGTCCAGAATTGTCTAACCCAGAAGACCAATAGCGGAGGGAGTGGATGCAGCTTCTTTGTGCCGCCCTGGGCTGTGTCCTTGGGGCTGCAACCTGGCAGTGAAGTCTCCAATCACAGCTTCCAAAAGCAGGAGGAAGGTTGGAGGCCTGGTACAGGAAGGGCTGAGGACAGCAGGACACTGGGGCATCCCCCGAGCTCAGCAAGGCTTATGAGGCTTTCAGACAGGCCCAGGGCCAGCGTCCCCTGCAACCCAAGGACCCTCCCCAGGGACAGCACCTGAAGGGCAGCGCCCATCACGAACCAGCCTAAGGCCAGAGACTCCTCACCAACACCTCATATCTGTATCCCCTGAACCCAGATTAGCTCAAGTTTGCCTTAAGTGAGTCCCCAAAATGACCACGGTACCCCAATGCCACCCAACTCAAAGGAAGTTCTGGAAAGGGCAAGCTGGAGTGGAAAGATAGGATGCTCTTAAACTTTTGCAGCTAAATAATCTTAATTTAGTCATTTGGATCTGCCTAATGACCAGGCAAAGATACCATCTGGTCCCTTCCAGGCCCTACAAAAGACCTGAGTGGGGACCCTGGTTTCATTAGTCTCCAGGGAAGTCTTCTGCTGCTGGAAGGGACTAGAGCAGGGGTTCTCAACCTGTGGGTCGTGACCCCTTTACCAGTCAAACGACCCTTTCACAGGGGTCGCCTAAGACCATCCTGCGTATCAGATATTTACATTATGATTCATTACTGTAGCAACATTACAGTTATGAAGTAGCAACAAAAATAATTTTATGGTTGGGTCACAACATGAGGAACTGTATTTAAAGGGCCAGAAGGTTGAGAACCCCTGGACTAGAGCATACAGAGAAAGGGAGATATGGCCTCTGTTTAGAGAAACGGCTCACTACTGTCTTTGAAAGATAAAATAGATAGTAAAAAGCCACATATTGATGAATTTAAACTTGCTTATAAAACCTTCATCATCAAAAATTAGATTTTAAGCAGGTAAAAACAATAGAATTTATCCTCAAATGTTCCCTTGGAATTGATGTGGGCAGAATATGAACATTGACCTCTACAACCTTGGAACCTTACATTTTTAACCTAGTTATTGCCTATTTCCTTTAGTCTTTATATCCTTTTATCGCTGAGTAGTCTATTGCTACAGGATTTTGCTTTATGGTGTAGTTTTTGTGTGTGTGTGTGTGTTTTTTTAACTACTCTGGGATAGCATGTAGAGAATATCTCATAATGGTTTCAAAGCATGGGTCAGGTCCCCTTTGCCAGTCAAATGACCCTTTCACAGGGGTCACCTAAGACCATCCTGCATATCAGATATTTACATTATGATTCATAACTGTAGCAACATTACAGTTATGAAGTAGCAACAAAAATAATTTTATGGTTGGGTCACAACACGAGGAACTGTATTTAAAGGGCCAGAAGGTTGAGAACCACTGGACTAGAGCATACAGAGAAAGGAGGAGATATGGCCTCTGTTTAGAGAAACGGCTTACTACTTTCTTTGAAAGATAAAGTAGATAGTAAAAAGCCACATATTAATGAATTTAAACTTGCTTATAAAAACTTCATCATCAAAAATTAGATTTGAAGCAGGTAAAAACAATAGAATTTATCCTCAAATGTTCCCTTGGAATTGATGTGGGCAGAATATGAACTTTGACCTCTACAACCTTGGAACCTTACATTTTTAACCTAGTTATTGCCTATTTCCTTTAGTCTTTATATCCTTTTATCGCTGAGTAGTCTGTTGCTACAGGATTTTGCTTTATGGTGTAGTTTTTGTGTGTGTGTGTGTGTTTTTTTAACTACTCTGGGATAGCATGTAGAGAATATCTCATAATGGTTTCAAAGCACAATCTTCAGCAAAATAAAGTCACTTCAGGTTAATTAAGAAATTTAGAAAATTCTTCCATTGACAACTCTGTACCCTGAGAGGAAAGGTTATAATTAAGATAGATTTGATGTCGTTAAGATCACTTAAAATGCCAACTCTTCAAAAACTGAAGGTAATAAAGTCAGTAGGAAGAAAACATTCCATATATGTAACTCACTTTTGGATGAACTCACCTTGCTGGAAACAAGAAGGGAACTTTTCTCCCCTACTGCTGTCACACCTGCGCTGTCTGCTCTCTATTTCCGAGGCCTGAAAGATGTCCCTAAGCTTTCACTGTCACTTTCAAGGATTAGAACAGTCTCATTTTCTGTCCTTCAAATGTACAGACTCTTTATGTCTCTCATTCAAATCACAGCTCCCTACAGCTCAGGCCTGATATGGGATTGGTAACACCCGGCAGCTGTGAGAGGGATGGTGGAGATGGACAGGTGAAAGGAGCTATTTGTGTGACTTCATTATCTGATATCTGAGTGGCAGTGATCCCATAGTGACTGCTCTTGTGGGTTCTTCAGGTAAACAGACAGCGGGGGGCATCTGACACTGCCGCTCCCCCCAGAGGGAGCAGTGATGAGAAGAGCATTGAATCAGTCCTCAAGGTAAGAATAGGAGGACATGGAGGAGGTAAGGGCCCGGGTGCGCCCTGCAGGCCAAGCTCTGGTGGCTTGTGGGAAACAAGAAGGAGCCTGAGAAAGACCGTGTGTTACTTTCCTAGGGCTGCTGTAACAAGGCACCACAGACTGAAAACCCAGAAATGTATTGTCTCAAAGATCTGCTGGCCAGAAATCTAAATCAAGGTGTCAGTGGGGCCGTGCGCCCTCTGAAATGTGTAGCGGATCTTTACTTGCCTCTTGCAACTTCTGGTCGTTGCCACAATCCAATCCAGGGCTTGCATCCAGGTAACTCCAGTCTCCGCCTCTCATCACATGGTGTTCTCTCCTCATGTGCTTGTGTCTCTTCTCTTATGAGGCCACCGGTCATGTTACGTTAGGAACCACCTGCCCAGCATGAACTCATCTTGCCTGAACCAATTACATCTGCAATGACCTTCCTTCCAAAGAAGGTCACATTCACCGGCACTAGGGTTAAGACTCCTATCTGTTAGGTCTGATCAAATAATCGAATCCAAATAATTGAGTCAATACCCTCTCCCCTCGGGAACTGACCTTTAGACCACTTCACAACTGACATTCCTTTCGCTTAGACCACATTCCTCTTGCTAAGATCACATTCCACTTGCTAAGGCTATTATCCTCCTGCAGACCTTCCCAGGACCCAGGATGCCCAGAGAATTCTCTGCCCAGAAAAAGCCGCCTAGAGTCCTTTAAAATCTCTGACTCCCTGTCCCTGGGTGCTGGCACCATTTTGGGGCTCAGTCCATCTGGGTTTTTAGATGACCCAATAAATTTGTAATTCCTTACCACTTTTGGCCTCATTATCCTTTGGTGACCCTAACATTATCTTTTTGTGGGGAGGTATAGTCTAATCTCTGACAGACCTGGGCAACCTCTGCTGGCTCCTCATAGCTTAGTACTTCAGGTGCATATAAGTATCAGAAGGGCATTCACAGTCTCTCAGTCTGTCCTCAGTTCCCTTCCAGTCCTGTGTTTGGCCAGTCTCCTCCTCAGTCTACACTCAAGCCTTTTGAAGTTCTCCACCCAGCAGCAGACAATGAACTCTGTGGGCTTCCCCTATGCCTCCCCACCCCTCCACTGAGCAAACTCTCCAGATTTCAAACTCAGTGTCACCTCCTCTGCAACGCCTTCCTTCAGCCTTCCACCACCATGAAGAATGAATCACCCCCATCCACGGCATTTTCTTCGGGCCCCTACTACGGCACTCAGTATGGAATATGTACTACTTTAACCAGTTTTGATCCCCTTTTAATTCTGTCAATCACCCCTGGGCAAAGAAGCCATCAGGTGCGTTAGCTATTTTAGGGCAGCAATAGGGTTGTGAGGAAGATGGAAGTAGAACTGAAAGAAGCGGAAGGACATTCTAGGCGTCTACTATTAGAGGAAAAGGGGTGTGTTTTTTGTTTGGTTGGTTGGTTTTGTTTTTTGGCTCTCACTTTTCTGGTGTAAACCTTAGGAGAAGGACCCAAAGTAGGAATGGGGTTTGATAGTTGAGTGGGTTCTAAGTGTGCTACACATTATCAGGGGGTAGCATTTTTGGTTAGTGATAGATGATTACCAGAGACAAATGAAATGGTACACTCACTCTATGATTTCATACAGGAATTCAGACTTGGCACATTTGAATGTTTGGAAACTAACTCCAGGGACTACAGGTTTATCTGGTAGCGTGGATAAGCAGCGCCATCTAGTGGCACTCTTAACAAACTATTCATGGTCTGGAAGTCTGAAGACCTGTCCTCTTCCACAGGGAAAACTCTATTACTCCATTTGTATGTGTTCAATATAATTTATTCCAGATTGGGATAAACATTTAATGGCAAAAGACTTTTTCATTGCCATAATGCCTATTCATTTAAAACTTGGTGGGGGGAGGGGGAATGAAGGAAAGAAACAGTGACCTTTATCTCACACAACATTTTATTATTTTACAAATATTGAGTGCTAGGGTTCACCAGGCCCTGGCAGACAGTGGGGTCAATACTGGCATAACCTGCTCTTGTGGGACATAGTATGGGAAGTTCATAGTCATCTGTGTGCACTTCCATATTTTAGAGAATCTGCTTCACACAATATTCATTCTAAGAAATTACAGGGAGAGAACCTTGAGTTTATACAATTTTCTAGACCTGATAGTTAAGTGAACTAAATTTCAGTTTAATTTAAATTAAAATTTCAGTTCCCCCATCACACTAGCCACGTTTCAAGTGCTCAATAGCTGGCCACATGAAATTGTGTTCACTTTATTGGATAGCACAGTTCTAGAAAGATAAAAGGAATTTGATAAACATAAGCCTCTGTTCTTGAACTTTAAAATCTGTCAAAAGCTTTTCAAGCAGTTCTCTTTAGAGGCATCCAATGTTAACTGAGGGAAACCCAGAGGAACATTTTTCACTGTGTACAATTTTTTTCTTTTAATTTTTTTACTATGTTCATGAAAACAAAATAATCACTTTTAATTTTTCATACAAAATTCTAAAATAATATCTCATAAGTTTAAAAGTCTTGGTCAAGAATACAATACATGTTAATTTTTTCATGATTATTTTGAGTTAATACTGTCAACTATAAAAGGTTATATGTCAGAATTTTTTTAATTGGACTACAAAGAAAGCTAATTTTACTTATGTAGGCCACTAAAGTTCACTATCAAATCAACTAAATTTTACTTGAACTCATTAAACAAATGAACCTCACTTGCCATTTTGAATTACAAGACATAAAAGTGATAACTACCTTCCTTAAAACTGGTTTTTTTTTTATGTTAAATTCAGATCCCATTTCAGCTTAAAGATTTTTGGTTTTATTTTAGCAGATATAGCAAGAGTCACATCACTGTTCAATTTTTCCATCAACAAATTTTCATGGAGAATGAGCTTACTAGGGGAGCGGACATTGTGCTAGGTGTGACAGATGGAAGGTGATGCAATCCCAGTTTTGATCCCCTACCCTCATTTCACACAAAAACTGCTTCTTAGGAATATCTATATATTTTGGCAAAATTTGACACTCCAATGGATCATCCCAATTGCATTCTTTCTGTAGTTAATGTTACAGGAAAAATTAACAAATAATCATTAAGTATTGAAATTTATTCATCATTATTACATGTTGGGTTGGTGATTCTCCACTTGTTCCCAGCTCCATTCTCTGCCTCTCTCTGCTCAGCTCCATGTCCCAGGAGGCTGATCCCTGTGACCACACCCAACTCCCTGTCAGATCTGCTGCTAGTGCAGCGGTTCTCAACCTGTGGGTCGTGACCCCTTTGACAGTTGAACAACCCTTTCACAGGGGTCGCCTAAGACAGTGATGGCGAACCTATGACATGTGTGTCAGAGGTGACACATGAACTCATTTTTCTGGTTGATTTTTCTTTGTTAAATGATTTTTCTTTGTTTTATATATTTATTTTTTAAATATATGAAATAAATATCAAAAATATAAGGTCACAACATGAGGAGCTGTATTTAAAGGGCCAGAAGGTTGAGAACCACTGCTCTGGTGGATTCAGCCATTCAGAGACACCAGCCAGAGATAAAAAGGAGAGGGGAGAGAGGTCATGTTTTTCCTTTGTTGTTCCTTACCTTCTTTGGCGCCGTGTATCTGCCATCAGCTGTGTCTTCCTATGACTACACCTCCTTTAAAAAGATGGACAGCCTTTCACCTGATGGAATCAGTAAAAGGGGCTTTCCACACAAGGCAAAATGGGCTAGAAAGGCAAATTGTGTTTGGAGAAAAGCAGAAGTTAACTTTAAAATTACTGACGCACAGAGGGCACTGGGAAAGGACATTGAAAGGAGATCAGGCTGGTTGTAGAGGGACAGAGCCTTACTGGAGAGCTGGAACTTGCCTGATAGGCAATGGAGACCATTCAGGGGGACTTCGGGGAATTGAACTTGGCTGTATTTTACAGGAAAGATTGAAAGTGATACCAGTGACAGGCTGTCAGAGAGGTAATTGCTGATGTCTATCTATCTCGGATAAAAATACTGAAGAGCAGGGTGTTGAGAAAGGGAAGGGAGAAAGGTTGGAGAAAGATCTTTAGGTAAATCCTATGTATATTTAGGGATGGGATGATGTAATAGATTGTTGGGCAGACAACAATCTCTGTACCTTGCAATTATTCACCCTAAAATTATTGCTTAGTTAAGGAACTTAGATTTTACTTGGGGTGAAACTGTCCCCTGCCTCAAAGACTACATTTCCCAGCCTCTCTTGCTTCTAGGCTTTTTCTCTTTCCTTCTTTCTTTCTTTCTTTCTTTCTTTCTTTCTTTCTTTCTTTCTTTCTTTCTTTCTTTCTTTCTTTCTTCCTTCCTTCCTATCTTTCTTTCTTTCTTTCTTTCTTTCTTTCTTTCTTTCTTTCTTTCTTTCTTTCTTTCTTTCTTTCTTCCTTCCTTCCTTCCTTCCTTCCTTCCTTCCTTCCTTCCTTCCTTCCTTCCTTAACTTTTTCCCTTTGGTATTGGCTTCAACTGTGAGCTACTTGATGTAGGGAGTATCCCTTTAACTCTTTGTACCCTTTATAATGAAGTGACATAATACCATGTAATAGCTCAAGTCTTCAACAATATACTTTAAATAACCATTGTTATAAACTTTAGATCCTCTAAGAATCATTGTGCTCTGGTTTAAATGTATTTTGCTATGGCCCAACCCTAGAATATGTTTGTCAATCTGGAACAAAACCAAGGAATCTTCACTTTTAAAAGACACACCAGGACTTTGATACAAATGGTTTGAAGGCTACACTTTGAAAAATGTTGCAAAAGGATGAATAACTAGGCCTTTAGTTCAGGTGAATTATCAAATTTTGTTGTTGTTAATCCACACCCAAGGATATTTTTCCACTGATTTTTAGGGACAGTGGAAGAGAGACGGAAAGACAGAGAGAAACATCAATGTGAGAGAAATACATAGATTGGTTACCTCCTGAAGGAGCCCTGACCAGGTCCTGGGCTGGGGAGGAGCCTGCAACCAAGGCTCTGTGCCCTTAGCCGGAATTGAACCCAGACTTTT
>NW_006289416.1:251914-252455 GCF_000327345.1 Myotis davidii
AGAGTCATATGAGAAAACTCTTGTCAAGGAAGGCTTGGTCTACCTTATTAGAGCCCTGTAGGCTATACTAAGATGTATGGATTATATTCATAGTAATGCATATCTTAAGATTTTGCCCAGCCCAGCTGGTGTGGCTCAGTGGTTGAGCATTGACCTATGAACCGGGAGATCATGGTTCAATTCCCAGTCACAGGGCATATGCCCAGGTTGCAGGCTCAGTCCCACGTTGGGGGCATGCAGGAGGCAGCCGATCAATGAGTTTCTCTCATCATTAATGTTCTTCTCTCTTCCTTTCCCTTCCTTTCTGAAATCAATAAAAAATATATTTAAAAATATATTCATCCTACTTAATGTCAAAATCATGGAAACAGCAGATAGTATAATGTGGCATTTACAGCAATCATCTCTAAAAAGGCCCCGTTTGTCTTTCCAGAGTGAGATGAAGCACTTTGCACAATCGCACTGCAGAAAGAGAAAAATTTCTCACCTGCAGATGGTCACACAAGGACAGTGATAACAGAAAAGAAACTATTCTGTGATC
>NW_006289416.1:256561-265223 GCF_000327345.1 Myotis davidii
TGTCTTGTTTAAATGTATTTTGCTATGGCCCAACCCTAGAATATGTTTGTCAATCTGGAACAAAACCAAGGAATCTTCACTTTTAAAAGACACACCAGGACTTTGATACAAATGGTTTGAAGGCTACACTTTGAAAAATGTTGCAAAAGGATGAATAACTAGGCCTTTAGTTCAGGTGAATTATCAAATTTTGTTGTTGTTAATCCACACCCAAGGATATTTTTCCACTGATTTTTAGGGACAGTGGAAGAGAGACGGAAAGACAGAGAGAAACATCAATGTGAGAGAAATACATAGATTGGTTACCTCCTGAAGGAGCCCTGACCAGGTCCTGGGCTGGGGAGGAGCCTGCAACCAAGGCTCTGTGCCCTTAGCCGGAATTGAACCCAGACTTTTTGGTCTGCAGGCTGACATTCTATCCACTGAGCCAAACTGGCTAGGGCTGAATTAGCAATTTGATGTACAGATGTACTCAACATGAATTTATTGCCCAACTCTTATGTGACAGACTTCTAGGTTCTGAGATAGGTTAGTGAACTTGATAGACAAAATCCATATCTTCTAGCAACTTACGTTTGACAAGATTGACTGGAGGGGTGAATAAACTAATTACTAAATGCTATGAAAGAAATAAAAGTATAATATGATAAGAGGAACTGTGGGGAGGGGACTACCTACCGCAGATAGGATTCACAAAGAAGGATGGTGTTTTAGTTGAGACCTGAAATTTAAGGATGAGGATATAAAAATACTTGGGTGCTTAAGAAATATTAAAAAGGCTAGTGTGGCCAGAGCATAGTGTGAGAGGCCAGAGTCATATGAGAAAACTCTTGTCAAGGAAGGCTTGGTCTACCTTATTAGAGCCCTGTAGGCTATACTAAGATGTATGGATTATATTCATAGTAATGCATATCTTAAGATTTTGCCCAGCCCAGCTGGTGTGGCTCAGTGGTTGAGCATTGACCTATGAACCGGGAGATCATTGTTCAATTCCCAGTCACAGGGCATATGCCCAGGTTGCAGGCTCAGTCCCACGTTGGGGGCATGCAGGAGGCAGCCGATCAATGAGTTTCTCTCATCATTGATATGTCTATCTCTCCCTCTCCCGTCCTCTCTGGAATCAATAAAAAATATATATTTTTAAAAGGATTTTGCTCTCTCTTTCTTCAGAAATGGGACCTTGATATTTCTTTTCAGAAAATCTCATTGAATGGAGTCTGGGAAAACCAAAGTACCCTAATCTCTCCCGGCAATCATAAAATTTCCCAAATTTGAAAATTGAGCCCAACAAATATATGCATAATAGATACACAATCTATAAGTTTATATATAATATACATACAGAACATTATATATAGCTGTATACCTATAATAATAAAAGCATAATATACGAATTAGACCAGACGTTTTTCTGGACGTCCTTCCTAACGACCTTTCGGATGAAGCCAGGGCTGTGATGGCTGAGCCCCTTGAACGAATTTCGTGCATCAGGCCTTTAGTATACATATAAAAGCTTAATACATTTTAAACAAAATGACATGTAGTAAAAGTTTTGAGTAATATTCCAGATATAGTTGGCAAAACATTAGCATCTTAAAAAGACATTTTGAGAAGCAAGCTGAGTACCAACAAAGGAGATATATACTTCAGATATTGGACTAACTGAGGCATCAGAGAAACACAAAACCATTATATTCTTAATTCATCATCAGAACCTGATGTTCTAAGCTTTTCACATCTGACCATGTGTGTGATAAGGAATTTGGCGGGCCTTTTCTTGTGTTCCTGGGAGGAAACCTTTAAACTTCTGGAATTTCCAGAGTGATTGAAGTTTCTTTGTCATTTGTTGTAGGCGCTTAAAACCACACCTGACAATGTATGCTAACAAGGTGACTCAAGAGGGTCCCCCTCCCAAGTCATATCAGAAAGACCACCCATGAGATTAGAGGGCTGGAGCTTTGAGCCACCTATTATCAGTCCAATATCTGGGGAAGGGACTAGGACTGGAGATTGAGTCACATGGGCGATAATGCAATCAAACATGCCTTCATAATGAGCTTCCCTAGTTAACAATACGCTCTCTTTATTGTCATACATTGATGGGCTAGGGGCATAGCACATCCCAAATTCACAAGATACCCTTTGAAACCCTCCCAAACCTCTCCCTATGTGTCTTTCTCTTTGGCTGGTTTTGATTCGTTTCGTTTCAGGATAATAAAACTATAATTGTAAATATAGACTTCCTGTAAGATGTTCTAGTGAATTATCAAACCTGAGGGTATGTGGAAACCCCTGAATTTGTAGCCAGCTGGTCAGAAGTGAGGGTGACTTTGGGGAACTCTAAAGTTGTGGCTGGCATGTGAAGTCAGGGCAGTCTTAGGGAGGATGCTAACCTTAAACTCTGAAATTTGGTCAAATTCTGGGTGCCATTATATTTTGTTATCTGATATAGTCATTTTTGCTAACTTTTAGTTATGTTTTTGGTAAGTAGTTAGGCATTTGGTATTGATATATAATAAGAAATATTAGAATAATGAGAAATTTATTCCTGGTTAACATTTTCATGCAAATAATTAAATTACAGGAATAAATTACCACTAAGTAGCTTGTATTTGGAGAAGTATATAAGTGTATGTGTTTAATGATATTTATCACAGACTCTTCTAAGGTCTAAATTTTGGAAACAATCTCTATGTCTACTATGAGGATGCAGACAAGTGAATAGCTTTTGAATAAATGCAAATAGGGAATATATGCCCACTCATCTCTAGAGACTCCTGAACATAAAGGTATATTTCTAGGAGAAAAAGGCTGTAGATAAATGTGGTTTAGAAAGTCTTGGTTCCCTGTTTAGGAAAGAGGAACACTTTTTCCTCTTCCCCTACCCCTTTTCTTCAGAACAGGAAATGCTAATCCCATAGGTCAAGCCATTGATTGGGTCACATTTTTTGGCTGGCAGGTCACTGAACAGTCCTATGCTTATGAGGAATGGAGCTCCTGAAACTGTCTTAGGGCCCGGCTAGCTGTTTGAGTTCTCTTTCTCTATCTCGTCCTTTTTTTAATACTTTGAGCCAAACCAAGCCTAGATGGTCTTGAGGGTCAGTCACTTATTTCTCTCTCCCTCTTCCTCTCCCCAGTTCAAGCATGTCCATTATTGTAGTATGCAGAGTTCTAAGAATAACCCTCAATAATCCCAGGTCTTGCTGGTGGAAATGGTGAATATGATGAAATATCATTCTTGTGATTATGCTATGTAATTGCCCAAAGAGCGATAATCAGGGTGAGCCTAATTTAATCACATAAGCCCTTTAAAGTAAAGCGTTTTCTAGGCTGGTCATAGAAAGGGAGCTCAGAGAGATTTGAAGCATAAAGACAATGCACTATTGTTGGCTTGGAGATGGAAGAGACCATGTGTGAGGATCAGAGAGTAGTTTCTGGATCTGAGAACTACCCCAAGCTGGCATCTAGTAGGGAAATGGAGGCCTTAGCCCTATAGCCAGAGACCTGAGCTCTTCCAATGAGCTGAGTGAGCCTATGAGCACATTTCCCCCAGATCTTCCAAATAAGAGCCCGATCTGGGCAGCATCTTGATTTTAGGCTTGAGACCCTAAGCACAGACCAGACAGACTTCTGCCTTACAGAACTATGACTTCAGAAATGAGTGTTAGCATCGATCAGACCATCAAACCTCAGAGGGAAGGTCGGGGAGGGTTGCGGGGAGAGATCAACCAAAGGACTTGTATGCATGCATATAAGCCTAACCAATGGACACAGACATCAGGGGTTGAGGGCATGAGTGTGGGGATGGGGGGCAATGGGGGGGATAAGGACACATATGTAATACCTTAACCAATAAAGAAAATAAATAAACAGAAAAAAAAATGAGTGTTGTGCCCCAGCCAGCTGGCATGACTCAGTGGTTGAGCATTGACCAGTGAACCAGGAGATCACGGTTCCATTTCCAGGTTGAGGGCTCAGTCCCCAGTATGGGGTGTGCAGGAGGCAGCTGATCAATGATTCTCTCTCATCATTGATGTTTCTATCTCTCTCTTCCTCTCCCCTCCTCTCTGAAATCAATAAAAATTATACTTTTTAAAAAAGAAATGTGTTGTTTTAAGCTTCTAATATTTTTGATACTTATTTACACAACAATAGAAAACTAATATAATGATCTTAGCATCTAAAGAGCATAAGCTAGTGAAATTCCCCTGAGCCTCTGTTTTCTCATCTATAAAATAGGGACAATAATGCCAGATACGTTTGTTGTGTGTCTTAACTTAGATAATGAATGTGGGAAAAACTTTGTAGAGTGCCAGAGAAAAATGTGAAATGTTTATGGTGACATTACTGAGCATGCACTTGAACTGGACCCAGTAGCCTGGTGTCAACAATATTTCCAATGAAGTGTGGGGCAGCATGGAGGTTTTAGTTAAGGCGGGGGACAAGGAGGAGGACCACGGGCAGTGAGAGGTCTTCAAATCTTTACTCGAGACTGTATTGGAATGCACTATCAGCAGACAAGTCTAATCCTCCTGTCTTTACCACTCTTCCTTGTGTCCAAGGGCCTTTCATCAGAGGATTAAAGCATCGTTGGAAAGTGGACAATTCTCGAGTGTTTAATTATCGTCCCTCCCCAAAAAATGTAGGAGGGAGGTTGTCCTGTCCCTTGTTTTAATGGTGTGTCAGAAATGATCTTTTACTGCCATTTTCTCCCTTTGACATTATTGCCAAAATACCCTCTTTCTGCCATCACCAAGGATTCTGTATCTCAATTCAAGTCTTTCTGGATTTCATGGCTGTTGGTTACTCTTCTTTCTCTTGGATGTTGATAGTCCCACTTAATTCATGATGCTGGTGATTTTTTCCATCACATTTTTCTACATAATCTAAGACACATTTGTAGACATGTTTCAACCAGTTATAGACATAATAGAAAAAGAAGTAGCTTTGTTCAGGTTAGGCTCTTAGACTAAGCAAAGTCCAACTTCATGTTTTGTCAAGCAGAACTTTTTCCCCTAAAAAGATTTAATTATATTCTTGACCATGCCTAATTTGGAAGACAATAGAGTAACTGTAATCACTTCCAAAACAAGTTTTTTTTATACTTGTTTCCAAAAAGTGAGAATTTCTTTAGAATTTTTCTATCAATTAAAAAAAAAGTAGAAATAGATTTAAGTCAGATATATACATATGCATATACTATATATGTGTGTGTATATGTGTGTGTGTGTGTGTGTGTGTGTTTCAATCTATTATTAGGCCAATGTTTGGAGTGTAAATATGTTATTATTATGGCTAAATATATTATTTGGGAAGGGTTTGCTCTTTTGTTTCATTTTGCTCCTTCATTTAACTTAAATATATATAATACTTAATATTATGCAAGACATACCACAGTAGGGCCTTGTTAAGAGTGAGGTCACTTATGTCACCTAATGTTTTGACCCAGGCCTACATTCTTGAAGACTCAACTGGATTCATCCAATTATTCACTCAAAAGCGTGTGTTTATTAACCTTATATTTTTCTTTTATGACATTTATTTTTGTGTTCCTTTAGCATAGATATTAGTTTACTTTATTTTCTCCTGTACAAGAATATAAGTACCTCAAAGTCAGAGATCAGGTAATACTTTGCTCTGCATCTCCCATAATTATTGGCAAAGAGTCTCACTCAATAATTTTTATTCAATTCAACTTAAAAAAAATAATGAGAATGACCAAATAACCTAGAATAATCAAGCTGGCAGAAAGCTGGTAATATGTATATTTAAAAGAAGGAGTCAATTAGGGTGGTTTTGGCTGCAAGTAACATAAAATACAATTTAATTCATTTAAATAATGTAAAAAATATTTCCCACATAACAAGAAGCCTAGAAGTAGCTGGCTCCAGGTTGTGTAATTCAATAGCCCAGCAACATCATCAAGGACCCAAATCTTTGCCTATTTCTATCTGTTATCCTCAGAGTGTCAACCACTACCCTTGTGGTCACAGGATAGCTATGTAACTCTAGATAGAATATTCTCACATGATTCTGTCTCATTTGCCAAAATTATATCCTAGGATTACTCTTTCTGGCTATGATCTAGAACAGAGACAAGATATAACCTCTCATATCAACTAGAAAACTGGTCAAAATATATAAAACAATAGTTTTCAGACATTGGACAGTGCAGAACTGGAATTCATGAGAGAAGTGAAGTAAATGAGGCATACATATGCTCAAGATTAGTGCCTGCAGCCCTGCCAGCATGGCTAAGTGGGTCAATGTTGACTTATGAACCAGGAGGTCATGGTTTGATTCCCAGTCAGGGCACATGCCCGGGTTGTGGCCTCCATCCAAGTGTGGGGCATGCAGGAGGCTGCTGATGCAAGATTCTCTCTCATCATTGATGCTTATATCTCTTTTCCCCTCTTCTTTTCTCTCTGAAATCAATAAAAAAATATTTAAAAATAAAAAGATTAGTGGCTGAAGATAGTTTCCAGGACACAGCACAGGGAGAACAACCAAAACTGCATATTGTGGCCTTGCTGACTTGAGGAGACTAAGATTCGAGTGCAGCGACTGGGTCTGCCATGATTTGTGGGGTAGATAGAGCACCAGAGATAAGGAGGCCAGCATCACCCTAATGCTACAACCATAAGTCTACACAAAAGGGACTGTGAATTAATGTCCCTCAGAAGCATGATACCAATCTCAGTAAAATTTCAGCAAATTGAGTATAGCAACACATAAAATGTAATACATTACCTAACACACTAGCAATTACTTAATGACTAAGTGAAGTTTCTCTGAGGAATCCAAAGTGAGTTTAATACATTGGAAGAATAAAGAAACACTATGTGATCACCTCAATAAATACAGTAAAAATATTTGAGAGTAATCAACATCTATATGATAAAAACTCTCAACCAACTAGAAGGAGAAGGGAACTTCCTCAACCTAATAAAGTACTTCTGCAAAAAACCTATAGCTAACAACCTATACACATAATACACACACATACACACACACACACACTTTTTTTTTGCTCTGTTAGCTGGACGGGACTAAGAGACATGACATACTAGCAGCAATGAGCACACCTAGCACCCAGATCTTGGTTTCTAAAACCATTTTTCAATAAAAGAAACTATGGCTTGTTGGAGAAGTTACTGCTTTGGGGGCCGGGTTAGAAAATATATGAGATCAGTCTTGAATACCTTGTACAGCCAGAAAATATGTAGTGCTCAAAAAAAAAAGATAACAAACAAACCCAACTTATTAATATTTGTTAATTAATTGCAACAAATGCACCACACTAATGTAAGATGTTAATAATAGGGAAAACTGTGTGTGGGGGGGGAGGAGGGGATAGGATAAAATAAAAATACTGTACTATCTGCTCACTTTTTCTGTAAATCCAAATGAGTTCTAAAAAATAAAATCTTTTCATTCAAAAACTCACCATTATAAAACTAGAAGACAAGCATATGGTGGTAGAAAATATTTGAAAAACATATCTGACAAAGAATTTATATCCAGAATACATAAAGCACTTTTACAACTCAATATTAAGAAGACAAACAACTGAATTGTTTTTTCAATAGTCAAATGATTTGAACAGACACTTCACCAAAGAAGATACATAAATTGCAAATGAGCACATGAAAGATGTTCACTACCATGTCATATTATTTGTTATCATTGCACTGAGATATCACTACTAGAGTCATTGGTATGAAAATGAGTGGCAATACCAAATGTAAGTGAGGATCTGAAACAACTGCAAATCTTGGAAATCCTGTATAATAAAAGGGTAATATGCAAATTGACTGAACGGTGGAATGAAGAGTTGCTATGACACGCACTGACCATCAGGGGGCAGATGCTCAATGCAGGAGCTGCCCCCAGTGGGTCAGTGCACTCCCACAGCGGGAGCACTGCTCAGCCACAAGCCAGGCTGATGGCTGGCAAGTGCAGCAGCAGTGGTGTGAGCCTCTCCTGCCTCCATGGTAGCACTAAGGATGTCCAACTGATGGCTTAGGCCCACTCCCCACAGAGAGCGGGCCTAAGCTATTAGTTGAACATCCCCTGAGGGCTCCTGGACTGCTAAAGGGCACAGGACTGGCCCCCCCCCGCCCCCGCCCGAGTGCATGAATGTTGTGCACCGGGCCTCTAGTCTTATATATTGCTGGTGGGACTCCTATGTTGGAAAGCGTTTCTGCAGCTTTTTAAGAAGTTCATATATATTTACCCTATGATTCAGCAAACCCACTTCCGTGTATTTACTCAAGAGAAATGATAACACTTGCCTACACAAAGAGTTGTAGTTGAATGTTCACAACAGCTTTTTGCATATGAGCTAAAATTTAAGTCACCCAAATTGATAAGTAAGTTTTGGGATAGCCATATAAGGAAAACTATTCAACTATGAAAGGAATAGGCTGCTGAATTACACAACTTGGATGAATTGCAAACACATTATTTTAAGTGAAAGAGGATAAACACAGTGGGGTCCCTTGGCCTTGCCTGCGGGGATCAGACCAAACCCGGCAGTCGGACATCCCCTAAAGGTCCCGGGTTGCGAGAGGGCACAGGGCATGCTGAGGGACCCCACCAGTGCATGAATCCATGCACTGAGCCTCTAGTTATATATTATATTTTATTTATTATATTATAT
>NW_006289416.1:265244-275722 GCF_000327345.1 Myotis davidii
TATTATATTATATTATATTATATTCATAAATATATCTCAATAATATTGATTAAGAAAAAAGAGCTGAGTCGCCAGCTTGTATCTAAGTCAATCCTGACAAACAGAATAGCATTACCTGGATCAATATGAATTTACCAACTTCATTCCTGGGGGTTAGAAGGAGCTGCCTTCCCTTGGACACAGACAGTCTTAAACTTGGATAATCTGAGGGTTTGTTAGCAAGAAGGAAGGTGGGGTTTTAACCAGTAGTGCTTCTATCCACGGTCATATATACAGGCTTTGGCGAACACTAATGTCCTTAGTAAAATGAATCATATATGATCTTCATCTCATAATTACTAGTAAAATCCAGCCTTTCATGAGTAGCAATTGCCTATGGAGCCATTCCTGAAAACCAAAACTGTGTAAAATGTTAATGAAAAATACCAATTCAATTAAGACACATATCAAGCAAATCCTCCAGCTCAATGAGCTAGCAATTGGGAGAGGAGTAGATTAAGCTCCCCCTTGAACAGTCATGACATTGTGACCAGCACATGTGGTATGTGACCTTCTTTCAACTCTCTCTTTTCCTTTCCTTCACATGGTTATTTTGTTTTGAATCCTTGCTGCTTAGCTTGTCCTTCTGGCTTTGAAGGGAGGACATTTTTGGCTTAACTCTCAGAAAGGAAAGACATATGCTGCTTTGCTCTTGAAATCTGTTTATTTTTCCCCACTACATATGTTTTGCTTTCTTCTCTGGTGTCTGTGCTGAAATTTAAGAAGTCTGCCTTGCACCAATGGTTCTCATTAAAATAAGATTAGATTACAGGATTGTAGCTTTTCACGTGTGAGGTATGGAGCTATGCATAACTTACGTTCTCTACTCCTGATGCATTAGTGTAGTTGTTAGAGAATTCAAGCATAAAGTGACTGAGATCTGGTACAGGCTTACTTGAAACATCTGATATTTAAGTAAAATGATCTAATCGGTGCATGCTTCTAGGTTATTTAGGCCCTAAATACCTTAGGAATGTAGGTAATCGAAAAACAAACAAATGTGGCCTCATTATCTCAATAGTCCCCATTCTTTCTAAAAGCCCTCCCTGTTACAGATGTGAAGCTGTGCCCTGGGCACTCCAGAAGGTCAACAGAAGAATCTGTTTGAATAGCACTGTCTCTTGGAAACCTGTGACTGAAAATAGTGTCCATTATGTTGATAATTCATAAATAATGAATTCATTCTTGGATTTATATTTGTTCATCCTGCTGATTTCTTTTATTAAAAAAAAGAAAACTATGTAGCCATTGGAATTTTTATTTTTGTCTTAGTTGTTAGGAAACTTAAAAGCTAAACCTTGGGAAGAATCGTAATGAGGTGCTTGAATTAAATACTGTCTCACAGCTGAATGATTTGATTTTTCAAATGGTCTCGGTCGGAGCCCCTGGCTCATGCCCAGTATGAAGACCTGGGCCCTGGAGATAATGTGACTCTGGTCGCTTGCTAGTTAAGGCCTTTCTTGTCTCATTCCACACCTTGAATTGAGCATCTGTTGTCCCAGGACAGACTTGTCTGGACCAGAAGGAAAAGAACCTCGCAATCCTAACACAGAATCGAGTTTCCTGGGTTGGAGGAGGGTCTCAGGAGAACCCCAAGCTGCTCTAATAATAAGCTTCCCCGGTTTGCAGCATCCTTCATCTGCACAGTTACCTTGGGAAAGCGATCTTCACTGTGCTTTTGATACTAGCTTGGGTTGATCTTGCTCACCCCTAACCTGGCCTCACTGCTCATCTTCCTCTCTTGCTCTCCATTGCACCTCCTGTTAGCAGCGGGAAAACTGTACCAGGTGGTCACCTTGGTTCAGCAACCTCAGTTCCTGAGCTCTGGCTAAGAGAAGAATTCAGAGCCAAGACAAACTTTGAGAAAGCTTATTTAGAAAGTCACAGAGGTAGAAGAAGTGATTTGTAGAAGAAATGGGCTCAGGAAAGAAGTTAGAGCAAAAGGAAGGCCTGTGGAGTTTAGGAGGAAGAGGGAGAGAGATATGCACCTTGAAGGAGGAAAGAGAAAAAACACACCCTGGGGAAAGACGGAAGTGGGGAAAGGCTTGTGCTCCACAAAGAGAGCAGCCTGGCCCTCCATCCTGAGGGCTTTTACCCAAGGCATCTGGGGAGGATCTCAATAGAATATTCATGAACTTTTTTGCTGTGTCTCCTTCGGGTCATGGCCTCTACTGATTGGCTGGGTCCAGGGGAGAGTGTCATTAGTCTTTGCAGCTGGTCTTGATGTTAGCCATCATATAACTCCACCTGGTTTTCCTGCCTGGAGCTGAAATACAACTGAGGCCTAGATGTCATCTCCAGGGGTTAATGCTTAAGGGAGTTTTGGTGCAAGGGCTTGTAGTTTTGCCTGTTGCCAGGCACCCGAGGCCATCCACCCTGTTGATCTCTGCACCTGGCTCATCACTCCTGCTCTGCTCATGCCTGTCTTAACTGCCTGCTACACTTTTACACACTCAGCTGGGATTCTTATATCAGTGTCCTTGCTCTAATCTGCCTGCTCATTATGTCTTAGCATAGTCCACAAGAATTTCTTTGTTGTCATAAGCACAATTTCTCTAAAGTTTCTAGTTCTCCTCTACTTACAAGCACATGAGGGGATTCTACTGAGATTAGGTATGGCCAAGTGACTTCCCTTAACCAATAAATGTGCATGGAAACTTTAAGATCCAGCAGGTAATGTTCTTCTTTTGCTGCCTCAGTTGTAGTGGAGACTGAATGAGATAATCTACAAAAGCCGATAGAGCAGTCCCTGGCCCACTGCAAATGCTCAATAGCTGTTAGGTCTAATAATTGTTGTCATTATGATGTGCTGTCAGCAGCTGCTATAATTAGATTTGCTCTGAATTCCTGTTATTTGGGATATTTTGTTCTAATTCTAACTTTGTTCTAACTTATAATTCGCTAAACCTATTAGCATTCTGTGACAATGGTGAATTCTGAGTGTTTGTGGCTCCCCTAAATCAGTTCCTTAATCTGGAGTTGACTGCAGACACATGAAGGATCCCAGGAAGACCAGCAGGAAAAGCAACCAGCCGAGCCAGCGCAACCACCACCCCATGGAATCATTTGAGAAAAAGAAATCATTTTTGCTCTAATCCATTAAATTTGGGGTTGATTTGTGACATGGCAAAAACTAACTGATACACTTTATGGCTGAGTGACTTTGAGCAAGTTGATTATCCTCTCTGAGCCTCTATTGAGGAAATCATGTTTATCTTGCACGTGAGGCTTAAGCAGCTGATATAACAGAGCATGCCCATTAAAGTGAGTGTCACTTCTCTCCTCAATAACTTTCTGGAGGGTTCACCATAGCCATTGCTTCATCCTTGGTGCTTTCTCCTTCTCCAGATTTCCTTGCTATAACTGTTACCTTCACTGGACCAATCTGCACGTCCTCTTCATGAAGTTATCTGCCATCTGCCAGGAGCTCTTCCCTGGCCGCACTTTCACGGGAGTCCCTCACGTCCTCTCTCTGAGCAGTCCCACTGTTTGTGAGCTCATTCGTGTCCACGGCTTTGTGATCATGCAGAGAAGACTGAGCTCTCCATCTGTCTTGAATTCCCAGCTGTTTTTCTAACATCTCCATTTGACTATCTGGTAACTGCCGAACCACAACTATCAACTGTATGCATTATTGCCTCTCCCATTGGCTCACCTTCCCCTCTAACCTATTTTTTTTCATTCCCACAAAGGAAATTTTAAATTCCCAATTTCCTTTATCATCTGTATCCAATTAGTTTCTAAGTCATGTTTCCTCTTTTGAAATCCCACTTTATTCTCTCTATTCCCCATTCCCACTGCCACTATCTCCTATGCCAGTGATGGCGAACCTTTTGAGCTCGGTGTGTCAGCATTTTGAAAAACCCTAACTTTGGTGCCGTGTCACATATAGAAATTTTTTGATATTTGCAACCATAGTAAAACACTTATATTTTTGGTATTTATTTTATATATTTAAATGTCATTGAACAAAGAAAAATCAACCAAAAAAAATGAGTTCACGTGTCACCTCTGACACGTGTGTCATAGGTTCGCCATCACTGTCCTATGCCCTCCCCACCTCCACCCTGTTACTATCCTAGGTCCCCACCTCCCATTTCTCTTGATTTCACTCTTTCTGTTTACAGCTAACAGATAGATTTTCCTTAGAAAGACTTTGGTCTTATTGTTTCTCTGCTTAAGACTCTATAGTAATTTCACGTGACCTCTGCTTCAAGCTCTAATTCCTCACCCTGATACAGTCCTACTCATGGTGGCCTCATTGCAGTATCTAAACCTGTTACCCGCTTCTCAATGAATTACTCCCTTTAGGAGAGACAGTTCTTAGCTAAGCATACCCATACACAGATGCTGAGGCAAAGGCAAAAATGCGGATGTTTTATTTGAAAAGTGAAATCCATGGCAACAGAGAAGAGAATGCGGGAATGGAAGGAGAGGCGGGAAGCTGCACAGAGAGAGGTGTCAGATGCCGCTTCTGCTTCAGGCTGAGCTAACAAGAACTCACGCAGGGCCTGATGAAGGTGTCTGCATGCTGGGCTTCTCGGGGCAGGCTGCAGGGAGACCCCGGGCCTTCAAGCTGTGTGTGGTAGAGAGAAACAGGAGGCACTCCTCAGTCTAGCTCCCTTTGTTGTCTATTTCTCATTAATCAACATTCCCCCCAACAGGGAATAAACTGGATCCCACTTCTGGGTTTTCTCATTGGCTATTCGGTAGCTGCTTCCGGTTCCAGATCTTAAGCAGTGTGGCAGGGAGTGTTCCAGCAAGGTCAACCGTATAAGAAAGAAGAGAAACTCCAACAGCTGTCAGGAGAAGCCAGACAGAGGGCCAAGAGCTCAGGTAGGTGCCAGGTTGGTCCAGCACTGAGATGACCTGAGCTGTGTCTCATCCAGTCTGCCTGTGGCCCTACCCTCCAAACATGTCCTGTTTTTTGTGTGTTTTTTTGCCTTTGCTTAGGCTATTCTTCGCAAACTTCTTTTTCTGCCTTTCCAAGTCATACTGGGGCACACAATTTAAGCTGAACTGATCCGTTATTGGTTCCCCTGGTTTTGGACCTTGAGCTAGTAAAACAGGTGAAGTAAATGTCGAAGGTCAGACAGCTCACTGTGCTGTAGTTTCCTTCAGCTGTACTGTTTATGTGGATGACCTTGGCCATGATCCTGTTGCCTAGAATCTTAACTCTCTTGGTTTTTATGTGTTCTTCAAGCCTTGTCCTCCAGCCCCCTGTGTATTCTGTGAACCCCATTCTTCCTGCCTCCTAATATCTCTCCAATTAATTTGTTGTTGTTGTTTTCTTAAGGTGGCCAGTTAGCTTGTGTTGCTGTAACTGTGAATTCTGTTTATATTTAGTAGCTTACATTACTTTCTGCCACTTTGGGACATTTATAGAACTTTAAGATTGTCTATGTTACATGTTTTGCCCAATGCTTGGAACATAGCACACATACAAGAGCTGCAACATTATTACATATTGTTGAATGCAACAACATTATTGTCATATTGACCCTCTCTACTCCATTCTCCCCTCCCCCAGGTCTTCACTACACTATTGTCTGTGTCCAAGGGTTATGCATATCTATATACATAAAAGCCTAAGCAACTGGCTGATCGGCTGACCGGCTGACCAGCTGACCATTCGGTAGCTATGATGTGCAATGACCACCAGGGGGCAGATGCTCAACGCACAGGCATGGGAACATGGAACAGACTGATGAATGTCAGAGGGAAGGGGAAGAGGGGAAGGTGGGAAGAGACTAACCAAAGATCTTATATGCATACTAGAGGCCTGGTGCACAGATTTGTGCACCAGTGGGGTCCATTGGCCTAGCCTGTGGGGATAGGGCCGAAACTGGCAGTCTGAGATCCCCCGAGGGGTCCTGGATTGCAAGAGGGTGCAGGCTAGGCCGAGGGACCCCACAGGTGCACGAGTCCCCATTCCCCTTCACTCTTGTGTTTTTAATTTGCATCTCTCTGATGATTAATGACATTGAGCAGTCCTTTTTGGAGAAGTATCTATTCAGGCCCTTTGCCCAGTTTTTAATTAGGATGTTTTTCTTCCTGGTGTTGTATAAGTTCTTTATATATTTTGGAAATTAACCCCTTATCAGATGTTTCATTGGCAAATATGTTCTCCTATCTAGTGGGTTCCCTTGATTTTTTATTCTTTTTCCTCTTCTCCTTTATAATTCACATAATATCCTCAAATTCCTTCTTTATCTGACCTTTCTTTATCACTGACACAAATGGAATCTTCAGTACCTACCTAGATTTTAATATAGTTATGCATTATTTTCTCCCATAACATCATCTACATGTGATTTCTGGGAGAGATTATTTACCTTATGTATTAGTCCCCTATTGTTGCTAAAATAAATGAACATATATCTAGTGGCTTCAAACAACACAGATTTATCACCTTACCATTCTGAAAGTCAGACGTGCAAATGGACGTTTACTTGTCTGAAATCAAGGTGTCCCCAGAGCTGGTTTTCCTGGAGGCTCTGCCAGCCTTGACTCAAGGTCCCCTTTCCCTGCCTTTAAGCCGTCAATGGCAGGTTGAGTTCTTCTCACACTGAATTCCTCTGACTTTCCTGCCACCCTGAGCCCACCCAAATGATTCAGGAAAATCATCTCATCTCAAGATTCTTATTTATACAGAAAAATGCAACAAATCATAAATGTATATAATTGAATAAATTTCACTAAATGTTATATCCATCCAACCAATACCCCATTCAGAATACAGAACACTTCCGTTGCCCCAGTTCCTTTTTCCCCTTCTACTCAATCTTCAGTCTCTCCATAGGCAGCCACCGTTCCCTTTTGATTCGTTTTGCATGTTGCTAAATTTCATATAAATGGAATTATACAGTACTCTTTTGTGTCTGGCTTCTTCCACTTAACATAATGTTTTTGAAATTCATTCCTGTTTTCCTGTGAGTCAATGGTTCTTTCTGTTTTATTGCCAAGTAATATTCCATTGTAAAACAGACTACAATTTTTAATTCCACTCTCCTGCTGATGGACACATGGCTTGCTTCCAGTTGCTTCATATTATTGCTATGAATGAAATAATATATAAAGTTATGAAAAAAAGTCCTTGTTTAATCACATCAGTATTTTGCCATGTAGCATAATATATTCTCAGGATTTAGCCATTAGGATGTGCATCCCTTTGGGGTACAATTATCTGGCCTACCACCCCTAATTTTTCTACTTTGTCTTCTCCTCTGGCCTAAGATTTAGTCTCCTAATCATCTTATTTCTTGCCACTGACCGTAAGGAGCTTAACCTACACACAGACTCTTTAGCCTTGTCCTGGACAGACTCTGACGCTGTAACCTAGTTTTAGTAACTGACCTCTCACCTCTTTCCTTAGTAACCAAGCCCACAGCTGTATACCCCAGGCCTTGCACCCGAATCCTGGTGTGGTGCTCCCATGCCCAAGATAGATAACCCTTTGTGATTCCTCCTGTTGCCTTTGAGTCCCTGCCTGGAATCTCAATTCCTTTAGAACTATAGGACAGCTTACTTACACCAAGCCTCCAAAGAGCACGCCTGCTCCATACTCTGGGCATCATGGGCTGGATCCCTGCTATGTGGGTGTCAGGCTGTGCAGGAAAGACACTTGCCAGGCTGTCCTTCCTCTGCTTGCCTGTGACCATCATCCTCTAGGACTGGCTCATTCAGCCTCCCAGCAACCAATGACCGAAACTGAATTGCTTTCCACGCAGGAGCTGGTCAGTTTAGCCCAGTGTTTCTCAAATTCTGTTTCACATGAGAATTACCTAGAGTCTTAAGACATCTCGATATCCAGGCTTCACCCCATCCCAAATGAATCAGAATCTCCGTCTGAGTCTGTATTTTTTGAAGCTCTTCCATCACTTTCAATATACAGGCAAGATGGAGGACAGTGAACCAGGGATTTACTGCTCAAAGTGTGCTCCCAGTGTTTTATGCAAATTTACACCCTTGTATTTTAAAAATGGCTACAAAATAGCATATCACATTGATTTACTATAAATTACTTAGCCATTTAGCTATTGCTTGGCATTTAGGCATTTTTGTTTTCCTTATTTATAGGTGACTTCAAAGCAAGCATCTTTGTGGGCCTAGTAGAGCTGAAATTCTACTTTCTCACAAAACATGAACATTCTGTATTATTTTCACCTTAATCAGGCCAGTCCTGAACTTTCACGGTGTTGTAGGTAATTTAGACATTTCCAAGCATGATACAGAATGGGAAAATTGGTACTGCTGGGTTGTGCAAGACACATAGAATTGTGACATTTTTAATGTTCCATCTTATCCAAGCTTGTTCATTCAATTGGCTTTTGAAATTCTCCTTCTACTGAAATCTTTCAGCTTAATCTTGAACTGTGACAAATTGTGCCAACTTGAAAGTTTTGACACTTCCATTTCCTAGTCACTCTCCAAATGTGCTGACCCTTTGCTTCCCTTGAAATCACAAGTGTGAGTTCTCTTGTTCTGCAGTTGAAAGATAAGGTCTAACTGAAGTTCAGACTGAATTTATAGGAGCCCAGGATATAAAGAGATAGATAACCCTTTGTGATTCCTCCTGTTGCCTTTGATCTCATTGTCATGATCTCAGGGAAATTATGTAGGGAACTAGGGACCAAATCAGATCAGAAGTCTAGGTCCGGATAGGACCTTAACCCCCTGAACTCATTTCCTGGTCTCACACAGGCTATCTGCCTGTCCTATAGAACTGGGAAGGTCACATGAGATAATCTACATGAATGCACTTAGGACACTCTGGAAGATAATGTATAGACGTGTGCATACAACATTATTTCAGGGCAGAGATATTTATAATTCTGTATTAGAATATTTAAATGCTTAATACTTATAACTTATTAAATACTAAATTTACTTAATCGTTTGATAAATACTTTTTTTAAAATATATTTTATTGATTTTTTACAGAGAGGAAAGGAGAGGGATAGAGAGAGTTAGAAACATCGATGAGAGAGAAACATCGATCAGCTGCCTCCTGCACACTCCCTACTGGGGATGTGCCCGCAACCAAGGTACATGCCCTCGACCGGAATCGAACCTGGGACCCTTCAGTCCGCAGGCCGATGCTCTATCCCCTGAGCCAAACCAGCCAGGGCTGATAAATACTTAATGCTTTAATATTTTACTAGTTAAAAACATCTGTATTTTATGTTTGGTACTATGATGTGTAGTAGACAACTGTATTGCATCATTTTTAAAGTGCCAAATTCTACCTATTGTTATATATTTCTATGATTTAAAAAATAATTGCTTATATTATAATGATAATTTATTCATTAAGGATTTCAGGAAGTGTTTTTAGAAAAACTGGACTTGGTAGAGTTGTCAAATTGATTAACACAATTGATTAAAATTATCTCCCTATCGGGAAAAAAAAAGGCAAAATGAGAGAGTGAGACTGTAAAAGGGACTTTTACCATCCTATGTGTTTGTACTGTGAGGAAGTGAAATCTGCAAAGTGTAATGAATACAATTTAATATAAAAATCAGAGAAAATTGTTTTAAAAACCAACAAAGCAGTTGAAATCTTGTGTTAAAACTAAACTTCAAAAAAGTATGAGACTTCTTTCTCGAACAGTTGCAGTGGTTCTCAACCTTCTGGCCCTTTAAATACAGTTCCTCATGTTGTGACCCAACCATAAAATTATTTTCGTTGCTACTTCATAACTATAATGTTGCTACTCTTATGAATCGTAATGTCAATATCTGATATGTAGGATGGTCTTAGGCGACCCCTGTGAAAGGATCGTTCGACCGCCAAAGGGGTAGCGATCCACAGGTTTAGAACCACTGATAGTATAAGCTAATAATAATAATAATAATAATAATAATGTACTCACTCTCTCTTGTCTAATCAGAAATCTCTTATTGAACTTTCAGGAGGTCTGACTTTAATGGTAATTTGTTGACAGGTTAGCTTTGATGATTGCAAAGAGTTCGCTTTGCAAAACTCGCTGGCTTCTGTCTGCCCTCTGAAGGCAGGGACCCACTTGCTGCTTTGCAAGTGCTTGCCGTTATCGCCCGCAGGTGCTGAGCAGGCAGAATTGGCTGTTTGTATAATGCACACCCGTAGCTCCCTGATGAGGTCCAATGCACTGTGAGGTGGAGCACAGAGTACTTGATAAAAAGGGTTACAAGGTGACTGCTTTCATGACAAAGTAGAATAGCATTATAAATGCAAGTGGCAGACGGAGCCACAGAGGGAAGTTTATGTAGAGAATTGAACCCCATATTAGAAAGGTTCTTTTCATCACTTGGTCTTTGAACTCAAATCTATTGTAATTGTGAAGTGTTACTTGTAACATTCCAGAGACCCTTTGCTCAATACTGTTTGATTTGGTTCAGAGAAATACAACCACACTTTTTCTTATCCTCTCTCACAAGGAAATGCTGGAAAGAGAGGT
>NW_006289416.1:276274-290152 GCF_000327345.1 Myotis davidii
CCAGCGTCTGGGGCCCAGATGCGCGCCCCCAACCGCGCTCTTTGTGCCTGGCGTCTCCAGGGGGGCCGAGCCCGCTGCTTCCCGGCTCGGCTCCGGTTCAGACCTTGGTCACTCTGGAGTGAGACTGCCATTGGCGAGGGGAGGACTCGCCTGCTCGGGTCCAGTGGCTCTGGTGGCAACGTTTGGGAAGAACAGAAACCCGAAGCGAATATTCATAGTTTCTGTCAATGCCAAGAGAGAAAAAGAAACCCTCTTTTCTGTGTACGGACAACCCAACTCCATTGCTCACTCTGCCCATAGGGTTAAGTCTTCCCAGCTTTGCTCGCTTGTTGGCTAAGCGGTCACAAGATGTTGAAAACTTTTTAATGGATGCAACACATGGCCATGGGCATGTGCATACAAATACATCTTTTATTAAATACATTTTAAGAAAAAAGCACGTGTCAAAAATAGGTAGATGGCATTCGAAATACTGTCGTGGGAAAAATGTGTTTGGGCATTGTGCTGAGTTAGTCAGTCTGCAGAAACAAGACCATCTCATTCATTCAGGCATTCATGATGAAAGCATTGGACCGGAGCTGGAAACACAGCTCTGAATAGCTCAGCTCTGCGCCCAGCTAGGGCCAGGAGAGAGGGGAATTTGCATAGTTATCCTTGAAAGAAAAGAGGGGGTCTAGGAGAGAGAAGGCTTGGAGCTGGGAGCTGAACTCTTTTCCCTCAAGTTGCAGAAAGGGAACGCGTCCTGGTTTCCCACAGGGTGGAGAGCGAGCAGCTTGACTCAGCTTTATTGTTATAAGGAATGGAAAGTCCTGGACGGAGGAGATGCCCTTCATGTTTTCCGTGCCCCGCCAGGGGCTCAGCGCTCGGCCTGGGCGATTATGAATGGTGTTTGGAGAAAGTGGGCCACCTGGGGCTTTCCTGCTTTAAGATGCTGTGGAAACCCACCCACAGCTGGAGCCTTTGAATCTGGCACACTGCCTTCAGCCCCCACCCCATCAACCATCATCCTTCCTAACAGGCATCTTTGAGAGAGTTCTGATTAAAAAAATAATAATAATAATCTGTGTCCCATGTAGATAGCATGAATTAGTGAAATTATATAACATGGTCATAATAAAATAATACTGATCTGTATCATCTCTGAGGTAGCTTATGTTTTTGAAAGCAATGATTATCTAATAGCATTTACATGATCAGTAACCCTCTATCCTTTCTGCAGTTTCTCCAGATTACTTTATGACTCACAGTATGTGACCCAATGACTTAATTTCCTTTGAAATGTAACCAGCTTAAAGTAAGCTCTACATAGTATAAGAGGTGGTGTGTTTCTACAAATAATGTTATGTTAAATCCACAGCTCACAGTTACGTATAATTATAGTTGCTTCACAGGTTGGCTCATCAATTCTTCTGTTTTAAATTGCCCTTTCCCCTTCTAAGTAACAAATAGACAATTCCAAGTATACAGAAAAAAATGTCTATTCTGTGAATGAAAGAAAATTTACTTCATTCTCATAAATGACATAGTATTCATATTTAGCATGTATGTATTCAGTAGTAAACTGTGTGTGCCTGCATGGATTTCAAAAAGTGCATTTTCCTTTTTTTTAGTTGTATTCCCCAAGTAAGGGCCAATATAAAATATTGATTTTAGCAGTTGGAAACAAAGATATGTCGAATAAAAACATTACTGCCCACCTCCTACATCTCCTGGACTTTGGCCCACTCCATTTTTCCTCTCTCTTTTTCAGACATTAGATATAAAGCCTACATCTGTAGTTAATCTAGCATGATGGAGAATTCACATGTGACAAGGATATGGAATAAACATATACACTGTTCTGTCTTATTCTGCCCCTCTTAGAATTGTACTGCTTTAAATGCCACAATTATAAAATGTATATAAGACCACTTATTTCAAGGGAATCATCCTTGAAACACGCTACCATTTTATAATAGTTTACTCATAAAGTCCTATGGGTGTTCATTATTATCTACAGGAAATTTCTATAGGAAAATGACAAGATAAATCTTTATGTGTTGTATTTTCTAGCCTTACTAGTGGGAAACGGGGCAAATTACTTAGCTTCTTGTGCTTTAGTTTTTGTCATCTGTAAAATGGGAATAATAATGGTGTCTCCCTGGAAGATGCTGTTAATGATGAACTAGAAACAATGCAATAAAAGTGCGTAGAACAGGGCTTAGTATAGGGTTAGCCCTCAGTAATTATTAGCTGCAAGCATCACTACAGTATTACTATTTTGCACAGACCTATTGGAGAGGCCCTCTTCCAAGCTATATTCTCTGGTGTATATAATTGTTTAGAAACTTGGAGTCTGGATTAGGAATCAAAGTCTTGGGCTCAAATACCAGACTTGTCACTTTGATGAGCCATGACATTGGTAAAGTTTCTTTATATATCTGAATTCTTTTTAAAAAATATATTTTTATTTATTTATTAGAGGCTGGCCATGCCCTGACCGGGAATCAAACTGTGATCAAACTGGTTCATAGGTCGATGCTCAACCACTAAGCCACACTGGGCCATGTCTGAATTCTTAACATCTGTCTTCCTGTTTATAAAGGATGGGATTAATGTGCTTAAATATCACGTGAAAGCAGTTACAGTGTTGGGCATGTCCTAGTGTCACAGGCATGCAATCCATGATGGTGGCTCTTACTGTCCACCTGTCCTGCATGCTCACCCTCCTGGCTCCGCTCCCTCTGTCACTGCCTACATTAAGATTTGTTGATTTAACCAAATGAAAATCTGCAATCTGTCTCCCATCTTCTGCCCCCACTGCTGATTAGGCTCGGCAGTTGTTTGTTTTTCCCAGGAAATGTTGTGATGATTCTCCCACCAGGCCTCCCTTCTTTGTCAGTACTGCCACCGCTGATTTTTCTAGGAACATCACCGCCCTTTGTTGGACCAACACCTCCTAAACCCTTCACTTCATGTCATGCACACACAGAATGACTCTGGAGCAGGTCACATTGGGGATAAACCGAGGAGGCTAAGACTCCAGCTCACCTTTTGTCCCAGAGCTGACAGGTGTAATCTTGGGCACACCTGCACCTATTCATAACTCCGCAGTGTTTGCCGGCACATGGGCTGTTATGTGCAGGACAAGTGCCCTGTGTGGGTCCTAACCCCCCGGAAAACGTTCCCAGTTCCTGGATGCTCTTCCAATGCTCTCCTCCTAGCGCTGCTGTCATACTTGCTGTTTCCATCGTAGTGTCAACAATCGGCTGGCCACTCTGCCTCACTCTGGTTTGGGCTTCTTGAGGGAAGGGATTGTTTTACATACATCTGTGTATTCATTGCTTTGTAATGTTCCTGAACATTAACAGCCACCTACCTTTACTGAGTCAAATTGAAATTAAGATCTGTACTTATGAATCAAGTCACTTAAAAATATTTTTGAATAGGTAATCCATGCCCATGGTAGAAAACTCAAAAGGTACTATAGGCTATAGAGAAAAAAAGTTAAGTCTTGACTTGACTTTATTATTTTCTTTTGTTTTCTTGAGAATCCTTCCATAGACATTTCTTCATGTAACTCAAAAGCAAGCTACTTATGTAACCTACTTCTTCCTTCATAGTATAAGGGAGGTGAGGTACCAGTTGTTTCCTGACAAAATACGGAACGATATTCCTCTCTCCACTACCCTCTGCCATTCTACTCCTTCGATGTACCTATTGCAGGATAGTAATATATCACTTAATGGATGTACAGACTTATAAAATGTCCACCTTCCAACTTGTTGCTTCCAAGATGGTCTTTCACAGAAAGCATTAGACCCATGTTGCCTAGATCTTTTGGAATTTAAAAACTAGAACATCAATTGACTTTGCAACATTGTGCTCCTTCTAAACTAAAAGTATTGTTTACAATAGTAGTAAACAGTAAATAATTTTTAAAACTATATCTTAGGAGATTTATGGTGTAGAGAAGTCAAATTTGAGGATAATTCTTTTATAAGTTTAGCACAGTGTGTTATTTACTTCAGCAATAAATATAACTCATGATTGGAACACCTATGGCAGACACGGAGAAACTTAATTAAATTTAAAAAAAAATTGATTTCAGAGAGGAAAGGAGAGGGAGAGAGATAGAAACATCAATGATGAGAGAGAATGAATCATTGATCAGCTGCCTCCTTCATGCCCCCTACGGGGAATTGAGCTCACAACTTGGGCATGTGCTCTGACCAGGAATCAAACTGTGACCTCCTGGTTCATAGGTTGAACTTCAGCCATGAAGCCACACCAGCCCGGTGAGAAAACTTATTTTTTAAAAGTAATTCCCAGTGAATAAAGTTAAGCCTGTACTTTGAATACAAAAATTAACTGAAGACAACTAGAGAGAACTCTTGATGATAGATCTTAGGTGAAATTTTTAGTTACATTCCTCAGAAGTATTTGGATGAACAAGAGAACTGTGGTCTCCTATGAAAGATATATGTAGCTTTTTATGTTTGCAAATAATTCTTTTATTTGTTTTATTTCTAAAATACTAATATGTATCTATGGACAATTGATTAAATACCGTATTTGCCGGCGTATAAGACGATTTTTTGGCCCTGAAAAATATGCCTCCAAGTGGGGGGTCGTCTTATATGCCAGGTACACTTCAGATAGACTGCCCATAGTGCTTGCCCCGTGCCATAGTGGCCTCCCGATGCCCGCCCACTTCATTCGGCATACCGAATACTAATATGTATCTATGGACAATTGATTAAATAAATGCATTTCAAAATTAATGAGGAGAAAACAATCTTTTATAGAAGTAATTTAGTTAAGGTCATGAACTTGGAACATGCATCCCAGGGAGCTATTTCAGCATGCAACACCACACTGTAGCTGGGTTCGCTGCATTTTCATGTCCTTTTGTGGAGGGTGACAGTCCCTGCCCAGAGTAACCACTTAATAGCACAGAGCCCTTCTATTTGGGTCTTTGTTTTCTCAAGTTTGGATCAGGGGAGCTTTCTTTGCAGTTAACTTGTTCCCAGTGATTTTGTGTCTTGCTTGGGGGCAGGAGACAGGCAATGGAGACAGTGAGATTCCACATCAGCTGGGTGGAGAACATTCTTGCCTAGGTAAGCGTTTATCTCAGACTGTTAATCCAGAAACCCCGTAGACTTACATAAGGTTCTGATTTCAGCGTGGTGCACATTATTTTTTCTTTTCTGAATCCACCATTTGAAGTTTGGATCTTTTCATTCCTGAAGTTATCTTGAAGCGTGATCTGTTGGCCCAGCAGGCAATATGACTCGAATTCTTGTGCCAGACAACCTCCTGTATTGCTGGTGGGAATGTCAAATTTAGATAACTCAGTATTTATGGAAAGTGCCATCTTCTCCCATTCCCTAAAGAATTTCTTGCATTTTGTTCCATTGCTCCACAATTTCCTGCCAGAATCCCAGGACATTCTCTACAACAATAAAGAAGATGCTTAAGTTTAGTAGATCATTTTTAGTTAAAAGAGAATATTTAGATTTGAAAAAACATACCTCACACTGCAACACATTTAAATGCCTTCCAACATTTTTGTAATGACAGAATTTTACTTTCAGAAAGTGATTATTTGTTGTCGCAGTCCCAGCACAGTAATTCTTTCCTGCCTCAATGACTCCCTCTCTGCTTCTCCCAGTCCGTGACATTCTTTTGGTTACCGTGGTGGCTTCATCTTACTCTTCTTCTTCTTTTTTTAAAATCTCCTTTATCCAGATTGTCTCTGAATTTTAGTTCTTCCTTTAAAGAACTCCTTGATTTATTTTTGTCTTTTCCTGTTACCACTGCAAATGATCACCAGCTGTCTAACTTACTACCATGAGCCACTTTGAATAATGCTGGCTTTCCCTTGATCTGGTCTCATATGCGTTAGGCTAATGTTGCTACGGCACTGCCTTCATCATGTACCCCTCTGCTTCATCCACTCCTGCTCCTGCCCACAGGCCACTGCCCTCTGCAATCCCTCCCAATTAATTCACAGGCAACTAGCCCTACCCTCCCTTTCTATCCTGAACATCTCCTTCCTCTAACTGCAAGTGGGTATTGACTTTCAGCTGCACGCTGTGCTTCCATTATTCCCTCTCCTGAATCGCACCCTCATTCCTTACCTAGCACCTCGCGGGACCACCCATACACAGCCTGCAACCTAGGCCCTAGGGCAGCCTTGGAGTTATGGCCTCTATCGACTGCCCTGTTTCTGAATTTGCACTGTACCTTGTAAGTCAGACTTCCCACCCAACCAGAGTTGCCATCAGTTCCTCTTTTAGACGGCTTGCCCTGAATTGCCATCCATCAAAGCCAAAAAGAAGGGGCACTATTCCTTTAAAGATCAAAACCTTAGTTCTCAGCACATTTCTTTCAATACACAAATAACTTGAGGGCACAGGGTTCTAAAACTAAGGCCTAACCCATTGGGAGGGAGAGGGCAGTAACACCCTCTGACACTGCGGAAGTAGCCGGGCTGCTTTAACAGCCATACAACCTTTGTCTAGTGTAGTCCCTGGATTGCACTCCCAGCTCTAAGTCCTGGTCCCTTCTGGCCATGAGGTCCTCCAGCCTCCTAGGCTTCATACTACCCAAGAGATTACCATTCGGCAGGTCTAGGAGGGATCTGGACTCTGTTTCAAAAAGCCATATTCAAATTTTGGTATCCAGAGGCACAAAGACCTTTGTAATTTCAAGTAGGCCCTTTGGGCTTCTAGTTTACATAGTTGTTTCCAGACATGTCTTTGCCACTTGGCTTACTTTCTGTCCCTGTAGCTGTGCCCTATGGTGGGCTAGTTCTCTTTCCCCACCCATCAAAATTTCCACTTTCAACCCGTTTATTCTGACTTTCTAATTATGGCATTTCTTTCTTTCTTTCTTTAAATTGAGGTATATTGACATATAACATTATATAAGTTTCAGGTAGACAACATAATGATTAGATATATGTTTATATTGGGAAAAGATCATATAATAAGTCTAGTTAATATTCATCAACATACAGTTGCAAACCTTTTCCCTTTCAATGAAGACTTTTAATATCTCTCTTAGCAACTTTCACATATGAAATACAGTATTAACTATAGTCACCACTGTACAGTGCACCTCCCAGACTTACTTATTTTATAACTGGAAGTTTGTACCTCTGACCCCTTCACCCAAACACTACCTTTGTAAAATCTAAACTCCCTTCGCATTGCTTTTCTTTAAGGGAGTTGGCATTTGAAATATTTCATACCTTCTTGGGGCAGGAAATATTTTCTTGTGCGATTGTCATTTCTATTTAGTTTTTCTAATTATTTTCCCTGTGTTTGCTCATTCATTTATTCACTCATTCCTTCATGCACTGAACAAATCTTGGGACACTGAGTCAGGGATGTACATTCAGCTGCCATCCTCACTATGATTCTGGGGAAGTTGTTGACATTCTTGGTGGACTTGCTTTTGAAGTTCACAGAACCAAAAGCGCATATATGTTTTTTAAAATATATTTTTATTGATTTCAGAGAGGAAGGAAGAGGGAGAGAGATAGAAACATCAATGATGAGAGAGAATTATTGATCGGCTACCTCCTATCATGGGTGGACGCTCTATCCACTGAGCCAAACCAACTAGGGCCCAACAGTGCATATATTGAAAAAATGTTCTCCATAAGAAATAGTCAAAGAAGGAGTAGTTGGATTAAAGTCACAGTGGTGGAAGTTGCCATCTGTATTTTGTTTGCTCCCGTTCTCTCATGAACTCAGAGCTCACCGACGTAACTAGCTCTTCGGTGTGCTCTAGGAGAGCAAGCACAGTTAATAGGAAGGTCGCTCTCTGGGCTGCACATTGGATTTTAATAACATCCATGCCCAGGTGAATCTAGTGGTCATTATTCTGAGATCCAGAGGGACAGGCAGTTGGGATTAGGGAAGTCACTAAACAGAGAGATAATCTGGGGAGTGTGGGCAGGGAAAGGACAGGGTTCCAGCTCCAGAAGCCTGAGGGACCTTAGTGGGACACCCAGATAGTAATTGAGGATGGAGAACAAGGAAGAATCCTGGTAATCAAACTAGACAAAATTGCCTAGGCATTTTGTCAAACATCAGTTGACCATACGTGTAAGTGCATATTTCTGGATTCTCTGTTTTGTTTCATCAATCCATATGTTGTTCTTATGTGAATACCCCACTGTCTGGGTTCATTTGGCTTTTTACAGAAGTTTTGAAATAGGTAATATAAGCCATTCAGTGTTGTGGACCTTTTCTAAATTAATTTGACAGCTGTCGGCCCTTTGCATTTTTATTAGTGTCAGCTTGTCAGTTTCTACAAAAAAAGGCAAGTGGGATTTTGATAGGAATTGGAATGAATCCTTAGATTAGTTTTGGGAGAATTGCTGCCTAACAATGTTGAGTGCCCCTACCTATGAATAAGAAATATCTCTTCATTCATATTCTTTAATTTCTCTCAGAAATGTTTTATAGTTTTCAGTATATTGGTCTTGAATTTATTTTGTTAAATTTTTTCTTAAGTATTTTCTTCTTTCTCAGTAAAAACCCTGGAATGCATGGAGAGTGGCTCTAGCCCTTCTTTGGAATTCCTGTTTCCAGGATCTCCCTGTGAAGTGTGTGGCGGGCCCAGCTGTCTGTAGCTTGCTTCTGTTGGGGCCTCAACCTCAAGCTCCTGGAGCTGGGAGCTTTCCCCATTCATTTTCTACTAAGTTTATGACTTTTACAACAACATGGCTGGCCATGTGTTTCCACTCTCTGCTCCAGATCAAGTCAGCTTTTGGGTCTCCAGCAGAGAAATTGCTGGTTTCACGCTGGCCTCGCCCTGGTAATAACGCTGATGAGCTTGGTGAACATGGACAGCCCTGGGCAGAGCGCTGACCTCTTCTAGTGGTTGTATCTGAAACCCTGGCAGGTTTTCATAGAGAAAAGTTTCCCGATTTATCGTTAGTTTTCACTTGATTCAGAGTTCTGAAATGGTGGGGGTTTTTTGTTTAATATATTTTTATTGATTTCAGAGAGGAAGGGAGAGGCAGAGAGGGAGAGAGAGAAACATCAATGATGAGAGACTGTTATTGATCGGCTGCTTCCTGCATGCCCCCCACTGGGGATTGAGCTCACAGCTGGGCATGTGCCCTTCACCAGAATTGAACCCGGGACCCTTCAGTCCACAGGCTGACGCTCTATTCACTGAGCCAAACAGTGAGGGCTGAAATGGTTGTTTATGAAAATTTTGTTCAGTTATGTAATTATTCATATTGGGGGAGGGTTTTCAACCTCTTTATCCTGCCATCGCCAGAAGTCCCTCTGAAATATTTTAATGTATATAGATATCTTGACTACTTGAATTTCTCTAATGACAATCCACTTCTATTATTCATCATGTCATTAACAATTCACCAATTTTACTAATAATCCATTTCTGATATTCCACCTGCTAAGTAATAAAGTCCTAATGTTTATGGAGACAAATAACAGAACACAGTTGTGGGTGTCTCTGGACTATGGCAGTCTTCCTGACTGGAATACAGCCGACTACCTTTGAAAGGTGCAGCATCTATTTTAATGCTAGTTGCTTATGGGTAGTTTAACATGAGTAACACACACACACACACACACACACACACACACACACGGGTGATACCAGTCTTTATACTGAAGTCTTTTAATTTCAGATACTGTACTAGTTACTGTTTATGTGTAAATGGCTGTTCATCTTGAGTCAAAGCCGTTTATGTCCTCAGTGAGTAATTGTCATCACACTGCAGTGAAGAACTCTGGAGGATTTGAAGTCCCTGCATCCAAACAAGTGCTGTATTGGAAGTTTGGGAATGCAGTCCCAGATGTTGCAAGAAGGGCTGACATTCTGCTATACACAAAGTAGGCCCCTAAACTTGCCAGATTTTTCAGGGTGAAAGCCATGTGTCTGGAGAAAACAGCAGGTAGGGGTCTGTGCTGAGGCGCTAACTGAGAAGGAAGAAACACAGTAAGTATGGAAGGTGCAACTTAGAATTTAAACTGAAAGACCTCACTGTTCGACAACATATCAGAGATTTGCAGTTTTCTCAAAATGGGAAACCTGTATGTGAACCCCAGTGGAGTGTGTAGTAAAGGAAGGACATTTGGTTTTTTAGTGTCTTTTTCTCAAAGAAAATATGTTACAGAAGACGTATGTAAATGTGGTTTATTTGAGAGTAACCTATTATTGCGGTCTGGCCTGGGTTCTGATTTCTTTATTACTAACATGTGGAAATAAAGTACATGTTCTCTGCCTATATACCTGGTATCATAATAAAAATATGTTATAAGGAAGAACTTAGAAAATAAAAGGGAAGTAATATTAAAACTCTTATTTTAATGAGATAAAGGAAGGAAAGAAGAGGAGAGAGAGAGAGAGAGAGAGTTATTTTAATGAGATAAAGAAAGGAAAGAAGAGGAGAGAGAGAGAGAGAGTCTGAAGGGTATTGCTGTGGTGATGAGTGGTGTTTCCTTGACCCTCCTCATCTCTATCAGCTGTTTTCTTCATCAGAATGGGGAGATAGCCCCACCTTCTATGAATGGCCCCGCTTTTGCTCTCAGAGGCTCTCTTGAAAACGCCTCTCTCTCCATCTGTCACCTAGACCTAGAATCTGGAAGCTCAAATGCAAGGTCCTGAGGCATCCAGGGAACATATGACCTGCTGTCCTCTCAGACCCACCTCTCCCCACCTTGTGCAAAGCCATCCCTGCAGGCCCTCTGTGAATAGACACCTGGAGGAGCCTCATCCTCTGCCACATCAGACTGGTCGGAATTCCAGGAACCAGCAGGACTGGGGCTTAAATGGGCGGCCCTCTGTCAGAAATTAGCTAGTGCTATGTAAATGCCCTCCGTTTAAATTTTAACATTATGTTATAACCGTTTCACCACGTCTTCAAAAGCATTGTTTTCAATATGAATGAACCAGGCCAGTGGCAGCATCATTTAAGGGGAACAGGGCTGAAAAATCAATGCACTGGTTGGCTTTAATAGATTTCCCTATTGGATGCTCAGTTGACCTTGCTTGTATGTTGTGTCTTTAATTTTGAAGCCATTGAAGGTTCTTTCCTCCTTACAGTAAGCCAAACCTTTGTTTTAACTGAAGCACCTCATTCCCTCTAAAAATAGTTGTCAAAGCTCTCCAAGAATTGAGTGTAGGATGGGAAGTCTGGAGTTCTGGTTAAATAGTGACAGAAAGTTGCTGGAGTAAGCATGACCTCACTAACCAGTCTGATGATCTTTGTGCCAAGTTTTGGCTGAATTGGCCAACTCTAGAGTGTTAGAACTGGAAAAAAAGCCAAGAGATCATTTAATCTCTTGGACTTCAAGCAGCCACCCCAGGAAGATGCTCAGCCATGAAGCATCTCAGCCCCCCTCCCCCAGACCTACAGAATCAGAATCTGCATTTTAATGAGATCTCCAGGTGACTTCTGTATATAAAACTTGAGAAGTACTTCCTCTTTGCAAGCTTGTGTATAGAATGACATTCTAATATATGTGCATAGTTAGGTCATATTTATTACATTTGTGACTGCTAAGGGTCATCTTCCTCTGTCTTTAATAGTATGGCATTATTAATTCAACCTTAGATCATGTTGATATTTTTCATAACATGTCCTCATATTGTGTATCTCTATCACCAGGAACTGTAATGTCTTTTCTACCTTTGCCAAGACTATGCTGTGCTTGCAGGAGGGTTTTGGGGGGAAGTAGAAGGTCTTGCATATATCCTTATTACACTTGTGCTCGTTTTCCTTTGGCCACTGTTGAGATTCCACTAACTCCACAAACCACACATAGGATGTCTTTTTATATCATTACCTAAATTAGGGTTACTAATATTAAACAATATTATTATTAAAGAAGCAAGTGTTGGGCACATGGGGTGGGAAACCCAAGTGTCTGCCCTCCACCCAATATATGTTATGTTGCTTCTCTTGTTTGGAGAGATATCTTTTTGGGAAAGCACTCTTCTTTCCACTTTCCCCACGAGGATGCACCTGTTTGGGGAATGATTTCCTTTCCAAGAAAATCAGTTCAGGTGGAGACCTCTAGGGTGGCTGTTACCGGTGAGACGACGAGACCTCAGTTCTTGTCTTCTTGAAGGAAAGATTTCAGTCAAGAGACAAAGTGCAGCAAAGCAAGTATGAGTTTTTATTGGCCGGAGCAAAAGCACCCTCAGGTCAGTGAAACAAGGAAGGGCTTAGCATAGAGAAGCAACAGGAAACCCTAGGCTGGCTGCTTTGGCTCACTGGGAAGTCAGAGAAGAAGGGGCCTTGGAGACAGGTTCAGGGGGTGAGCCCAGAATGAGCTGCCACTGCCCATTGCTCCCCTGGTTACAAGTCTCCTGGGACCCTGTGAATTTAGGAGATGCCCACCTGTGGGGGAAGGAAAGGGGAAAGGGAATGGTCTGGTGCCTACTGGGTCCTTCATCCAGAGGGTTTTTATTTCTCTCTTGCAGGTGAGAATCTTAGGAGAGGTCCCAGAGAAAGATTTCAATAGAATATTCATCAGCTTTTCAAATCTTCTCTTTCAGGGTCCTGGTCTCTGCTGATTGGTCAGCATCAGGGCAGGGGTCATTAGTCATTACAGCTGGTCCTGGCATCACCCACCTGGGTTTGCTGCTTTTCTGGGTCTGAAGCTTAACTAGAATGGAGGCCTAGATTATCTCTAGGGGGGAAAGGTCACAGGGTCTACACTGCATGACCAGTGATATGAGGATCAGGGGGTCCAAACTGCATGATCATCGATATGTTAGGAAAGGAAAGGTTACCTTGGGGCCAGGTCCTTGTTTTCTCAGTTTTGCCCCTTGCTAGGCATCCAGGGCTTTCTGCCCTGTCACCTTCTGTACCTGGCCCATCATCTCTGCTCTGCTATGTCTGCCTAATTGCCTATCAACAGAATTAGCCGAGACTCACAAGTTGTGTGACGGAAGGAAAACCTGGGGGTCTGTAGTGTGATGGAGGCCAAAAGAAGATAGTGTTTAAGAAAGAGAGAAAGGTCATTTTTGACAAAAGCTACAGTGAGATCAAGTAAACTGAAAGTAAACTGAACGTTGGGTTTGACAAAATGGAAGTTAATGGAGGCCTTGAAAAGGGCAATTTATTGACTTAAAGGAACAGAATTCCAACTGAAGTTGAGTGAAGAGTAAATGTGAGGCAAGGAGCTGGAGACAGTGAATACAAGTCTTGTAAGTGTCCTTGACATAGTAACAGCTTTTTTTAAACAATGGGAAAACTATTATATTTAATGTATGTATCTATATAAAGAGGAAGCCAAATTTTAGAAAACACCGAGGGTACTGGAACTCAGTATTATTTATACAGTATTATTTACCCCAGTGAGAATTATACCAAGACTAGGGGCCCAGTGCATGAAGATTCGTGTACGGGGGTGGGGGGGAGAGGGGTCCCTCAGCCCGACCTGTACTCTCACCAATCTGGGAGCCCTCTGGGGGACTCTCCCCAATCCAGGATTTTCTGTCTGTCTTTGCAGTCATATGAATGAATTGTCTGAGACCCCCCAACCCACCTGGGTTTGCTGCTTTTCTGGGCCTGAAGCTCAACTAGAATGGAGGCCCTGTTGCTCACAGAATAATAGAGGCATTTTTTATTTTTCTTTGCTTCCTTGGTGGAGATTTCCTGGAAGTTTTAGGATATCTTCCCTTTATTTTTCCTAGACACTCTGATTTTACTTATGTCTCTCACCTTTGCTTTCCCTCCATCCCCCACTGCAACAGTAACTTGCTCCAGACTTACTTTGCTCTAGTGCAGTGGTTCCCAACCTTCCTAATGCCATGACCCTTTAATAGAGTTCCTCATGTTGTGGTGACCCCCAACCATAAAATTATTTTTGTTGCTACTTCATAACCTTAGTT
>NW_006289416.1:290423-294347 GCF_000327345.1 Myotis davidii
TCCTGGTTCTCCCCACGCTCTGGGCTTCCACTTCTGGTCCTGGGGCTGCCATCAGAACTACTATTCCCAGAATTCCTGGTGCTCCCTGTGTTGACAGCAACCAAGGGAGCCATGGCCCCCCCAAGCCTCCGACTCTCCTTCTCTGCTCTCCACCTGGTGACGGAGGGAGCCATGTCCCCCAAGCTGCTGGCTCTCCCACTTCTGCTCTCCGCCAGGCACCTGTGTATGCAAATGAACCCACTATCTTTGTCAGGTTAATTTGCACATTCACCCTGATTGGCTGGTAAGTGTAGCAAAGGGATGGTCAATTTACATGTTTCTCTTTTATTATATAGGATAATTTAACTCTGTACTTTTGATGGAAGTGTTTAGTTCTTAAATATATTTGTCTACTGTTGGCCTGCAAGGTGAAAGATAGCTCAAATGAGTTATTTGTAAAATGTCCCTTTAGATATGCAGTAGAATAAAAGAAGCTGCAGTTGGTGGATCGGGGTCATTGTACTGGAGTTCAGGTTGAGGTAGTGACACCATCTTGAATGCGAAATGATTTTATCAGAGGTTCTTGGACACTTGTGAGGATCATCCTCAGTTGAAGCTTCCACTAGGCACTTCCAGGGCCGGCTATGTAATTTGAAGAGCTGGTGCACAATGAAAATGTGGGGCCCCTTGTTTAAATTATGAACAATTTCAAGATGGTTTCAGCAGAGCATTAAACCAAGGGTGACTACTGGTCACACACACTTATGAAGCAGCGCTGGGCCTATTCCTAAATGAGGATGCCAATGTTTCAAAGCATAAGCAAGTACAATCTATACAATAGAACACAGAGAGGCAGAGGAAAGGTGAAGAAATAACTGAGACCTTTTTGTGTGTGGAAAAATTGATGGTCTTTGGAAGTGTTTGGGCTGATGAACATGTTGAATTGATGTTTTTAGGTATTTCAAATATGATATAAACAGTACAAATGTTATAAATGGTAAAATGTCATGAAACTTCATCATAACTCAACAGGGCTGGTGATATTCAGTCTCCAGGCTGTCCTTGCTTTTGGACTTTCCTTTAAGAGGAGTTCACTCCTGTGGGGACTTGGGAAGGATATAACATCTAAAAATACATGCAAACTTTAAGCTGCTTTTGTGGTTTGTCTGTGTGCAATTATGATTTCGATCAGGTAGAATTATTTAAATCATTACTCTTCAATAACAATTTAAATTTCTTGGCAACAAAAGAGCACACTTCATGATGAATGAATTGTATTTTTTTCTGCAACAGAACTTCTATGCTGACTTAAAAGCTGCAGTGTCATGGAATACAAGTATTAAACAAGCCTTTGTGGGAGGAGTAGGTGAACCCTGATAAGGCCCTGTTTTCCACAGACAATGCTTGTGCCTTGCTTGCTCATAGGCTTCTTTATCTCACAGTGAAAACTCTGTCTTTGTCAAGGACATCTTGAGCCCATTGCTATGGAAATGGAAGTCTAGCAAAGCCCTGCTAAGGTCTTTCACTCACCAACCCCTCTGGTTTTTCGGAGATTAATCTTCTCTTCGTTTTCCCATGTGAGAAAACTAAAATCAACCATGTTAAAGGTCAAACTCTCAGGAATTTGGATTGACTTTTCCTCACTGTTTGTGTGAGGGTCTTTCTTTCTCTCCCTCTCTCTCCTGCTCTCTGCCCCTCGCCCCCCCCCACCCCGTTTTCACTGTACTGGAAAGGGCCTTGGAATCTCTAGAAGGCTTTTCTTTTACTAACAGCCGTCAGTGATTAAGTTGGTTTAGTCCAGAAACTGAGTACTTGCTTTTGTGGCGGGTGGGAGGGAGGGGATGAGAGCAGCCATTCTCTAGTTAGTGCTTCTGTGGGGCTGAAGAGCTAGCTCCATGTCTGCAGGAGACTCAAGCTACCCTCACTTAAAACCCTCCCAAGTGTTAGATTTTTCTTTATTTGAGAAATAAAATAACTATCTGGTAACATTTGGAAAATTCTCACTGGCAATGAAAGCCCTGTTTGTTTCATAATAAACAAGCAAGACTTCCATGTATTTCAACATTAGCTTTGATGTTTTGTTATTTAAACACTCTGAGAATACCGGTATTTGATATACAAAACAAGTTCATTTAGCAGTGATTAAAATGGTTTTTAATTTATTATGTTACATGAAATAGAATTTCTTTAAATATTGTACTCTTGTTTTGACAAAGTATTTGGCTTAGGTTTCTCATGGGAAAGGAGTAAGGAGCCACTTGTAAGAAGTTGCTATCAATTGCTGATCAATCAGAAGTAAAAGTGATGCAGGTGTTTCCAGGGTTCGGGGACCCGAAGGTCATCGACACATTGTGGTTCTTGGCTTTGTGCAGGAAAGAATTCCCAAAGGAGCCAGCATAGAGCCTAAAATGAAAGGGATTTATTAGTGAAGGAGTGAGACAGAGGGGCTATTCCACCAACAGAGCAGCCTCTCTTTCTGGGGATTTATTTCTTTTATTGAAGCCCATTTAACCAAAGGACAGGACATTCAACAAGGGGGAGGAATATTCAGGCTTTTTTGAGGGGAGGGGAAGAAAAAGGGTAGAGACCTCTCCAAAGAGTTCTGTTTGGCCATTTGGGGTCCTTATATGGGTTTCTTTTCAGATCATGGTTGCTCAGGGTGTGTGTTTAGTATGCTAATGTATTACAATGAGTATATAATGAGGTGAAATTAGTTGCCATGTCAGATCAAGCTTGACTTCTGCCAATTCTAAGCCAAAAATCTGTGCCTAGCCGGCCCCAAGTCCCCAATTCAGCCTCATGTTGGGCTCGGCCCTGGGTGAGTCTGAGAGGGAGCGGTGGAGGATTAGGAAAGACAGACAGGAGATGAAAGCCGGGCGCTGGGTGGGACTCTGCTCTCTCTGATGGAGAGACAGTGCCAGGGCCTGCAAGCTGAGTCTTTATTTTATAGCCAGATTCCATGAGGCAAAGTAAGGACGTGGTTACAATGTTCTCACAGGTTTCAAATCTACTCAATTATATGCACCTGACCAAACTTTGTTTCCTTGCTGCACCTCCCACAGCCTATATCACTCAGCCATGTGGGGCTACAGGTTTGGACCATAAGGTCAAGCTGACAATTGTAGCCTTTGGCTATAATTGTGCTGGGAGGGCTTTGCCCTCCAAGCTGGGACTTGCACGTGGGCATGAGAGGATTGTGCCCTCTCATTAGTCCAAGGCTTGAACCTGTCCAAACGCTGTAGCCGCTCTCCACAAAAATCTGTTCGGGGTTGATATTACTATCCCCTTATCAGTCCAACCATTTCACCATATACCCTCTCTCTAAAGTAGGAAAACAGTTTTATTTATGCTTATGTTTCAAATACATCAATTTCAAAATGTACACTTATATTTGTATTGTTTTCTGTAAAATAAAGTTTGAGTTAGGATAAATTTTGCTACAGCTTGTTAGTGGACTCCTGAATATATTGGGGTTGGAGATGCACTATTATAAGAAATTTCCATTTAAACCCTCCCTTGTCTGTACCCTTCTGTCCTTTTATAAGTGCCCACCATCCTCGGCATTTAGAGGGAATATGCCCCTAAAATATGTTCGAATGCCAAATGCAAGAAACCAAATGATAACTTACATTTCATGATAGTGATTTTGTTTCCTGAGAGGGAGGGGTTAAAGGTATCATGAAAGTTCTGGTTCAGGCCACCTGGGTGATATGGAGGACTCATTTTTCATTTAGTTCTGCTGAGCTGGAGGCAGCTGCTGCTCCAGGCCCACCTGGTCAGGTTACTTGGGAGCTCACCTGAGCAGGACATGAACTCTTAGATGGGCCTGAGTCCCTCTCAATCACCTTCACAATCTACCTGCATCCAAAGGCCAGGGACCTCCTGGAACTAAGTTCCTAGAAGAAGAGGTGGGGAAAGGAAACCTTAACGTTTAACCAAAGCACT
>NW_006289416.1:294375-298387 GCF_000327345.1 Myotis davidii
ACCTTTTGGTTCTTTGGCAAAGCTCACAGACTTATTCACAGCATGTTTTTAAATGCATAAAAATATATTATAAAGAAATTCAAATATATTAAAATAGAGTGCTACCCATGCACAGTTATCTCCTTGTCACTTTTGAGGTAACTCTTCCAAGGTCACCTTCTCAGAGATGCCTTCATTTATCAGTTTGCAGAACAATGAAAGAAGATTGTGATTGACAAATGTGCAATTAACTTACAGGGATTCAACAACATACAGAGTGTTTCAAAGGCAACTATAGACAGAGTAATAAGTTAAAAAAAAGAGAAAGGCTGGGGAAGAGGTTGGGAGGGGTGACTTATGTGAGAAGATCTAGCAGTTCTGCTCAGCCTTCTTGCCGTTCGTCCCCGGAGTGAGCGTGAGGGGAGCCTGCATTCTGTCTCCCCCATGCCTCTTTCATGATGCACATCACCGGCTGAGTGTGTTCCTTGCATTTAAAGGTAGATACTTTCCTTACTCGGTGGCCCTTATATGCAAATCAAGTACTTCATCCAAAATTTAATCACAAGGACAAAGATGCAAATACATGAAATATAACCATAAAAGTCTAATTATATTTGAGAAAATTTGTATTAGTGATCTCCACTGATAATATGAAAATAATAATAGCAATTCTTTATTGAGCTCTTCAGATATTGTACTAAGCTTTTTACCCAGATCATTTCATTTAATGCTCACAAAAATCCCCAGGCACTATGTTGCTCATTGCATAAATAAGGAGAGTGACAGGTAAAGCCCCTTAGCTGGCAAGTGGTAGACCTGGAATTCAAACTAGGGGGCTGTCTGACTCAAAAGCCATTGTTCCCACTACTTACCCAACACCACCTGGTTCCATAGGCACTAATGATTCTAACAGAGTTCATATAAAACAATTGATTGGAATAATGGACATTTCTATTTTAAGGCTGGACAGGTTAGATATTAAATATGCCATAGGAAATAGAACTTAACTGTTTTGAAAGAATTCCATCACACACACACACACACACACACACACACACACACCACACACGTGTTGAAAAACAAAATTCAAAATTTTAAAGATCTTATTAGTTTTATTTAGTGATTCATGAATCAGGCAGCATTCAATCTAATAGAAATAAGCTTGGATGAGCTGTATGAAATGAAAGGGTTTTTTTAGGCAAAAGAGAGCAGGAACAAGGAAGTTATACTGGGCAAAAAGACAGGTTGGTTATTGCAAGATTGCTTTCCTTTTAGAGGATGGCAAGGGTCTACCCACAGATTACCTGACTAGTGCTGATCAGGCAATTCCTGCATGACCGGTTTAGGATTCCATTTCTGGGAGAGCTAGAAACTGTAATTAAGTTTTGGTTTGGTGACATGGGATTTAATAGGAGCAACTCCATTTGGGGCTAACTGTGTTTTGTTTTGTTTTATCACTGAGGAGTAAGCAATAATCCAGAAAGGGCTATTGCCGTAAGCTTAGATGGGAAGCACAGCCAGCCTCTGAGGGGCCTTCAGCTTGGGATCAAGGTCGTATGAAACATCAGTTGTTCCTCTTCTGCTCCTCATCAGGTGGATGTCCTGAAGAGGGACTTTCCAATAAGCGAAGAAAATAATGCTGCTTTATGTTTCTATTTGGTTATTTTATCCAAGAAGATTAACTCTCTTTGCCATTCTGTACTTTCATAACATGGAAAAAAAGCTATTCTTAAATTATTTTCCAAATAGTGAGAGAGAGAAGTAAAATTCTAGAATCATAGTATCTGAGTAAAAATGGGTTCATAGAGGCACTCATTTAATAATTGAGGAAATATGCCCTGGCCGGTTTGGCCCAGTGGATGGAGCGTCGGCCTGCGGACTGAAGGTTCCCAGGTTCGATTCCGGTCAGGGGCATGTACCTTGGTTGCGGGCACATCCCCAGTGGGAGGTGTGCAGGAGGCAGCTGATTGATGTTTCTCTCTCATCGATGTTTCAAACTCTCTATCCCTCTCCCTTCCTCTCTGTAAAAAAATCAATAAAATATATTTTAAAAAAATAATTGAGGAAATAGAGGCTCTGAGAGGTTGACTGGCCAGACATATTGTTGGTTAGTGGTGGAACCGGGATGACAATCTAGATTTAGGCTCCTGCTTTGTGCACTTGCTGGTAATCCAAGACTGTGAGAGAATATTTCATTCATTTACTCATTTTTTCATTCAGGTCCCAGATATAGGACATTCACAGGGCCAGAGGCTGGCCTAGAGCAAACAGAACAGAATTCTGCCCTGAAGGAACTCAGGTGTTGATAGAGAGTTCTTTATATTTTTTGGAGAAGGATAGTGAGGGGAGAAGAACTGGGGGGAGACTGATCAGCGAGGTAATGATCTCTGTGTAAATGGTAAGTGCAGGGAGAGGGCATGCTGATATAAGGCAGAACAAAAGAAGAACATTGTATTAGCCTGGAGTTCAGGGAAGACCTGGACTTAGCTTGAAGGATGAGTAGGGAATGAACGGATATATGAAAGGTGCTGAGGAAGGAAACTGAAATCCATTTGGAGAGCAATGAGGAGCCATATAAGGATTTTAGACCTGCTCTTGCCTGGCACATGCTTTCATACTCCTGCCTGGGTTGTGCCCAACTGAATTTCATATTCTAGATTCTCTCCTCGAATCTATTTTAAGTATTGCTGCATTTTTAATGTTATACTTATCAGAATATATTTATGGATGTCTGTCTTTCCCTCCTGCTTGTAAGAAGAGTCTTGGGGTAGGAATAGCCCAGCTTCTTCATCTGCTGTCCCAGGGAGATGCCCGGCGTAGTGCTTTGCACCTAAGAGCTCTCATTAAAAATGTATTGAACTTTTTTTTTAAGAGTTCATGTTTTTAAAGTATCTTTATTTCAGAGAGGAAGGGTGAGAGATATATCATCGATCAGCTGCCTCCTGCACACCCCCTACTGGGGATTGAGCCCGCACCCCAGGCATGTGCCCAGACCCGGAATCGAATCATAACCTCCTGGTTTATAGGTTGACGCTCAACCCCTGAGCCACACTGTCTGGGCAAAAATTTATTGATCTTAATACAACACTCTCACCTGCTTTTTACGACATATGAATATGTTACTAAATGTGAATTCACGCATTCTTTAAAAACTTATGTCATTAGAATACCTGAAATATTATTAGAATACCTTAACTATTGGAAATTTATGTCATTAGAATATCTAAACTATATTTTTAGAATACTTTGATGTTATATTCTGGAAGAGTATTAAATGTTTCTAGGATTTCTCACTAACTAATGCCATTTGTAGCTGTTTGAGGTCCTGCTTTTGTTGTTCAATAAAGTGATACTATATTTCAAAGAGAGTTCTGGAAACAGGATAGTTTATTTGTAATTGCAGTCTTCCCTAATCAATTTATAGATATTTACATGATAAGTGGGTGAGATTAGGGAAGTGAAAGTTGTAATTATGGGGGAGGGGGATAATTTGAATGTTTTTTAAAAGTCACAAGTTTCTCAATTCAGAAACTTTAAATTCCTATTTTTTCAAATATCTTCATGGATTGAACAAGTAGCTTTGACTGTTTTTTAGAACAAGAATTCCTGACACCAGAAGCCACTATTATTCAAGCTTATAAAATATTCATAATCTTTAATTTCATGCTGAGAAAAAATGACCTGAAATATCACCACACATCCTTTAACTAAGAATTGCAGGGGAGAAACTAAGATGGCGGCAGAGATAAACACCGGGAAATTAAGGCCGCTCACAACAATTGATTAATACCTCAGAGAAACAATACGGACTTCATCCAGAACCATAGGAAGCCTGGCTGACTGTAAACTCTACAACTAGAAGGAAGGAAACGCACACTGAGACCCAGAGAAGCTGCAGGAGAGAAGCGCAGAGGTACGGGGCTCGCGCGCGGAAAGGGGCTGGCACCCGAGGACGCGGCGGTCTTTTTGAATCCGGAGGGAATCACAAGCTCCCGACGGCTCTGAACTCCGGTTCCGGGAAGTCTCTGGGGCA
>NW_006289416.1:299347-363756 GCF_000327345.1 Myotis davidii
GAGGTGTAAGGAGCCTCTGGGACAACTTCAAGCGCACCAACATCTGAATTATAGGGGTGCCAGAAGAAGAGAGAGAGCAAGATATTAAAAACCTATTTGAAGAAATAATGACAGAAAATTTCCCCTACCTGGTGAAATAAATAGATTTGCAAGTCCAGGAAGCACAGAGAATACCAAACAAAAGGAATCCAAAGAGGACCACATCAAGACACATAATTAAAATGTCAAGGGCAAAAGACAAAGAGAGAATCTTAAAAGCAGCAAGAGAAAAACAGTTAGTTACCTACAAGGGAGTACCCATACGATTGTCAGCTGATTTCTCAACACAAACCATGCAGGACAGAAGAGAGTGGCAAGAAATATTCAAAGTGATGAATAGCAAGAACCTGCAACCGAGATTACTTTATCCAGCAAAGCTATCATTCAGAATAGAAGGTCAGATAAAGAGCTTCACGGCTAAGAAAAAGCTAAAGGAGTTCATCACCACCAAACCAGCATTACATGAAATGCTGAAAGGTATCCTTTAAGAAGAGGAAGAAGAAAAAGGAACTCTTGCCATTTGCCACAACATGGATGGAACCGGTGAGCAGATAAATACCACATGATCTCACTCATTTGTGGAATATAAGGAACAACATAAACTGATGAACAAGGACTGATCCAGAGATGGAGAGGCATTGATTGGACTGTCGGGCTTTGGAGGGAGGGTAGGGGAGGGGGGGGATAAAGGGGAAAGAGCAACCAAAGGACTTACATGCAGGCATATAGGCCTAACCAATGGACACGGACAACGGGGGGGGAGGGCAAGAGCGGGGGGGGGGGGAGAGGGGAACGTGGGGACAAGGACACATATGTAATTTCTTAATCAATAAAAAATATATTAAAAAAAAAAAGAATTGCAAATCATTTTTACCCCATAACATCAAATGATATGGATTAGGCAAATAGCGTTTTGTAGAACTTGTGTTGTTTTTTTTCTAAAATAGAAAAAAACTCATTAGAAAAAAACTTTTGCTTCTCTTGCACACAAATACATCGTGAAGGCTCGGAGCCATTGGCCCTGAATCATTTCAGAAACATTGATAAAGAAGGTGCCCTGAGCCTCCGGGCTAGTCAGCATTATACACACTCTCTTTTAAGGTGGTGAAGAGATTTTCTACTGGGAAAAACCTAGAAGCCTCTAAAAATGAATTATTCAACTATCAAAGTCTCTCAGCTGAAGTCTTTGGTAATTGTGTGTAGTAGCATTTTTGTCAACTTTGTGGCAATTTTTCATCTAACAGTAATAAAGGAATTTCTAGCAGATTAATGTGGTCCTGAAATGTATTTAAGAAAACCAAATGTGTTCAGGCTGTGAAGAAAGGATTTTTTTTTAAGCTACTGGTGAATGAGAAGGAATTTATTTCATGCTCCATGGAGTTTGGCCTTATAAAGTCTTTAGCTACCAGTTAAATTCAGGGATAGAAAAATGATTCCATTGTGTGCTCTGAATGAGGGGAAAAGACAAATTAGTATTCCAGCAATACTACTAGTAACTAAAGTAAATAATATCTCTCAACAAAAATGTGTCATCTAATTTATTAAGTGACAACTAAGTAATGGTAAAACTTGTCACGTGTGTCCTGCAACAGCCCTCCTTCTGCCTTTGATTTTTCCATGTAAAATCAAACTTTTGTTCTTGGTAGGTTCTTGATCCCAGCGCCCTTTCTCACCCTTTGATTTCCCATCCTTCCTCCTAGTTGAAGCTCACATAGTTTCCCTTTAATTGAAATATTTCGGTTGTCTTTGAAATGATTCAGCAACCTGGGGGACGTTTTAAAAGAATTCTTTTTAAAACATGTTTCCTCCAGTACATATTTCTAACTTTCTTTCATCTTCTAGCAGATGTGATCATATGCAACCAGGAATAATAATAACTATGAAGAGTAAATGTAATATATATGGAATAATAATTTTAGTAAATAGTTTTTACTCAAATACTAGTATATCTGAGAAGAAAGATTTGTTTAATTCTAGGGAATGATAACCAGGATATATTTTTGAAATTAATTACTTAAAGTTATTTTTTTACACAGCCATGCTGACAAAGGAATTTATCTTTTATTTTTAATTAAAAAAAGCATACTTAGAATACCAGCCTGGTAAGGGAATATGGAAGTTCTTTAGGGCAAGAACTACCTGAATCTGATTAGTACAACTGAGATACTATTTTTATGTCCACATTTGGCCTTCCTTTTCTCAGGGATTCAGAGCATGGACTCCTGAGTACAGCCAGCAGAGTGCCCTCAAGACTGCCCCACCCCTTTCACCCCCACTCCTCCCAGTAACTCAAGGTCTCCTGGATGGGAGGAAGCCCTGGGCAGAAAGTGGGGAGTTCTCTTGATGTGGAGCAACTGGAGGGGAGAATAAGGAACAGTGGGAGCATTTGTTAAGTTATCTGGTGAAGTGTTTGCTGATAGAAAAATGCATTGTTATATCAGTACCTGTGACCTTGGCTTCTCTTCCTTGCTTGACTAGCCTGTGGAAGAGAATGGAGAGAGTTGATTGTACTGCAAATCTAAATGCATACATGTGCTTCAGAGACAGGAAAACATCACTTAGGTATTCAGATAAAAAAGACACCACAGTTTAAAACCATATTGTATTTGCAATTGTTAACTCATAACATACATTCGAACCAGATAACTAGAATGTTATGGTCATAAGCGATGGAGAAAATTAATATTTATCTCAGTATCAAACAATAAATATTAGCTCCTTCTGCCATTTAAGTATCACCCCCAAGAATTACATGTCACTTCAAGAAGTAGATCATACCATAAAGTGTAAGTGTCTAACTAGTGGTTGATAAAAATAATAATTTGGGCCCAGCTGGAGTGGCTCAGTTGGTTGAGCATTGTCCTGCGCACTGAAAGGTTGCCTGTTCAATTCCCAGTCAGGGCACATACCCCCGCTGTGGTTCCATCCCCAGTCACATATAAAAGGCAACTGATTGATGTTTCTCACATCGATGTTTCTCTCTCTGTCTTTTTCTCTCTTTCTCCTCCCCCTCTCCCTCCCTCTAAGCATGTCCTCAGGTGAAGATTAAAAATAATACTAATTTGAGGAACTGCATAATTAAAGATAAAGATTCATCTGTTTCCTCATAAAGCCTTTTTGATTAAAAAATAAATCCCTTTAAAGGAATATGATAAAAATGAAAAACTTTAATTTAAAAATGAAAACATAATATAACATATTAAACATAGTATATGATGTGTCTGTGTTATGCTCCAAAAGTAATAATTAATGCTCTAACATACAAATATCCAATTACTATTTTCTATTGAGAAGCTAAGGGCCTGTTGACTTGAATAGGGTCATTCTGCTATGATAAAACTACTAATAGGTAGCTCTGTTTTATATGGAAAGTCTTTGAAAGACTAATAAGTTACTTTTTAGCCAGTCAGAGAAAGATAAATATCACATGATTCCACTCATTTGTGGAATATAATGAACAACATACACCAATGAACAAAAATAGAACCAGAGATATAGAAGCATTGAACAGACTGTCCAAACTATGAGGGAAGGTGGGGCTGGTGGGGGTTAAGAGATCAACCAAAGGACTTGTATGCATGCATATGAGCATAACCAATGGACACAGACAGGGGGGTGAGGGCATGTGCTGGGGGGTGGCAGCGGCTGGGGATAGGTCAATGAGGGAAAACGACTCATGTATTATTTTAAACAATAAAGAATTTAAATTAAAAAAAATAAAAAGATAAAAAAATAAAGATGGGCCACTTTAAAAAGTTACTTTTTTTAGGTAGATGTATGGCAAGTCTTTAAATGTAGCAACTCTTACAAAAATAATCATTTTTATTTTATAAATTAAATTATTAAAATATTTATAATAAAGATTATTGACAAGATTAAGCAGTACCTAAAAAAATAAAAGTCGAAGACATAAATTCCTTCCATATTACTAAAGTTAGATTGTGCTTTTAAAAAATTTCACTGGAAAGGAAATATTTCAGAAATAACATTGACTCTATAGTCTTTATAAAGAGAGGATTATCTTCTGTGATCTTTGAAGATCAACTTCTAGTAAATTAGAAAAACCCCACTTAGTTAAGACCCCGCCTTTCAATACTCTCTCTCCATTCACGATGCCCTTTCATGTAGAAGCCTCTTCAACATCCTGTACATGTGCTTTCTGGGTCTTCATAGAATCTCACTGCTATTATCCTCTCATCCCAAGATACAGTCAAATCTCTAAAGAACCTAATGGAGGTATTTTCCTCACAGTCATCGAAAAATTGTTTTCTGAATAATTTGGACCAGCTGCTTAAAGATAAAATTCACTGTAGACAAAAGAACTGTACAAAGGCAAAGATTACTACTGAATTGAAGAGAATTTGGGAAAAAATAGATCTTTGTGCTCTCAAGTTTTACTCACCAAAGAAAACAGGCCAGAAAGGAGGAGGAGAGAGAAAAGTATCCTGGGTAATGATAGGAGAGACCTTGTAAGTGCCAGCAGAGGCGACTGGAACAACATGGGAAGGAAATGGATGCCCTTCTTTTAAGTGAAAGTGTTTGACTCTCATTGGCATGTATGTGCACTGGATCATTTGAAACTTCTTAAAATCTGTTTTCCCAACATTTCATGAAAAATTAGCATCAGAAAAGCAGAAAGAACTGTACAGTGAACATCTATCTTCCCACTGAGAGTCTACAATGAGCATTTTACTCCACTTTGTCACCTGTCTGTCCCTGTAACCATCTCTACCTACCCATCAATCCAGCTTATTTTTCAGTGCCTTTCAAAGTGAGTACACTTTACTCCTAAACTGTTCAGCATTTACACCAACATTTTTTATGATTTTTTAAAATTGAGGTAAAATTTATGTAGAGTGGGACATACCAATCAACTCAAATCTCATGCATTCTGTGATTTTTCACAACACCATCATATGGTTTTATTACCTCAGAAAGTTTCCTTGTGTCCCTTCATAGTAAATCCCCACCCTCTGCCACTGCTGGTCAGAGTTCCTTCTCGTAGATGAGTTTGTCTTGTCCTAGAATTTCGTATAAATGAAACCACTATATAACTGCTTTTGTGTAAGACTTCCTTCACTCAGCACATAGATTTCTGATCTCTTTCTGATTCACCTGAAAAGTGAGATGAAGTAATCCTATCTTTTCTATTTCAAGTGGCTGAACTGATTTGGTGAATTTTCACTTTCAGGCCTGTTTCCTGCCATTCTCAATCTTGCGAGCAATGCTCACATCATCACCAATGCCACCTGCGGTGAGAAGGGGCCTGAGATGTTCTGCAAACTCGTGGAGCACGTGCCCGGTCGACCTGTGCGGAACCCCCAGTGCCGGATCTGCGATGGCAACAGTGCCAACCCCAAAGGCAAGTGTTGCTCCTTCTACTTGGAAGTACCCGTGGGAATCTATTTGTTTTGAAATGATTATGAAGACTTTTATCAGGAAACCGTGAGCACTGTGTTGACCTTCACTGCTATTCATTTCCACTAGCATACAGTTTAGAAGTTAAAAATGTTAAACCAAAAGCTGAGAGGTATGCATATTTTTATTCCTTTTATATTTTTATTTTTTATAATTTTGTTGTTTAACTACAGTTGATATGAAATATTATATTAGTTTCAGCCACTATAGAAAGTAGTATGGAGGTTCCTAAAAAAATTATAAATAGAATTACCATATGACCCAGAAGTTCCACTTTTGTGTATTTATCCAAAGAATCCCCAAACACTAATTTAAAAAGGCATATGTATCCCTATGTTCATTGCAGCACTATTTTCAATAGTTAAGACTTAGAAGCAACCTAAGTGCCCACTGATAGATAAATGGGTGAAGATGATGTGGTACATATATACAGTGGGATATTACTCAGCCATAAAAAGAATAAAATCATGCTATTTGTGACAACATGGATGGATCTAGAGGGTATTATGTTTCTGTTTTTTTGTTTTTTTTTTTAACAGAACGCCATCCAATATCAAATGCGATAGATGGCACCAATAACTGGTGGCAAAGTCCCAGTATTCAAAATGGGAGAGAATATCACTGGGTCACAATCACTTTGGACTTAAGACAGGTAGGTAAGGCGAGAACTGTTGATGAATGTCTATGGGTTGCTGACCGTTGGGAAAGTCTGCCTTATTTCTCACCATCTTTACCTTCTATTCTCACTGTTTTTCCACAAGGTTAAGTTAAGCGATATACAGAAGATGTCCATGGTACCATTGCTTGTCACATTTCTCATTCCCAGGAATCTTTGAGAAAATGAGTGAAATTTTTTTCAGTGGGGTTTGATGTTCTTAGAAACTAAGTCAGCAGGGCCTATGTCAGACCGTGTACTAGATGACGACAGACACATCCATGTATTTTCTGCCTTTCAAGCTTATTATCTTGCTACTAGAGGCCTGGTGCACGAATTCATGCACAGTTGGGGTCCCTGGGCCTGGCCAGCAATTGGGCCTGATAGGGGCTGTCTTGCCTAGTCCATATTGGGGTGATCGGGGTTGGCTGGCTGGGGGGGGGGGGGGTGCGGGAATGGAGACCGCAGGAGGTTGGCCGGCTAAGGGGAGGGACTGTGGGACATTGGCCGCCCGTGGGAGGTTGGCAGTGGGAGCGCACTGACCACCAGGAGGCAGCTCCTGCGTTCAGTCCTTTGGTCCTTTAGGCTTTTATTTGTATAGATTATCACTGTGCCAAGTTACTGTAGAAAATAAGGCTTAGAAACAAAGGAGAATAGTGTTAAACCTCTTGACCATGCCTCACCCTTGTCATGCTGTCTGTGAGGGCCATGAGGAAGGTGGAGTTGTCCAGTATTTCTGTGAGCAAGCCTTCAGCTTGAGTTGGGAAAGACAAGGTATAATTGGCTCAGGCCACACTTGCATGCTCTGGATTTGCTTCAAGACCATGCAATAGAATGGAGAAAAATATGGTATGGGCCCTGGTTGCACCCAAATTTCTGGAAATGGGTAAAAATTATCTCAGTCAAAGGATGAAAAGAGAGATGTCAGCTATTGTCACAATTTGATTTCAGTTCTCAAGAAAAGCCATTGCATGATATTCTTATTTATTTCCATTTGATTCTCTTTTGTTAGAACTCTTCAATATCATGTAAAATGTCAGTTGAGACAAATAGTTGAAATGTGCACTGTAGGATTGTAATAGGAATTTTGGAGAGTTAATGACGAGTTATTATAATTCTTTGAATAGGTATTAGTTTAAAAATGTGCAAGATTTTAAGGAGAAAACACGGCAATTCTGTGTATACTTATGTGCAAGGAACTTTTGATCTCTTACAACAGTAAATATGGTAATGACCAACATGTACAGCTCAGGAGACATTTTTCCAAGGTTAGGTTCATAGTATTATGTAAGTAAAATAACATTTCTGATGCTTTTCAGCCATATTTCCTGAATTAATGTCATGCTTTAATATTTCAAACCCACCTAGAGAAAAATAGATGAAGGAACTCCTTTTTGCCATGAATTTGTTTTATTGTTGTTTTTTATTGATTTTAGAGAGAGAGAGAGAAGTGGGGGGGGGTGGAGACAGAGAAAATATTGATAAGAGAGAAACATTGGCTGTTTCCTTTCACCCCCTCATTGAGGATTGGACCCACAACCCAGGCATGTACCTGATCAGACTTGAACCAGTGACCTCTCGGTGCATGGGAACAACTGAGCCACACTGGCCAGGCCACCCTGGATTTTGTTTTTATTTCAGTCAGAAGGATGCTTCTGCGGGAGAATTTGATTTTCCCATCACCTTTTCAATTTATTTTCCTTTTTTAACCCCTTCCCCGGCAGAAACGTGTATACTCGTTTTCACAAAATGTTCTTTTTCAGTCATCGACGAGTATACTAAGAACATATGGTAAAAAAAATATGGTTTATAGGAAGACGAGTTACAAACTGTTTTCATAACCAGCATCAAAAATACTATATAGAACCAAAATAAAAAAATTAGTCTGAAAAAGAAACGTTTTTAACAAAAAAATTGTTGGGGAAGGGGTTAAGGGAAAAAGTGTAACCATTTTCATCAGAAATGTGGTGTTATATGAGTTTGGCCAAAGAAACTGATGGACATTTTATGTATTGGCTTCAAATGCATCTTAGACTGTCCTTTGTCTCGCAACATGTCACGCCTGACTTCATCCCGAAGGGAAACCTTTTGCTTTAAGTTAAATTGCGTCAGCTTGAGGAATACCACAGGGGTATCAGTTTTAGGTCTTTAAGGCATATTTTAAAAACAGGCATGTGCAGTTGACCCTTGAATAACACAGGAGTGAGTTAGGGGCACTCTGCATCTACAGCTTCCCAACAAGGAACCGAAAACACTACAGGAATTTATTGAATTAAAACCCATGCTGTTCAAGGGTCAGCTGTGCATACAGTTATAAACTGCTAGGTAATTTCTAGTGTTTTGAGATAAGCTTATAAATTAAGATTGTTTAACATAATTAGTGCTCAGTGATTTTTTTTCCTTTTACACAATGCAAAATCTCTGCTGTGCTTTCATTTTTTTTTAAAGTGCATTATGTTTACATTTGAGCAAAACTTTCTCAGATGTATTTATTTAAGTATCAAAAATATAAATCTCTGTTTTACTATGGTTGCAAATATCAAAAAAATTCTATATGTGACACGGCACCAAAGTTAGGGTTTTTCAAAATGCTGACACGCTGAGCTCAAAAGGTTTGCCATCACTGGGCTAGGCTAATAGTCTTGTAGAACAGCCCATGTTCTGGGTCTGTCAGATTGTTTCATCATGGTTTTGTTCCTTATACCCTCTATTTCCTACACACTAAACTCAGCTCTAAAGACTCAAAATTCCAGTTAAATGGCTACTTGGGTTGCACCCCAGCTTGGTTGTCTCTGTTGTAATGAGATGAAATTTGAATCCTGTGTAGGTGTTGACAGCCTCATCTCTCCCTTATAAAGTCATCTCCTTTTTCTCCCACATCACACCCTTGTTTCAGGTCTCACTGGCACTCCAATCTAGAGCATGGCTACACCTTCTGATGACCTTTTCCTGTTGTCAAATCTGCATGTTTCTCTGGCAAGCCAGCCGTTAGCCAGGTACTAGTTAATTTCTGGATCATACACCCCGCTAAGGCAGAGGCCACAGCTGTCTTCTTCCTCCTCCTCCTCCTCCTCCTCCTCTTCTCTCTCTTTTCTTTCCTTTCCTTTCCCGGTTAATATTTCTTGAGGGTTGCCTGGTTCACTCATAGGCCCAGACATTGGCAGAGTTGAGGCACTGAGTGAGTCATTGTGGTGCTAATAAATGCTTTTTCACGTTCCCCTCCTCTTTTTTTGTTTGCAGCCTGATTAAAAGATGACAATCAATAAATGAGCCTTTTGACTTCTTAGTTACATTCCTGTAAAAATGTGTAATTAAAGTATAGGTTTCTAAAGTAAATTTATAGACTTTAATATAATTAGGAGTCATAGCAGCTTCCTATTATAAATGTGTTCATGTACTTTAATAACATATCAGCTCCTGAGGTTTCATGACCAAATTAGGCACTTTCATTCTGTGTTGGCTATGCTGAAGACATGGATCCTGATCTTGATTCTCTGGCTGATCATCCATTGAAATTATGATATTTTTTTTAGCTTTAGTGTATGATGTTTGGCTGCCTGAAAGGTAAACTGAAGAAAATAAAAAGTGGTGTTATCGGAAACTCTATAAATGTTGTGTGGTTTGCAATAAGATTTAACTACAGAGTGTTTGCTTTAGTAACATATTACAAGAGGAATGATTTGGTTTATTTACTTCTTCAAAATAGTGCCTACTCTTTATTTTTTACATCGACTCACAACATTTTAGAATTAACACTTAGGTACTTAGTAATACCTTACTTTTATGAAAATCTATGGGTATTGAATGAGTGTGGTATTTTTTTTTTAAGAAAAATAACAAACGTAAAGCTAACATACTTGTGTTAGTTTCTTTAGCACTACACCATGAGAGTGAGCCAGGGACCTTTTGTGACAACTTAGAATTTAAAAGAAATGCTACCAAAAGAAAGAGAGCTTGCACATTTGATGGATCTTGAATTGTATAATTGTCAACATTCTTTCAGGCCCTGATAATTCTATCACTAGGTACACTTTATGGTAAAGCTTCTCGATAAAAGACCCCAAGGATTTCCAGTTTGAGACACACTACTTTAAAAATTAATACACTGGGTAGGTGACAAAATACTCGACTTCTTTACTCATTAGGGAAATGAAAGTTAAAACCACAATGAGATACCACTGCACACTCATTAACATGGCTATTGTAAAAAAAATTGAAAACAGAAAATAAGGGATGGGGAGGATGAAGAGCAGCTGCCCCTCATGCCTTGCTGGTAAGAATGTGAAACGATGCAGTGCTGTGGTGATTCTTCCAAAAGGTAAACATAGAATTTCCATGTGATCTGGCATTTCCACTTCTAGGTATATTCTCAAAGAAATCGGAAGCAGGAATTCAGAGATATTTCACAGCTGTATTCACAGTAGCACTATTCACAACACCTAAAAGGTGGAAGCAGCCCAAGTGTCCAAGAGTGAATGGGTAAACGAAATATGGGCATATGCAGAGGATGGGATATTACTCTGCCTTAAGAAGGAAGCAAATTCTGATACATGCAACACATGGGGAGGAGGGGGGAGGAGTTACTGTTTCGTGGGTGCAGAATTTCAGTTTGGGAAGATGAAAAAGTTCTGGAGGTGGATGGTGGTGATGGTTGCACAACAATGTGAATTACTTAATGCCACTGAACTGTGCACTTAACAATGGCTAAAATGGTAATTTTTGTGTTATGTATATTTTACTACAATTTTAAAAAGTTAATGTATATGAAATACATGCTGTTATGTATCAGCCAGGGTCCAATCAGGGAAGCAGAAACCATACCAGGTATTTAAAGGAACATATCTAGTGTGCGGAACTGGCTAAATAGTGTTGGAGAAGTGGGAAGGGAGTTCCAGGATAGCGCTGAGATTGTAAGGGCTGAGGAGGACTTAGGGAGGTGATTGATGGGTTATTCACACCTACAGGCTTGGGAGAGTATGTTTTACCTCTGATTGGTGATGAGGATGCTCATATGGGGAGTGTGGGGAGGCTGGAGACTGCAGTCAAGTGCTGTAGCCAGCGTGAAGGGCACCAGCAGAACAGCAGGTACACAGAGAGGAGCAATACCTCTCCCAGCCTCCCTGCCTCCCTGCCTCCCTCCTCTAGCCTCCCTGCTTCCCTGCCTCCCTGCCTCCCTCCTCCAGCCTCTCTGCCTCCCTGCCTCCCTCCTCCAGCCTCCCTGCCTCCCTGCCTCCCTGCCTCCCTGCCTCCCTCCTCTAGCCTCCCTGACTCCTCTAGTATCTCAGCCTCCTGCTAGTACCCACAAAACAGAGCTTAAAAGGTAGATTTGCTTGGCAATCCACACAAATACTATCTTCTCAGTAGGTGATTACTTGTACCTGGACAATGAAAGGAAAAGAGATGTAGCTTTAAAATCCTGGAGCAGAATTTTGTTAAAAAGGACTTTCATTTCATATATATACTGATCTTGAATATGCTCATATTAAGTTTTTAGATGAACCTTGGGATGAAGATGCAAAATTTAGAATTCTTGTGGTGAAACCATGGACCGCTTTCTGATGCATTGTCAGACTAGGTGTCCTTGGATCTTAGCTGAGAGCCTGCCATAGGGTCACACCTTGGTACTGTGACTTTAAGAAGGACAGTGGTGGTGGAGAAAAAGTGTTAGCAGTTCTATTTATGTATGCATGTATGTATTTATTACTGTTTTGGGTTGTACGGTGTGGGGGAGATGTGTAGAGTGTAGTGGGTGCTATGTTTTCCTCATTTACAAATAGAATGCTGTAGCATTAAGAAGGAGGGCTGCTCCTGGTCGAGTGCCTGACAGATTCCTCATGCTAAGCAAACGTTTCCTTTCTCCCTGTCATGTTTGTAATCCACAGATGACTGAGAAGTGCCAGAGATCTTCAGCTTTCACCAAGAAAATATTTAAACAAGACCTTCCTATAATCTAATAGAGGTTAGCTAATAGGGTTAGGCAAGAAGTGCAATTAAGCAGATTTTGAGAAAGCAAATTCATAAGTCAATTCTATTTTTTTGTCTTGTTAGAAAAGTAAAATGGGATAATTGTAGAAAAATACATAGAAGGTACAATAAGTTTAAAGAGGTAGAAAAACTTACGATCCTTTCTCTTCACTCTGAAGCAACCCCTGATAATATCAGCATTTTACTTTTAGACTTTTGCATGCTTTTCTGTGTATTCAGTGATGCTGCGGTATCCTTTCTTGCATGCGTAATGTGGGCCAGACCTTGTGCTCAGCCCTGATGGGTGTTATGTCATTGAATCGTCATATTCACCCTATAAATTTGGTTCTATTATGATCTCCTTTTGACAAATGACAAAAACTAAAACAGAGAGCTAAGGAACCTGCTCAAGGGTAAGCACTTACTGAGCTTCAAGGGCCTGGGTTCTGTCTGCATCACTGGGTGATACAATCCCTTAGGCTGAGATTCATGTCATACACGCTTATGTCCTGATGTTTTATTTAACCTCAGAGCAGGAGCATTTCCCAATATAGTTAAAGTTGCATCAGTATTCTATATGGCTTACCCATGATTTGCATAACAATTCCCATGCCAGACATTTTGCTTTTTTTTTGTTCTGCTATGGGTGAAAAAAAGATTGCTCTCATATGTATGCCAGTGAAGTAATGAAGTGAATACATATCAATTTTAAGGTTCATATTGCAAGTTTGTGATTAGTTTTTTATTTTGATTATTCCTTTCAAAAGGAATATTGATTGCCTGTATTATATAGGAATCTATATATTATATACAAATACAGAGGGGCCTTGACTTACGAGTGTCCCGACTAACGAGTTTTTTGAGATACCAGCTGTCTCTCTGCCGATTTTTTGCATTGAGTTGACAGTAATTTGAGTTAACGAGCTCCTTAACGAGCTTGGTCTCAGAACGAATTAAACTTGTATGTCAAGGCCTCACTGTATGTAAATGTATATATGTAAATCTGTATATAGTATATATATTATGTGTAGTGTTATAGAATTTAGAATAATGTAGAATTTAGTGACATAGTGTTATAGAATTATATGTAGTATATAGCCTATGTCTAGCATGTAGAATCTATACATGTGTACGAAGCTGGGATTGAAAATCAGGACCCCTGGTTCCTCCTATACTATGTGACAATCCCACTGCATTTATTCTTGGTTTCCTATCATTGTTTCCCCTTGAATTATGATTTTATAGGATAGACCTCAGGAGCTCTTACAATTTCCTCCTGATTTGGGAGTGTTCAGATTCTTCCCAAGCCCCTCCGTTTATTCTCTTTGCCCCGGATGCATTGTGGCTCAGAGGGTCCTTTCCCCTCCATGGAGGCAGAGTTTTAACACTTGTTCATGCGTTTGCTGTTACTGGTAGATCTGGGTGCTGGTAGATCTGTGTAACAGGAAAATAAGAAACAGGAAAATAAATCAGTGTTTTGTGTTCTCCTTTAAAAAAAGGTTTAAACCTGGGTGAAAATTTTACTAGGAGTGGTCAGATTTGTGAGTGAAAATTTGTAATGTTCCTTTAGAAGACTAAATATATTTCATAAAAAAGGAAACGTTTCCTAAGGCATTGAAAATAAAGCTGCCTTTTGAAGAACGGCTTTGTTTTCTGTGTAGGTTTAATTAGGAAGTAGCACTTTGTTGTGGGAACATAATCACAGAGGGGCCTTTGTTTTATGCAAACCCCTAGACAAGAGCTGCTTGTTTGCTGGGTTTTATAAAACCTCATTAATTTGAATGTCTGTTGTTTTTTCCCCCAAAATTTCTGAAAAATTGACCAGAACTAGATTGAGGTTTATTATTGTACTATCCAATAGAGAGTGTTTGCTAAGCACAATGACAGGGTAAATAAGAAAAGAATAGGCACATTTTTTAAGGCTGAAAATCTTGAAAGCTTTTTAGTACAAGAATTGCATGTAAATTGGAGCTTCTCATTACAAATGAGTCTTGGCTGTTTCTTATAAAAGGTCAGGCAGAGACCCTTCTTGGAAACTGGTAGAAATTCCTCCTACTGTGCACTCATGTTTATTTAAAATGATTCCCTTTTAGTTTTCTATTACTGTATACTAGTCTCAACCAATTTAAAATACTAAGTTTTTCTTGAATTTGTTCGGCAAAATGAATAGATTAGAAGAAATCTTAAGCTCTTCATTACAATTTGGAAGTAATCAACACTAAGTTCTTGTTATTCAGACTTTTTTTTCTACTTTGTCTTGTTCTCTGCTGTTCTCATAGATATATATTTCACATTTTAATGATCTCATTTTATTTTCTCATACACAGCTTCTCTTCCAGTTGTTTATTTCTGTGTAAGAAATCACTGCAGACCTTTATGGCTTAAAACAACAACATTCATTTTATATCTATCTAAATTTCTGTGGGTCAGGATTTTAGGAAAGGCTTGATTGAGTGGGCGTCTAAGGCTGCAGTCCCTTGGGGCTGGAGATGGAGCCTCTGGGAAGGGGTGCTGGGGGAGATTGGGGTGAGGGCAGTGGTGAAGCTGGAGAGGGTGTCCTGGCAGCAGGGGAGGATGCTTGGGCAGCTGGGGGCTGGTCAGGCTCACTCTTCATGTGGTCCCAGGATTGCTCTGTGTGGCCCTCCATGTGGGCCACTGGCGGCATTAAGGTAGGTTGGTTCTAAGACAGTTCAGGGCTCCGGCATGAACGTTCCAGAGAAAGAGGCAGAAGTTGTGTCCCTGTAGAGTTGGCCTCCAGGGTCACACATGCCACTTCCCCTGTGCTCTATGGGCCACCCAGTCACTGAAGTCAGCAGAGAGTCACACGGAGGAAACATGAAGCAACCCTGGCTGCCCCTGGGAGGGGGTTAAAGAACCTGAGTCCTAAAGCTACCACTGCCTCTTACTTTGCAAAGGTCTCTCCTGGCAGCCTCCCCAGCTTATCTTCCAGGTGCCACACCTGTAGGTGACGGAGCTATGGGATCAAATGGGGACCAGAGATGGGGATACAGATATTGTACCTTCATTTGTTGGATGTTAATGACAAGTGAGCTGAATAAACGCAAGTAACTGAGGCCAGGCAATAAGAACTATATGGAGTTTCATTTCTTGACAAGCTTTATTCTTAAACCTTATCACTTGTGTATTATCAATGGTGGTTTGCCAAACCATTTCTCCATTTAACAAAATTTAGTTTACCAAATTTTCCCTCCGCTTTCCCCCCCCTCTTTTTGTTTTGAATGGCCATACTATTACAGTATATCTTACTCACCAGTTCTTCTTAGACTGGGCCTTGGAAAGAATTCTGGTGAATTAGGGAAAATCGTTTTCAAGATTCTGTAAAAATATACTTTCAGATCCCCAACTGTTTTGGCTTCAAAATAAAGCTTTTTTGTGTATTTATGGAAAGAAGAGGAGGTCCATTCTGAAATAATTATTTCTTCCTGTTATATTAAAGCTAAAAAAAAAAAGATAAGTTGTAATTTCCAAAGAAATATTTCTTTGATAATTACGTACTGTTGGAATTCATTCCTGCATTTGCTTTTTCTTTTTGCTTTTTACTTAGTAATCTATTCAAATTGTAACAACCTTCATCTTTAAAAAGAAAGCTTTAATAAATAAAAAAACAAAGTAGCTCAGCTATACCTCAAAAGCTCTTTGTTTTTAATGCCTTCAGTTGACCTTTTTTCTATACAGAAAATTCCTTTGTTCTGATATAAAAGTAAAACCTTTTAAAAATACAGAAAAATATAAGGAAAATGTTTTTAAAAAAATCATTTGCAATTCTAACAACCAGGAATTACCTTTTGATATATTCCATCATATGTGAGAGCACTAAATATATTAATAATTCATGATCTCTGCAGGATTCATTGATGAACAAGAAGACAGCAATGACATCCAAGGAAGGCCCTTACTACAGAAAAAGTACACATATGTTCCTTATATATGTTGGGTTGTTTTTTAAAAATTTTTATTTATTTTATTTCTTTTGTTTCCAGAGAGGGAAGGAGGGAGGAAGAATGAGAGGAATAGGGAGAGGGAGAGGGAGAGGGAGAGGGAGAGAGAGAGAGAAAGATTGAGAAATTGATGTGGAAGAGACACATCAATTGGTTGTCTTCTGCAATAGAGCCTGTGACCTTCAGGTGCAAGGGACAACACTCCAGCCAACTGAACCACACTGGCCAGGGGCTATATGTCGGTTTTTATCACTTTCACTTCAGTTGTTATCTGGGGCTGACCCTGGCCCTGAGGGGCTTTGGTCTCCTGGGGGAGACAGGCAAGTACACAGACTGCTCAGTCTTGGGGCTGTAGGATGTGCAGGGGTTGAGAACTCATGGGAGGAGAACATATATAAGAGGGGCAGCTTAGTGGGCAGGAAGAACTCAAAGGAAGGGAGCAGGGAATGAGGAAGGTGCACAGGAGAGAGCAGCATGGGAAAGGCATGTTTGTGGAGCTAAAATAGTTCACCCAGTCCTGTAATAAATGTTTCTTTTAATTTTCCGTTTCATTGAGATACACTTTACATACAGTGAAATGCATGCACCTTAAAGGTATAGTTGGATGAGTTTTGATACATACAGATAGGTGGAAACCACAGCCTTGTCAGAACACAGAACATTTTCACAGCTCCAGGCTGTTTCCCTTTTGCAAGTTGAACTACTGTTCTGAATATTTTTTTCAGTTTAGATTAGCTTTGCCTGTTAACAGCATATAAATGAAATAAAATGATGTATTTTTTTGTGTCTGACTTCTTTCTCTTAGAATTATGCCTATGAGAATTACCCATTGTTAATTTTATTGGTGTTTTATTTTTATTTCTGAGTAGTATTTCACCTCATGAATATATCAAAATTTGTTTATCCATGCCCTTGTTAAGTTGTTTAGGTTATTTTAGTTCTTTTTTTAGTGCCTATTGTATTTATTTTCTTATTGAAATATAAGTGCCATGTAATGTTGTATAAGTTTATAATGTACAATTTGTTGGTTTGATGCATTTATATATTACAATATAATTACTACAGTAGCACTAGCTAACATCTCTATCATGTCAAGTGATTATCATTTCTTTTTTGTGTTCAGAATAATTAAGGTCTAGTCTCTTAACCTCTTTGAAGTTTCTAATACAGAATTATTGAGTGTATTGAGCATTATAGCTCTAGAACTTATTTACCCAATAATTGCTACAGTTTTTTGTGTTTTTTTTGCCTTTTATAAATAAAGGTGCCACAGGCCCTGGCCAGGAAGCTCAGTAGATTAGAGCAAGAATCAACCAATGAATGAGTAAATAAGTGGAACTACAAGTCGGTGTTTCTCTCAAATCAATAAATAAATAAAAATAGCCCAAGCTGGTTTGGCTCAGTGGATAGAGCATCGGCCTGGGGACTGAAGGGTCTGGGGTTCAATTCCCGGTCAGGGCACATGTCTGGGTTGCGGCTTGATCCCCAGTAGGGGGCGTGCAGGAGGCATCCGATCAATGATTCTCATCATTGTTTCTCTCTCTCCTTCTCTCTTCCTCTCTGAAATCAATAAAAATATTTTTTTCTTTAAAAAAAGAAAACAGGTTGGTGAATTAGAAAAACATACAGGGGCTGACAGAATTAGGTTTACAGTTGTCAGTACATGGAGCAGAGTTTATTAGTGTATTATTAATTTATTAATTATTGTATTATTTATTATTGTTGTTAACCTACTTTAGCCCCCTTGTATTTTTCAATTTATATACTCACTAACATAAGTGAAAATGTGTGTCTCACAACCAAAACCCTCAGCAGTAGGGAGATTAAAATTTTCTTTCTTTTTTAGCTCTGTGCCAATTGAATAGCAGATAATTCATTAATTCATTCAGTCAGTAAATCATTTATTCAGGTATAATAAATAAATATTAGTTACATTATGTCACCATGTTGTTTATATATTCTGGATCACTGGGTTGAATTCAGATGCTTAAACAATGTTTGTTCTTGTTTATTATCTTCACATGTATAAATTATGCCATGATTATTAATCTCTACTGAGGCAGTTATATTACTTTGTAACATGGTTTTAGATATTTGAATAGCAGGACAGAATTTTCAAGTCGTATTATAACAAAAGAGACAAAAATTGAATTAACTAAATATTTTGAGAGGTGTCAGTTATCAGGAGAATAACTATTGTACTTGGGGAAAGTGACTAGAAATCTGATAGTACTACCTTATATGAGATTTGTGAATTTTATACATGTTTCCTAATCATTATTCCATACTAATGATGTGAGAAATCCAAAGAATACACACACACACACACACACACATATGTATATATATATATATTTTTTTCACATTATTCATTGTGAATAATGCAGTGAAAATAATGTACACAGAGCACCCTCTGGGTTTCTCATTTTAAGCCTGAATCATGGAAAACATTAAATTTTGTTTTATAATTTTATAGATTGTAAGAAATTAAAAGTTTACTACTTGGCTATCACTTCTTCTTTTGGAGGAATGAGGGGTGAGTGGTTCTGAAAGTCCAATTCTGTCAGCATCAGTCTTGGTGAGAGGTCAGAGCTGCCAAAATCACGATAAAGTAGAACCTCTTTAGTGACTAGGACAGCCGCCTGTTTATGCCAATGCATTTCCTCAGACCAATGGTCCCTTTGAAATTTGTGCAGACACTTGGAGAGCGCTGACTCGCTCTATCCTGCCCTTTATGCACCATAAGGTACGGAAATGAAGCCAGAGAAGCTGTGAGATCAAATTAAAACCTGCAGATAATTAGCTGGGAACCACAGCTGTCCAAACCAAGATAGCCTGAGAAATCTGGTGGAGTCTTAGAACCACTCATTAGCCAACTGGGTGGTTAAAGCTTTATTAGATTAAGGGACAACCATTAGACTATGTGGAAATAGATTTTTTGTTTTGTTATTTTTTAGATTAATAGACTTTATTTTGTAGAGGAGTTTTAGATTTCTAGAAAAATTGAATGGAAAGTATAGAGAGTTCCCCTATATCCACTCTGTAATATTTTTTTGATAAAATATAGGCAATTATTCATCATTTTTTTTACAAAGTAAATCATAAAGTGACTAGTGCAGTTTCAATAGTTTCTATGAATTTTTTCCTCCATTAAATATGGTGATTTTAATGAAGGTGATTTTAAGAATTGTCAGGGTTTTTTTGTTTTGGTTTTTGTTTTTAATCCTCACCAGCAGACATGTTTTTGTTGATTTTTTAGAGAGAGAGATAGAAATATCTATGTGAGAGAGAAACATCGATTGGTTGCCTCCATACACACCCCGATAAGGGATTGAACCCACAACCCAAGCATGTGCCCTGACCAGGAGTTGAACTTGCAACCTTTTGGTGTATGGGACGGTGCTCCAACCAACTGAGCCACCTGGACAGGGCAAATTTAAATTTCAAATATAATTTAAAATATTCTGTTTTCTCTAGTATTTTGTGGCATGTAATCAAAGGATATTTACCTCTGTTCTTCATATGATAGAAGCACAAGAAAATTAGTGAAATAACCATTTAACAGGCCTCCATTGAGATGGCCACCATTTGGGATCATTTATGACTTTATACCAGACTTATACACGGGGCCAGACAAGAAGTGGGGCTCCCCCAGGCCAGCTGCCCACTGTTTAGGACATGGCAGCAAGGAGGAAACATTCTGTTTGAACTATGGCTCTTCTGTCAGGGCCTCTTTTCATTTTCAAACCCTGATGGTTTGGAGCTCTGATTTAGAAGGTGATTATAAGAATTGTCAGTCTTTTTTTTTTTAATCCCCATGATATTTTTGAAGCATCATCAGGCCTTATCAGAGCTTAGTAACAACATGACAGAAACAGGGTCATGGGAAAGATTAGCTTTCAAAGGTTCCCTCTGAGCTATCTGCTTGACCCCCAGATGGTTTAGTTGGCTTCTCCAAAGTTAGTCCCTGACTGAAAATACCACATTCCTACCCACATTCCATTTAGAAATCTCCATCTTCCAACAAAAGTTGAGTCTTCATACCATTCACTATTCTCCCTATTCTCACATTTTTTCTTGTGACAAAATATACGTAGCATAAACTTTATCATTTCGAACATATTTTAAGTGTACAGCGCTGTGGCATTAAGTATATTCATATTGTTGTGCAGCCATCACTACCTTCACTCTCCAGAACTATTTCATCTTCCCAAACTGAAACCCTGCACCCTTTGAACATTAACTTCCCATATTCCTCTCCCACCAGCCCTGGCAACCACCATTCTACTTTCTACCTCTATGAACTTGACTTCTATAAGTAACTCATATAAATGAAATCATGCAGTATTTGTCCTTTGGTGACTGGCTTATTTTACTTAGCATAATATAATCCAAGTTTACCCATATTATGGGATATAGTAGGATTTCGTTCCTTTTTAAGGCTGAGAAATATTTCAATGTATGGGTATCCCACAGTTTGTTTAGCCATTCATCCATTGACAGATATTTGGGTTGTTTCCATCTTTTGGGTTATTGTGAATAGTGCTGCTATAGATATTGGTGTACAAATATCTGTTTGAGTCCTTGCTTTCAATCTTTTGGGTATATACCCAGAAGTGAAATTGCTGGCTCATCTGGGAATTCTATGTTTAATTGTTTTTGAGGAACCACCATGCAGTTTTTTCACAATGGCTATCCCATTTTACATTCCCTCCATTATCTTTTTACATAAACAAAGGTCTTTCTATATAAGATCATTCTTTATATATTATCTTTTCAATAAGCTTTAAATGCCATGACTTGTCAGTTTGATGCCTGACAAATCATAGATGCTCATTGAAATCAGATATATCTAAAGAAAAATTAGAATCTTCATATAAGATATAGACCATAGTTCCACATAAAGAGTAAAGTCTTACCAAAAAAAAAAATGCTTTCTAGTCTGTAATGTTAAAAGTATAAAAGATTCAGCTGGATTTAATGACCAAAGGGAAGAAACAAATTGTTTCTAGGTGTTGTAAATGTATAACTAGCAGGTTAGTGTTTAATGGAGTTAGTCAAGCATAGATTTGCACAGCTTTTTCAGATTGTATCGCCAGTTGGATTTTCGAGGTTGAATGATTAGGAGTGCCTTTTACTTTCATCGCTGTGATGACACTGTGTTTTCTCATGATAAAGGATGAGAAAAAGGGATGTGAGACTGTAAGGTCCTCACCATCGCTGGGTGTACTGGGGCATGAGAGGTCAAAGTGAAGACTAGGAGATAAAGTGAAAGGAAGTTGAGTTTTCAAAAGTTTTCAGCCAGAAATTCTCTGGGACTGAGGAAAGAAAGGGGGAGTGTGGGCTCTGTGGGCTCTGTGGCCTCGTGGGAGAGGCCTGTCCTGCCTTCCTGAGATGGGAAGAGGGTCTGGCTGAAGTTGGAACGCCCTGCTTGGTCTCTGTGTTTTCTTTCTCACTCACATTTGAACATTTAGATAACTCTTAACCCACTCACTCCCCCCACTCCCTATTTTAGTCTTGGTTCTTACTATGTCAACACCAACATATCTCATGATTTCCCAGCACCAACGTCCAATTTCCATGATCTTTTCATCCCTGGTGACCTCATAATTCTTGGTTTAAAAGTTCTCCAATGATCTAAAAGCTTTACCATGGTCCAAAGACCTGCACTCTCATCAGCCTCCCTCGCGCTTGCTATATTCAAACCAACCAGGCCTCCTGCAGGTTCTAGATGCAACTCGATCTGGTACCAAGGGGTCTTTGTTCCCTGTCCTTCTGCCCTTTTACTGTCTTAACCTAGACGTCTCCGACGCAGTCTTCCCCTCTTTTCAGAGGTGCCTCAGACCTTCCCCAAACTTAGCTGGCCACACCCAGACACCTTCAATACCTGTCCTTCTCCATGAAGACTTGGGCAACCTCTCTCTTTCCCAGTAGGTCATCCAGCCTATATTGGCCATGCCCTCCACTTCACTGCTGTGTTTGTAATACCTGCTACAGTCACTGTTTATTGAATGAATCTCATGCGTGCTTCTCTGAGAGTAACTCCTCTGCTTCTCTGCCCAGCCCCCCTCTCCTCCCCAGGGGAAGAGCAGACCCTGCTTCTCTAGGGCCACTTCTCTGCTCTTCACTTACTGGACACACAGGTTCTCAGGACACACAGGTTCCTGGCCCTCAGGACAAGGCCACCAAGCAGGTTTGCACATGTCTGCTCAGCCTGTGACACAGGAGGTAGAGTGCCTCTGCAGCCACCCTTGTGAGCTACAACCTCCAATTTTGCTGGACTATTGCTCACTTCTTTCTTAAATTTCCATAGCAGATTTTTGAGTCCTATTCCACAGTCAAAAGCGGGGAAAAGGGATGCTAGTTATTGGCACATCTGCTGCAACATGAACAAATTGGACACTGCATTTTGGGGAAAGTCTAAGGTAATTTCAAATGCTAAGATATTTATAGGTGAAAACTGGTTAGCTCTGGCTGAGGTGGTAGTTAGGAGTCAGGGGATGGGAAGGGCTCTCTGTGTGTGTCTTGGGTACTGGAATGGCCTGTAACTACATTTCACAAGATGGTTTATCTCATTAGGGGCTAGGCGAGCGGTTCTCAACCTGTGGGTCACGACCCCTTTGGCGGTCGAACGACCCTTTCACAGGGGACGCCTAAGACCATCCTGCATATCAGATATTTACATTACGATTCATAACAGTAGCAACATTACAGTTATGAAGTAGCAACGAAAATAATTTTCTGGTTGGGTCACAACTTGAGGAACTGTATTTAAAGGGCCAGAAGGTTGAGAACCACTGGGCTAGGCTGTTGCATGGCACTTACAAGGTGGGGAAAAAATAAAGATCCCCTCAAAGGGCATCTGGTAATGTGCTTCTTATGCTTTTGAAGTACAGGTGTTCCTACTAATCTTCCACCAAATATAGCAAAACCATTCCAGAACACCTGAGGAATTGAACATTGGGAACAGTTACATGGAGAAATACATCGAGACGAGGAATGGAAACCAACCTCTGACTTTGCAGTTTTAACTTCTTAAAGTGGTTGACATTTACCTTTGAAATACTGCTACTCCTCATCCTTAAATGGGAGCAATGGCACGTGGACCCGGGACAGCTTCCTGGTGGGCTCTTTGTGAAATAGCTCTTCCGGATGATGAAGAACAGAGCTACTCTGACAGGTGTTTTCAACATCCCTATCCCATCTTCAGATCACTGGTTAGAGGTTACTGTTTACTTTTAGGTGGCTTCGTATCTCTGTGCCCTCCATTTGCTGGAGATAATTTTTCTTATTCTGGCTTTTCTTCCATGTCTATTCGACGTCTCTGAGCTTGGTTCCAAAGTGAGCATTCTTTGATACTCTGAGACACACGTCTTAAGACTTTTAAGGAGAGAAACCTGTGATCTAAATTTGTCGCTACATGATCTAAATTTGTCGCTACTGGTAGCCAGTCCCCCCACGTGCCCCACCAAAAAAATAAATAAATAAAAAAGCAAGAAAAAAATAAAGAGGGAAAAAGAGAATGCACTTTGCCATGTTCATTTTGCACTTTTAATGATGACAGCACCAAGTTTAAAGAAAAATAAAATCTATATTATTCCATGATTCTCTTCTCATTCATGAAACTATTTTCTTTTGTTTGTTAATTTTGTATACAGGCCCTAATATGAGGAGATAACAGTAAAACAGCCAACAAAAATATAATAGAAATGACATTTTAAGGTAGTTGCCCAGAAAAGATTTACCTAAAATGTGTTTTGCACGTATCCCAACGTGCCAAATAAACTTCTAAGCCCCCAATTTTTCTTATTCTGGCTAGTTGTTGTTGCTATTTCACATTATTATCAATTGATTAGCTATTTTAGTGATCAATACCTTGTAAAGCCAAAAGTGCTTCATAGCTGCCATTGGTAATTAGCCTTCTAGTAAATAATTGCTTCTTTATTTTGGAGTAACACATACTAAGTCAAATGATCATTTTGAATTATAGTTTCTAATAATGTCATGAAATATAAAGCTTACAAAGCACAAAATCACCACTTTCTTAGGGATAATTGGGCAATATTACTTTTCAGATACATTTAACTCTTTTTAATGTAATTTGACTCTTAACCTAAATCCCTTTTGTCTGAGAAAAGTTCATTTTCATCCTGTAAGAGAGATACCATTCTTCCATCCATTGTTTGGTTGCTGCCACAGAGGCAGATAAGTGCTGTATGGAGAATTTCTAAAGGGGGGGTCCTCATATCCGGGCCCCCTGCAGATCACACGCAGAGGTCCTGCAGGCAGCAGCCGCACTCTCCCTGGAGGGAGAGACTTGTTTCCCCAAGTGCATCTGAAACTAACCTCTGATGTTGAACAACTAAGCTATCTGTTTCTTTCAGATCTCTGTGCCTGAGGTGGATTTAATGTATCTAAGTTAAGATTGAGGCCCACATGAAAATTCCTGTCTGGATTCCTCTGTAGAAACTGGTGTTTGATCTGTGTTTACTTTATTTCTGTGACACTGTTCATGTGCATTTCAGTGATCATTAACAAAGCCCTCTCGGTGGAAAACCGTGATGAACGTGGAGTTTTAATTGGCTGTATCAGCTGCAGGTTTGGCAAGGCTGAAGTGACTCTGAATTCAGTGAAAACCCTGTGTCATCAATTTGTGTTCAGCCAACCTTGTACAGTGGGGCCTTGACTTGCGAGTTTAATTCGTTCCGAGACCAAGCTCATTAAGGAGCTCGTTAACTCAAATTACTCTATCAACTCAATGCAAAAAAATCAGCCGAGAGACAGCTGGTATCTCAAAAAACTCGTTAGTCGGGACACTGGTAAGTCAAGGCCCCACTGTATCAAGGAAAAAGGCAGTTTAGTCAACCATGCAAAAAAAAAAAAAAAAAAAAAAAAAAGAGCAACAGAAATTTCATGGATTTCATTTGAGCAATGATTTAAAATTCTATACATTAGCAGAGCATCCCCCACTTTTTAATATATATGTTTGTTAATACACAATTGGTGAATTAGAGCTTCTATATCTTTCTAGGGCTGTTTAAAGAGCAGAATTTTTTTTACTCATAGTTTTGGAATGTGGAAGTCCAAGATCAAGATATTGGTAGGTTGATTTCTTCTGGTCCCTCTCATTGGCCACCTCCTCGCTGTATCCTCACAGAGTCTCCCTTGGCCTGTGGTGTCGGTTCTTTTCTTCTTAGAAAGACACTAGTCATATTGGATTAGGTCGCACCCTCATTTAACCTTAATTACCTCCTTAAAGACTATTTTCAGATATAGTCACACTCTATAGTCACTATCTATATAGTCAGGAGGTAGCACTTTAGCATATAAATTTGGGAAACACAGTTCAGCCAGTAATGTGGCTTAAGAGGTGACAAATTGTGTTTAGATGCTTCATAGCATCCTTTCCCTCTTCTGCAGATTTACAGCTCGCAGTCCCTTTCTTGGCTTGTTTCCTGGTCTGCAATCTGGGGACTTAGAGAATAACAGAGATTGTGAGAACAATGCCCAGGTTCATAGTTGATCAGAGTTAAAACATTCCTCCTTGATAGATTGTCCTGAAGTTTTTCCACTATGGTTTTCCTTCTGTTTGGTATCATTTCGATACATGTGACTAAGCAATTCATATAAAAGCTGACAAGGGTTTGATGAAAGTGTGAGAACATGGTATTGAAATATTTTCTTCTGGTTGAAGTAGTAGGATCAAAACACGGTTAGTTCTCACCAGTTGCCTCAACGAAAAAGGATTTCGTTCTCCTTTTTCTTTGCAATCCATAGGAGTATGGCATAGTGGTCTGTGTTCAGTATCTGTGGTGTACATTTTAATATCTGTGAGATCCTGGGAAGATTACTTAATCTTTCTATGCCTTGGTTTCCTCATCTGTAAAGTGGAAGAAATAACAATACATCCTTTATAAGATGAATGTAGCTCCAAGAATAGCCAACAATTCTCATAAAGCACTTAGCATTGTCCCCGGACAGTCAGGCTACATAAACGTTAGCCAGGGTTCACTGTTGTTTCTTGCATACCCTTCTTCCCTCCTGGCTGTGTTTCCCGGGCTGCCATGCACAGACCGCAGCGTTAGCTGGAACAGCTGCCAGTGCCCAGTGTCCTAGGGAAGGGTGAATGGAGGAGCCTTTTTTTCCTGGTATGACAAAAAGAAACTTCAGTAACCTTAGGTGTGGTGTGTGTGGGCATTTGGGGACAGTTCTCTGGAATATGTGTGGTGGCTAAGACTGGAGAGTGACCATCTATTTCTTACTGGTACCTGCAACTCGGTAATCTGTCTGTTAACACCTCTGTACATCATTTTCCAAAAATATGAAGTGGGAAGAAGCACTGGAAACTCGGGGGGTTGCTGGGACTAAGTGAGATGCTGCACATAGAGCTCTTAGCAGGCACGAGGTAAACACTTCATTGTTTCCATTTGCAAATGTGAAACAGAAAATGAAGGCAAATATGTTTCATTTCACGTGTAAGTGGCTTTGTCTTCTGTCCCTCTCAAATGAGCTGTCACCCCACTGTCCCACTTAGCACCTCCATTTTGTAAAGTCTGGTTTAACCTATTTGACATGTGAACGGTCATGGCCCGCATGCTCATAGAGTTTTACTTTTATGATGAAAATATTGACAAAGCCATTGGACAGGGATGGCTAAAGATGAGGGAGTTCTCCCTTCAGTGAGTTTGGGCATCAGTGTGAAAACCAAATTTGAGTTACTAATGCCAGTTTACTATCACAAAAGGCTGAGTTATTAAAACAAGGGACGTAATATTTTCACCATGTGCTTCTCAATTCAGAGAATTTGAAGTTTTGTATGAAATTCATTATATAGAACCATGTTTCAAAATAAGATGGTGTCCACAGCATTATGACTAGGCAATGGGGCCTTATTAAATGAGGAAATCGAATGTTGATGCTGAAAACTTTGCATTCTAGAGGTGATATATGATAGTTATATTGAAAGGTTTGAAGGACAATTGCATGAAAGTGGAGTCAGCATCTTTTCTGTAGCCCCAGAGCATAGAATTTACGGGGCACCCTGAATCAATGCAAGAACAGATCATTTAATGGGAAGTTTTCATTAAACAGAAGAACCATCTTAGGAACAAGTGAATTTCCTGACACAGCAAGTGCTCTAACAGGGCCTGGTTGTGAATTATGGCTCGATATCTTAACGGTCCCTTCCAGATCCAAGGTCTGTCTGGCTCGTTTCCTCAGGCTGTTAGTTGTCATCTAAATCCCCTTTTCTCTGTTTGCTTCTCTTTTACTCTCTAATTGTTTTTTTTTTGAATTAATAGGCCTTACTATTTTTTTTAATATATATATTTTATTGATTTTTCACAGAGAGGAAGGGAGAGAGACAGAAAGCTAGAAACATCGATGAGAGAGAAATCCTCACTCCTCTTCGTCTGGTCCCCCATTCACATTTTCTGTTAGTGTGGAATATTGACCCAATTAATGAGCCCATGCTATTATATCATTATCAGCTAAGTCCAGAATTTACATGAGGGTTTACTCTTTGTGTTCTACATTCTACAGGTTTTGACAAGTAGATAGTGACATGTGTCCACCATTTCAGTATCATACTGTTTCACTGCCCTGTGCTCTCTGTATTCATTTCCCTTTCCCCATTAACCCTCGGCAATCACTGATCTTTTTATTGTCTCGATAGTTTTACCTTTTCCAGAATGTCATATGGTTGGGATTATACAGTATGTAGCCTTTTCAGATTGGCTACTTGCACTCAGCAATATGCATTTTAAGTTCTTCTGCATCCTTTTGTTGTATGAGTGCTCATTTCTTTTTGTCTCTGAATATTTCATTGTTTGAATGTATCACACTTTGTTTATTTGTTCACTTATGGAAGTTGTTGATTAATTTGGGTAAATATCAAGTGAAACTCCTGGGTTGTGTGGTAAGAGTATGTTTAGTTTTGTAAGAAACGACCAAATTGTCTTCCGAAGTGGCCATACCATTTTGCATTCCCACCAGCAATGAATGGGACTTCCTGTTGCTTCACATCCTCGCCAGTATTTGGTAGTGTGCTTTCAAGGTTAGCCATCCTAATAGACACATGTGCAGTGAGCTGACTTTCTTTTCTCATATTCAGATGTGTTATCCCCAAATAACTATGAAAAATATATTTAACACTACTATTAATGTAATATAATACAACTATTATCCTTCAGAATGCAGATGGAGAAAGATATTGGGAACAAGAAAGCAAGCACTATTATTATTAACACTACTAATGATAATGCAAATTTATTTGTATTTTTTGAGTTTACAGGAGAATATTCGTAAGTCACATTTCTGACTAATACTCACTCATAAGCAACTATTCTCCTATGCATTAGAGATGTTGGCAATCATCGCTTAACAGTTCTCTGGAGAGAACTTTGGTTTTTGAGCCACTGCTTCTTAACTGAGATTTTTCAGTGTCTTTCTTCCAGGTCTTTCAGGTCGCCTACGTCATCATCAAAGCTGCTAATGCCCCTCGACCCGGAAACTGGATTTTGGAGCGATCCCTGGATGGCACCAAGTTCAGTCCCTGGCAGTATTATGCAGTTAGTGACACGGAGTGTTTGACTCGTTACAATATAACCCCAAGACGGGGGCCGCCCACATACAGGGCAGATGACGAAGTGATCTGCACCTCGTATTATTCTAGGCTGGTGCCACTGGAGCATGGAGAGGTACTGTGCCCACTGCGGTCATGTTTGTTTCACACCAGGACTCCACCCCCCCAACCCCCCCACCCCCACCTTGAATGTTAACATAGCCATCACAAGAGCTAACAGGAAACACTCAAAATGAATCTCTCTTAGTAAAGATTACAAAGAACTGTACTGTAACTGTCTAGCTGCACTTAACGTATCATTGACTAGTGTTGACTGATGATTAATTTCATACGCAGTACATTTCACCTCATTGATTTCTCCCCTTCAAGGAGATTTCTCAGTTTGCTCTGACTTAATAACTACATCAGATCCTTCTCAGAGCATCTTGCCCATATTACCAGGGCAAGAACATTTGGTGAAATGTTAGAGAGCTAAAACTCCTCTAAAAGATACAGTTCTCGATTTTCTCCATGAAGGTCTCTTTTTCTTCAGTGGTGTTGAGGATTGGAGATGGGTACTCAGCACAGTATGGCATGTTGTAAAAGATCAATTGCTCATAAAAATTATTATTATTAGGGAAGACTAAATTAGAGAAATGAGGGGTTGCGGTTGCCTGAGATTCAAAGTGGTGAGTTGTAGATCTTCGTCAATCAAAGCTGACCTGATGACCAGTGAGTCACTCTAATATCATGTAGCTTTGTCATAATATAGCAATTCTCAGCAGTTCAACCGATTTTATATTTTTAAGGATTTTTCCCCTGGCATCATGCTCAGCATAGTAATTTTTCTTTTATTATTTTCTCTGAGAAATATTTTTAGGTAATGGGGAAAAAATGAGCCCTCTCTCACAATACAGTAAAATAATATAATAGACTCTTTAAAATATATTTCTTAGCAAAACATATTAAGTGGGTCATTATTTATATGAAATTTTAAAAGTCATTATGGCCTGTTGTGCAAATTTTAAACTGGCATTGCATAGGTAAATTATGTTTAGGCAGTTTTCAAAAACTGGATTTTTGACTCAATAGACCATGGCATCTCTTTGATGTGCTATTTTGTAATTCATTAAATTATTTTCCAGCATGCGGGTAGCTATGATGCTGCTGATGGATATTCATATTTAAATGGTGAACTAAAGTTACCTTACACCTATATAGGCCAATTTTTTCAATGGGAGACCCAGCGCTGATGATCTTTCCCCCAAGTTGTTGGAATTTACTTCTGCACGATACATCCGTCTGCGCTTACAACGCATTCGAACCCTCAATGCAGATCTGATGACCCTCAGCCACCGGGACCTGAAGGACCTCGATCCTATCGTGACAAGACGAGTAAGTCCACGGTAGAGCTCCTGACCATTGTGAAGTTTATCTGGTTTCAAAGAAATATACTCTTTTTGGTTGGCCTTTTCCTCCTAGGTTGTCCTTTTTCATATCTTATTGAGGATCATTATATATGCTTTGTTAAAATTCCATCTTTAAACCAAGTGATTTACACTTATTGATTTTTGTGTATTAAATTAACTGTTTATGGGATAATTCCTACTTGGTCATGAGATATTATACTTTTTATATAGTGCTATATTCAATTTAACAATATTTTTTAGGGTTTTCAGTAGTGTGTGTTTTTTTAAAAATATAATTTTATTGATTTCAGAGAGGAAGGGGGAGGAAGAGAGAGACAGAAACATCAATGATGAGAGAGATTCATTGATCAGCTGCCTCCTGCAGGCCGCCTACTGGGGGTTGAGCCTCCAACCCAGGCATGGGCCCTTGACTGGAATGACTGCCTTGGTTTAAGATTCAACCAAGTTGAGAAATTCTCTTAAACTTCTTTGGTTTCTGTTGATGAGTTAATTGAACATTATATATATTAATGCACACAAAAATTCTTTGTGCATGATATATTTTAAAATATATGTCTAATTATCTTCAGATTATCAATAACAACTGGGATATTTGTTGGAATACTGCCTTTTACTTTTCAATGCAATTAATGAGGTTTTAATTTTTGTTTGTAACTTTTTTCCCTTAGTATTACTATTCAATAAAAGACATTTCTGTTGGAGGAATGTGTATTTGTTATGGCCACGCCAGTAGCTGCCCATGGGATGAAACTACAAAGGTGAGTTCCAGTATTTGATTTTGCTAAAACATCAAAGTAGAAGTTATAGCTGTAATGTTTGCATTGTGCTTCTTTATGCAAGGCAAATGCTGAAGGTATAAAAGGATTTTCTGATAATTTAATTGGTTTCATGTTTTGTTGTTGTTGTTAGGTCACCATAAACTTTCAATTTTTTCAACAATTTTATTTTGCTTTCTTTGGAGAATATATTTCTAATTAATACTATTTTGTCATAAAATATATATAACATAGAATTTACCATTTTAATCATTTAAAACTATACCATTCAGTGACCTTATGAAATTTGAAGCTCTTCTCTCTGAAAGAGGCAAGCAAAAAGCATGTGCAGTTACAAATTATGTTTATATTCTTTTAAAAGGAGGATCCCCCCTCTTCCAATATTCCCCCTCTTCCATTTTTTGTGGTACTAAAATCAAGATAAAGTTGATCTATTTTAGCTAATACTCAGTGAATAAGATGATATCTCTCTTCTTATTTTAAACTTGCATGAAGTCACTTCTGATTTCTTTTCCAATCGTTGTATTAATTTAACTCTTAAATAGGATTATTCTCTTATTGATGCTGAAAATATATAGATGAGCCTCAAGAAACTTATTAATAGGAGATTTCGAACCCTTAAAGTCAATGTCTCTTTTTTGAAAAACTTTTTTTAATTAACCCATATTTTAGTTTTGCTTTATTCCTCTTCACTTTCTCTTTATAACCCACTCATGTTTGTATATTTTGCTCTTAAATATAAAGTTTGCTTTGGTATAGTCATCTATCCTCAATTCTAAAGTCTTGCTATGTAGTGGACTGTGAGACACTTCTTTTAAAATAAATTTAAGAAAAATATACAGGTAAGTTTTCAGGTGCCATTTTGTCCCTGTTGTCTAGAAACTACGGTGTCAATGTGAGCATAACACCTGTGGGGAGAGCTGCAGCAGGTGTTGTCCTGGGTACCACCAGCAGCCCTGGAGGCCTGGGACCATTTCTTCGGGTAACATGTGTGAAGGTAAGTCCTCTGAGAACTAAAAAAATGTATCCATTTTTCCCTTCTTAGTGTGCTGAAGTTTATGGCGACTTAACAATATTTGTAATGAATACATAATTTCCTTTTAGGTAATTAAGTAGTTCCCAAATCTGCAGGTTACTTTTATAAAATTTAGACTATTTATTGAAACCTGAATTTATGTTTATGGATTTGTTATTTTATCTAAGATTCTCCTTCCCAGAGATGAGCGTATCCTTTATTAATTTGGATTTAATTTTTAAATAGGCAATATAGTCATAAGATTCCAACACCTAACAATATGTAAAAGTATCTATCTCCATCCTTTCCACTTTTTATTATTTTTTAGTATGTTATTCCTGAACGTTTTATGCAAATAAAACATATATGGATATATTCTTGCACCTCACACAGTTTATACACAGAACCTGACATACTGTGAGTGCCATCCAATGCATTGCTTTTATACTTAACAATAGATCTTGAATGAAAATCTTTCCATGTTTGCAATATGAAATGCTAGGTATTTTTTTAATTTAATTTTTAAAAATTTATTTAATTTTTTATTTTTTCCCCATCTGTTTTTAAAAAAACAGTAGCACTGAATTCCATTATATATGGATATAACATAATTAAAACAGCTATCGTGGGTATTTTGATCATTACCAGTTTTTTGTTAATATAAACAATAGTGCAATGGTTACCCCTATATATGTCATTGAGAAATGTGCAAGGAATTCTGTAAGATATAATCCCAGGAGATAGATTGATGTGTCAAACGATAGTGCCCATATATAATTATGGTAGCTATTTCCAATTGCCATGCATAAGATTGCCCATATGCTATCAAAATTATTCTGTAATTTTCAGTTAATTTATAGTCATAGGAACTTACATAGGTTTTCCTTATATATATATATATATATATATATATATTGAAAATGCTAAAATATTCTTCTAGAATGTAATTGCCACAATAAAGCGAAAGACTGCTACTATGATGAAAGTGTTGCCAATCAGAAGAAAAGTTTGAATATTGCTGGACAGTACAGAGGAGGAGGGGTTTGCATAAATTGCCTGCAGAATACCATGGGAATCAATTGTGAAACCTGTATCGATGGATATTATAGACCACACAAGGTAAGATTTTTTTTTTCCCCATAGCTGAGCTTCATTGTCTTCTTAAAGTGGAAAGGAGACTTCCCCAAGTGTCAGCATCAGTCTTGGAGACTCATTTCCTTTTGTAATATTTCTTATATATTGTTATTATGCTAGTAGTGTTTTTCAGGTATAGATTTCCTACTCTATCAGTCCTGTTTATTTGCTCAGATTAGGATGTCCACTTATTGTTCTTCAACTTGAATTTGGGGACCCCTTGGCTGTGTAATCTCAGAGTTTTATAATACGGCCAATGCAAAGAGTCAGCCAGTAACTGAAGCAGCTGTACCAGGATCTTGCCCATAGGAAGTGCCCAGTTGATCCTCAGTTGACTTGAAATGTAGTTGTCTCATGAGTCACTGTGGTGGTCTGGTCATAGATGACCTGGTGCACATGTAAGTGATGCTTATCTATGACTCTGAGAGTCAGCAGGGGGCAGGGGAGGGCAGTGGGTTGTAGTGATAAAGGGAAAGGATGGCACTGCTAATGAATCCAGCTGCTGTCACCATCAAAAAGCTGATTGGACTTTCTAGCTTGAGTTCACCTTATCTTCCTGAGACCTGCACCTCTTGGATACAGAAATCATTGTGCTAGTCACATCCTGGATAAAAAGTTGATACTTTGTCATTGATATTATTGTTGATATTATTGATATTATTTATAGTAAAATTATAGTAAAATAATCCAGGACAACCCCTACCTTTCAGGTGTCTCCGTACGAGGACAACCCTTGCCATCCCTGTGACTGTGACCCTGTGGGGTCCCTCAGTTCTGTCTGTATTAAGGATGATCTCCATTCCGACTTACACAGAGGTAAGTTGTGCTTGTAGTTGATTTCTTTTTTCTTTCTTTTCTTTTCTTTCTTTTTTTTTTGTGTTTGTGGAAGATTTATACATAGTGAAACTGTAACCGGACAACAAAAGGGTACAGGCTGCCTGTCACAACTTCAGCCAATTAAGCAGAGACAGGGTTGAATCATATATGAGCATTTATTCCATTAATGCTCGCATTATGGGAGAGCATCAGGTCATCCACACAAATCTGCTCTGCACCCCACCATAAGCCAGCTGCTTATATTGGATAACAGGACAAAGATTATGTGGGGAAGTAAGAATTGCAAGCACGGGAAAGTAGACACAAGTCATGCGGGTTTGAGGGAGGGGGGAAGTTGCAGTTGCAGGAGAGTGGGTGCCTCCGGGCACCCTGGGGCCAGATTACAGGTAATAGGGGCAGGGGGTTGTAAAGAGCAGGTGCCTCCTGGACTAAATTGTTTCGGCCATGAGGTCGTAAATCTTTCCATACTGATAGGCAGTTCTCGGAAGGAGGATGGACTGCATTCCGATGTGAGCTCCCCTGTCCCAGGGAGTACAACTCTCAGTGAGGTTACAATGTGCTTTCTCTAATCAGAGCAGAACCATCATGGTTAACAGAGCATGATTAATATTTCTTATAATTATAATTAGTTTCCAATATTCTGTTTCTTCCCCTACAAGAACTATTACTGTTGTGTAGTAATTTGGTGATATGATTTCCTATTGATTATTTTGTTCACTAAATATTTATCAAGTACCTAATGTGTGTCAGGCAGTTTTCTAGGACCTAGGAACACATACTTGAACAAGATGATCAAGGTTGCTGCTCACAGGCAAACTCTATACAAACACGCCCATTTGTAGTACAATGCCAGGCAGGGTTAAAGGTTAAGGGCCACAGGAATAAAGCAAATTCAGGATCATGGTTGAACTGAGATAGACTGTGGAGGTGGCAATGCTGAGGTGATGAACTGCCATTTGAGAGGTTAATTGGGCATTTGATGAAAGAAGAAATAGGCTTATTTAAAGTCATATGTGGAACACAGTAAATAGCAATCACTTGATTTAGCTTTTGGAAGACACAGGAATGTTGCTCTACACCTCTCACAAAGCAAGCAAATCCTCCAGTTAACTCTGTAAGTGTCAGTGTTCTTTTTGTTTCAAAAAACTGGCCAGTGGGCATGGAAATACCTGTCAAATAGATTGCATCTGTTCAAAGACTTCTGTGACCCCACCAAAGTCTCGGTCACTAGCAGGTAAAGTGGATAATGACCTGCAGGAAGGGAAGTGCCAACTGTGGGGCCTGCTGCCAATGTGGAGGGTCCATTACACATTTGTATTGATTCTTAACTGCCCTGTTAATGAGAGGATGATGATGATAATGACATTTACCCTTGACTGGGTTCACTTAAAATAGATATATATCATTTTAACTTTCAACCATACAGATAGAAATCATTTAACCCATTTTACAGTCAAGGAAATAGTCTCAGAGCAGTTAAGAAACTTGGCTGAGGGTACAGAACCAGAAAGTTTCAAGGCTGGCATTCAAACCAAAGGTTCATCCATGTTGTAGCATGAATCAGCCCTCCAGTCCTTTGTATTGCTGAATGATAGGTATTCTATTGTATGTATATTGCACATTTTGTATATCCATTCATCAGTTGAGCATTTAGGTTGTTTAGACTTTCTGGCTGTTATGAATATGCTGCTTCAAACACTGGCACACAGTGTTTCAGTGGATGTATGTTTCTATTTTTCTTGAGTAAATGCATAGAAGTGGAATTGCTGGATCATAAGGTAACTATATGCTTGGCATTTTAAAAATACATATTTTTATTGATTCTATAGAGGAAGGGAGAAGGAGAGAGATAAAAACATCAATGATGAGAGAAAATCATTGATTGGCTGCCTCCTGTACTTCCCTGTCCCCCACTGGGGATCAAGCCCACAACCCGGCTTGATGTGTCCTGACTGGGAATTGAACTGTGACCTTCTGGTTCATAGGTCGATGCTCAATCACTGAGCCATGTTGGGAGGGCTATGCTTAACATTTTTAAAAATGCCCAAATGGTTTTCCAAAGCTGGTGCACCATTTTACATTCCCAGCAGCCTCCGTGCTTTCATCTCTGTTTTCTTTCTTTAAACCAGGGGTTGACAAACTGTGTCCATGGAGCATATCTGACAGTGCCGTTTTTGTAAATAAACTTTTATACGAAGAGAGCTCAGCCCATCTATGTACCAATTATCTATAGCTGCTTTCAAGCAAAAATGGCAGAGCTGAGTACAACAGACTCTGGCCCAAAAGCCTAAACTATTTACTCTCTGGCCTTGCACAGATACAGTTTGCTGATGCTGCTTTAAACATCTTTTCCCTGCCTGTTGGGTCATTGCCACTCCTTTCTTCCAGGGACATGGCCAGGTCAATGTCCATGCAAGGAAGGCTACACAGGAGCAAAATGTGATCGCTGCCAATTTGGCTACAAGGGTTACCCAGCCTGTGTCCGCTGTGACTGCAGTCCGGCTGGCAGCGTGAACGAGGACCCGTGCTCAGAGCCTTGTCTCTGCAAGGTACGTGGAGTTTAAGCTGCCCCTGAGTTTTCTTTGAGGTTTCTAGGAAAAGGCAAACATTCCATTGGCTCAGGTGGTCAGCCCCTGAGCAAAGCAGCAAGGTCTAGGCAGAACTCCCCACTTTCTTCACACCTTCCTGAGAAGCAGGACGGTATGTTGGCCACAGGGTATGTCCTTGGACTTAGATGAGCACCTGGGTTTCTTTTTTTGGTGCCTCTGGGCAATGGCCATATATATTCCAGAGAAATTTCTGTTACTTCCTCAGTGAAACCAAATACTGCATTTCTTAGGTCTTGACTATTACTTCTTATATGACATTATTTTTCAGTTTTATGTTTGGAGGAGAACCAGGAAAACACTAAATTTCTAAGAATATTCATTAAAGGCAGGTGGCTGGGGAGGCATATTATTTGAAGATCTGATATCAATAACCATTTCCCCTATAATTCTACGGACTTTCAATTATAACTCATGTGCTTATTTCCATGTAAGCTGAGTCTTAGGCACATGTGTCATATGACTGAAATAATCTTGAGCATTTGTAAATAAGATAAACAGTCACATAGCCAAATAACATTAAAATATTTGAAAGATCAGCAAAGCTAGAAGATTAAAAAATAATAATACAAAAGTGCCACTTATATACAGGATATCCAAAAATTAACATACACCTTAACAGCTGATATCTCAATTTTGAAAATGAAATGTACTTTAATAAACACTGCCTTTATAATTATTCCAAGTGTGTGTATACAGTTTGGGGGACACCCTGTCTAATGGTCTTGCTCTAAGAGCCTTAGCCTCATTCTTGACTGCAAAATCGAATGACAGGTATTTCAAAATATCTGTTCTGGAAATATTGACATCATCAGGTTTCACATTACTCTAAGCATGTTTTTATTTACATCTTTTCTGAATCATCAAACACCTCTTTTTAATACTATGTTAATGTGATTTTTATTCCGTCTACCTACTGGTTTCAAAAGCTAATCTTTTACTCTGACTTGCAGGAAAATGTTGAAGGGAAAAATTGTGATCGCTGCAGGCCAGGATTTTATAACTTGAAGGAAAGAAACCCCCAGGGCTGCTCTGCGTGTTTCTGCTTTGGCGTGTCTGACGTCTGTGATAGTCTTTCCTGGCCCATCACTCAGGTGCGGGCACCGTCCAGGAAGTGGGACTTAATAAGTGCACCCCCCTGCCCTGCCCCAGTGGCTCAGGTGGTAGGAGCGTCGTCCCATGCATCAAAAAGGTTGTGGTTCTATTCCCTGTCAGAGCATATACCTAGGTTGCGAGTTCTATCCCCAGCCGGGACACATATGGGAGGAATCAATTGATGTTTCTCTCTCTCTGAAACAAATAAACATAATCGGGTGAGGATAAAAAAAAGTGTACCTCAAATGAGCTCTCTAGAAGTTGTGTTATGAAGCCACAGGGCTGATTTTTCCCTATAATGCCTCTCTCCTTCATTTGGAATGACAATGGGCATGAATCAAAGACAGCCTACTACTAAAGTGTTGCTACAGTGTCTTCCTAGTTATGTGTTTGTCCCCACATACATGTCCCTATTCAAAACAATAGGATATTAAGGTATTGCAGAATGCATTGTGTTTAATTTTTTTCTGTGGGAAAATGCATTCAGTTGTGGGATCGGATCTCTCCCTCCCTCCTCTCCCCCTGCCCTCCCCCTCCTCCCCGCACACACTGGTCTCAGTCCAGGAAGCACAGAACATGGGGACGTGCAGAATTTTCCAGCTCAAAGAAGCTGGAGAGGGTGGGAACAGCAGCAGGTGGCACAGGGTTGATGAGGGCAGGCAAAGGATCCCCAGTTGTTTTGGGAACGAGTTCTGGAGAGATGAGTTCAAGGGGGAGTACCAACTTGTGACTAGCAGGAAACAGTGTGATGGCAGGAGGTTAGGAAGGAGCTGCAGGGGAGAACTCTCCTCCCCATGCCCATCTCAGGAGACCTGTACTCAGCATCAGGTGGAGGTGGGGGTGCTATTCACTGAATCCCCTTTCCCTCCTTCCCTTACCTGCCATTAGGATGGTGAGGAATGGGGCAGTTGGGAGGAGGGAGGAAAAACTTCTAGCAACCCCTGAGAATGGAAGTGAGTTCCTATATGTGATCACTTGTCATCTCTATGTAGGTAACAAGTTGGGAGGATGGGATCTGAAGGCTATTTTTAGACACTTTTCGGCATTTGGCTAAAAAGCAGGGCGCAACAGCAAAGGAGAAGTTATGGTTAGCAAAGACAATTTATCCAATGCATTTATTCAGTTCTTTGCTATTTTTTAATCTAAAAATATATATGTGTGATCTTTACAACTTTGCTCACGTATTTGCTTGCACTTGATCTGGATTTGGGGGACCTGTGGCTCCTACTCAGGTTTTCTGGCTCTTTGGCAAGTAAAAGGGTCACAGGTCCTGAACTTCTATGGGCCCCGTGTGTTAAACTGCATCCCTACTTAAAACGTTCCGGGTCTCTTTATGTGGACATACTAGCTCTAGCCTGGGCTAAATCTAAGGCGACTTCTACTTCAAGTTCTAAAATTCTTGGATCCTTTTTTTAAGGTGAAAGACATGTCTGGTTGGCTGATCACCGACTTGATCAGTCCACGTAAGATCCCATCTCAGCAGGACGGTCTGGGCGGGCGTCATCAGATCAGCATCAACAACACCGCGGTCATGCAGCGGCTGACTTCCAAGTATTACTGGGCGGCCCCGCAGGCCTACCTCGGAAATAAGGTACTTCTGATGGTAGTGTCTTAGACAAAGATCTCAGAGCACATTAAGAAATAACTTGTATTGGCATTTTAACCCCTTCCCCAACAATTTTTTTGTTAAAAACGTTTCTTTTTCAGACTAATTTTTTTATTTTGGTTCTATATAGTATTTTTGATGCTGGTTATGAAAACAGTTTGTAACTCGTCTTCCTATAAACCATATTTTTTTACCATATTTTCTTAGTATACTCGTCGACGACTGAAAAAGAACATTTTGTGAAAACGAGTATACACGTTTCTGCCGGGGAAGGGGTTAAAGTCAACTTATTGGTCACTTGAGTGTTTGACAGAAAATTATACAGCGTTTACCTACACCTGCCTCGCAGGGCCTTTTTTTATCCTTGTTTGACTTTTTGTTATGGGAACTTTGTTCTTCCTGGCCCGTCACAGACAGTCTGTTGTGTGAAGTCTTATCCCTTCTCCCGAGACAGACCTGCTGTCCTCTGGGTCCCTGGGTCTTATGGGCCCCCGTGAAGTGCAGTCACATTCCTATTTGTTAGTCAGTTGTGTGCTTATTTGAGTCTGACATGTAGAAGACTTTTGGAAAGGCTGTGCATAGGGGCAATTGCTATGCCCCATGTTTTCATGATCATGGTGACGGTTCCCACATTTAAGAGCAGGTAGAATCCTTTCCATTTTAAGAAAATACTAAAGGGGATTCTACAAAGTGGAAAGTTGGTTAATATGATTCCACCTTTCCTTTCAGTGACTTTGTCCCATTCCCCCCAATCATAACACTGTTCTGCAGATTCTGATTAATCTGAAGGTATAGTCGGTGGAATCTCTCAGTAACTGGAGTGCTCTGCTCCCCTTTCCCATGAGTTCGGTGTGTTTTAATGTGATGGTATGTTTGCATAGCAGTGTAGGTCATGTAGCTTGGGAAATTTCTAGTTAACTTGATGACTATATTTTTATTGTATAGATTGTTTTATATATGTTTAATAGTGTTTATTTTTGAAAATGATTATTTTCCCATCAAATTATAATCATAGAAGATGTTTTCTATTTATAGTATGAGTATATCATCAAAGGTCATCGTTTTTTATTTTTGTGGGGGTTTTCTTGGTTTGTTCTTTGTCTCTTCAGATCGCCTCTCCAATTTTATGGTATAAATATTGGATTCTGAACATTTCATTGTTATAACATACCTGGCAAAAATAAAATCTGTATTTTACATCAAAGGATATTGATCAGGAAGAAAAATCCTCTAGTTCTTTCTTTAGCCGATCAAACAGTTTTCTTATTATTCTTCTACAGACAGGGCAATGAGATAAAAATGCTGAGATTATGGTTGTGGATCAAACTCTCCATCACCCTAGAGTATTTAAGTGAGATAAATCTATTATATGACTAGCAGACATTTATACTGTTTACCTTGGGACCTCTACAAAGGAGTACATTTTTCTTCGATGCATTTAGAAATGTCCTGCATTTTGGTAATGTCCATTACACAAAACATTCGTGTGTTATGCTTTCTTTTCACTGCCTTCAATGTGAACTTCCTTACATATCATGGCTCCTCAACCTTAAAGCCTGGTTGTTTCCAGATGACTCCTAACAACCACTTCCCCTAGCTTAGGGGCTACGGTCATGCACCCTTCCGCCCCCCGCTTGGTGTTCACTCTCACCTAAACATTCCAGCTGACTGCATTCGGTGGATTCCTGAAGTACACGGTGTCTTATGATGTTCCAGTGGAGACAGTGGACAGCGCCCTCATGTCTCATGCTGATGTCATCATTAGGGTAATTGCTTTTCCATTGCTTGGCTACAGAGCTGAAGAGCTTAGGGGGGTGACAGTTGTATGACACAAAGTGGCTGAGCGTGGCCATAGTAGCAAGGTGCTCATGGCCAGGTGGCCATTTAGCAGTGGTTTGCCTCCTCTGGATACCGGGAGAATGAGCGTGAGAATTCTGTCTTTGGGCCTATTTCTGGAATTGACTCAGGGCAGCACCTGTCACTCCTCCCTTGATTCCTACAGTTGACCGCCTTGTCACATTTTAAAGGGAGATGAGTTTTGTTCCGACGTGGACCTACCTTTTAGGCCCTCTAAGGCCCCTTCTCCCTCCTGCCACATTGCCCCCGCATGAATGATTCGGCAGCAGTGCCTGATGGGGACAGGAAATGCACTGTCACATTTGTCCTCAATCCTCACCCCTCCTGTGCCTTGTCCCTTTCTCCTCACCCCTTTTCTTCCCTGTCACACAAAGCCCCAGCTCAGCCTGGTACACAAGGTTCCCAGGGTGGGTGGGGAAATGGACACATATGTAATACCCTTTGTAATAAAAAATTAAAAAAAAATTAAATTAAAAAAAAAGAAATAAAAGAAAAAAAAAGAAACCATTTCGGGTTCTGGTGAGCAGTGTCTGCACCTCTCCGTTCCCTTTAGTGTCCTGTCCCTCCATCTCCAACCGGCAGCACTTGGAAACTACCGGCCAAACACACATTTTGTTAACAGCAATCTTTAATTTTTAAAGGAAATTTAACAGCAATTTTATGAGAAGTAGGAAGTATATTTATTTACTTTTTCTACTTTTTTTCTTTAATTAAAGGTTAGGAGTGTTGCATTGGTTGCTTTGAGGAAAACTGTGGGCAAATGCATAATTTTTTTTCTGCATCCTAGCAAAGGACACAGATTTTAGATTTATTATTCAAATCCCTCTGAGAGGAATACAATGAAATATCACTGATAGTCCCGGACCAAGAGTTATAGACCCCAGTACCCAAGGACCTACGCACAAATGAAAACCATGTTGCTGATTACAAAATTTGCTTTCATTTTTTGATCGTGACATGGAATTATAAATATATTTCCTCTTGTTTCAAAATGTTAGGGAAATGGACTCACTTTACGCACCCAGGCTGAGGGCCTGTCACTGCAGCCCTACGAAGAGTACTTCAACGTGGTTAGACTTGTTCCTGAGAACTTCCGAGACTTTAATAACAAAAGGGAGATAGATCGAGATCAGCTGATGACTGTCCTGGCCAATGTGACCCATCTCTTGATCAGAGCCAACTACAATTCTGCAAAAGTGGCTCTTTACAGGTGTGTATCGAAAAGGAGGGTACTTCACTCTTGTCTTTATTTATCATTATATATTTTAAGCTTAATATATTTTACTCAATTATTTTAAGGACACAGCTAATAGAATCAGCTGTCTTAAAAAGTTACTTTTATTACTATCGTTTTATTGAAGATGCCAGAATATTTGTCAGACAAATGTATCTAATAGGAGATAGACTTGACGTCAGGGTGAGAAACTTTCAGGGTGGTTTTCTCAGAAATGCCTGATGAGATGACAGTTTTCTGGGCCACACTGCATCTGGTTTTTACCCTCCTGATGTAAACAGTCTTAGATTTTACAGTCTATTTAAGCTAATGTGTCTATCCTTAGTCAGTTTATTACTTTGAGATTAAAATTTCTGGCAGTGCTAGGCTAAGCATAATCATTGGATGCAGCTAAAACAAATGCAGAATTACACATTTGTTAGTAAGGACAATTTATCTGTATTAGAGATGAGACAATTGACTGGATTAATTTTTCTGAAGTGTTTCAAATCGGAATGGGTGGCATAGACCGTCTTTAAGTAGCAGTGCGTCTTTGCGCCAAATACTGAAGGCATTTCCATGGAATAATGAAAGCTCCAGAAAGTGTATTATGAAAATCTTCACTTAACAAAAAAAAGTCATATCACCGTTTTGTTTGGATTTGTCTTTAAGAATCTCTTCATCTCAGGTGTTGTTTGCAAATAAGTGGGATAACGACCCCTATCTCTGCATGTAGGTTGGATTCTGTCTCTCTGGATACAGCTAGCCCTAACGTTATAGACCTGGCGCTGGCCACCGAGGTGGAGCACTGTGAATGTCCCCAAGGCTATGCAGGGATCTCCTGCGAGGTAACACTCCTGTCCTGCCTTCTTCCTTTTCCTCTTTCTTAAGGGGAAACATGCAGAGAAGGTGATGGAATGATGCACATTTGAATTTTAACTTTAGAAACCCAGCATTTCTAAACTTCAGTCTTTGAGGGACTATAGGGATGTTGGAAGCCACGTTGTTTAAAGAAATCTGGTTCCTCTGGAGGGACACTATCCTCAGCTCTTTTTCTATGTTACCTCTTTTAATGCTGGCAACAACCATACAGGCAGGCACTTCTATGCTTTCTGTTCTGCAGATTAAGAAACTGAAGTCAAATCAGAATTTGAACTTCATCCGTCTGTTAAACATCATGTGATCCTGGCTCTAATTATTTATGGTTGATTATGGTTATGAACATTTGTCATTGGTTGCAATTTCTTGGCAATCATTTTTTTTATGAAGTGATAACATTTAACTCTTGTTTTTATGAATCATTATTAATTATAAACTTTGCAGTTCATAAAGTTGGCCTAAGTTTCCACGGTGTGAATATTTTACGAAATATTTCTATGTTAAATATTTTTCAGGGTTTAAAAAAAAAATTAATACTCACCTGAGGATATGTTTTTTATTGATTTGAGAAAGAGAGGAAAGGAGAGGGGAGAGAGAGAAAGAAACATCGATTGGTTTCCTCCCATACGTGCCCCAACCGGAGATGGAATCTGCAACCCTAGTCATGTGACCTGACCAGGAATTAACCCATGACCCTTCAGTGCATGGGACAGAGCTCCAACAACTGAGCCACACAGGCTAGGACTCAGGGCATTTTTTTAACCAATGAACTTTTATTTAGATCTGAAACATTAATTTTAGGCCCAGCAAATATTTATAGATTCTGATCTCTGCGTGCATAATGCTGAGTGGATAACAAACTAACACCTCATAGCATGTGGCATATGGGAATAAAACAGCCTAGAGCCCGCAGGCAGGTAGAATTCTGGAAGTAGAAATTGAGACCAGCCACACTGCATGGGGGCAGCAGTGAACAGCTGCTGCTGGAAACCGAGTCACTGGGCTTTAGAGGGAAATTTGCTGATGTGCATGGGGCAGTGACTAAAGTAAGAACAAGAAGCTCAATACACGTTTTCAAGTGTTTTTGTTAAGCAGAAGAACTCGTTACTTAATCCAACTCTTACTCGGAAGTTGACTGACTTAAAGAATCAGAAATGGGATTTTTGGTCGTGGTCTAGGCACCGCACAGAGCTCCAGGCAGCTATCTGCTCAGTGCCCATCTGCAGACAAGGCGAGCATGGCTGTGCAGAAGTGTCAGGGAGCTTCCCACGGTCAGTGTGGATGAATGCATTTATATATTACCTATAGAATGAAAACACTCTGTCAGCATTCTTATAATAAAAAACAAATCTGTACCCCTTCCACCGTGCCCCCTGGGCACGCGCTGGTCTCCAAACGAATTGTCCCCCAGTCTACATTGTAAATGTGCTTCCTGGCTGCTGTAGCCCCGGGCAGGTGGACACAGGTCCTGGAGGTATGCACACCTGGCTTTGAATCACTCCACTGGCACAATGGGCACATTATCTAGCTGCCCCGTGTTTCAGATTCCATGTCTATAAAACAGAGGTGATATTTCTCAGAGTTGTCACAAGGACTAAGTGAATTCCTGTGTCTGGAGTGGGTCTCTGCTCCTCGTGGTCAGAGAGAGGCATCCTTGAATGCCCACATTGTCTACTCGGCACTCAGGCCCAAACGCAGACCGGTAATGCTTGCTCAGGTAAACTGATGTAGTTTGACTCAGACCTGCATTTGAACACCTTGGCAGCAACATTTAATGAATTTGAAGCAAAAGAGAAAGAAATAAAGTTGGGAGAATTGAAACACTACTAAAGTTCTGTGTGTTGTGACATGATTTCTAACAATATTGGGGGTGGGGGAGGGATACCACACTGACTCAGTAAACTTTTGTCCATTTGCTTCTACTTTTAAAAAGAAATAAGGATCTGGAATACAGTGATGGTTGCACAACTTGGTACATTTACTAAAAAATCTTTGAATTGTACCCTTAAAATGGGTCCATTTTATAAAGGCACATGAATGATGCCTTCATAAAGCTGTTTGGGGAAAATAAGAAAAAAGAAAAGAAAGAAGTTTCTCTATCCGTGGAGCACCGAGCAGTGTATGTTTCTAATAGATTGGGAAGGTGGTTTCAGCAGCCTGTCCTTCCTTTGCAGTCCTGCCTCTCTGGCTATTTCCGCGTGGATGGAATACTCTTTGGAGGAATTTGTCAGCCCTGTGAATGCCACGGCCATGCAGCTGAGTGTGATATTCAAGGCGTTTGCTTTGTGAGTCTTACCGAAACCTTCTGCCCCCACTCCTACCCACCCCATAGTCCCCTGCTGTGCAGAAGTGATTTTTTAAAAACATGATTCCTCCGGTAATGGGAGAATATGTCTCCCCTTGAAACCCCAAAGGAAATTTGCAGATTTAAGTTCATGTCATAAAATATTTCCTGCTTTCCCCCTCTGTTTTGAAAAATATGTTACTTTGGTGATAGTAAAAAAGGGTATATAACTTCATTGTAGGTTTTTATTAGAATAATGAAAAGTAATTATTTACTTTGCAAGATTATAAAACCAAAAAAGCCATATAAAGGTAGAAAACGTTGTCCACTGATTAAATAACAAGGATCAGATGTTTAAATGCAAATGCAAGGATTTTTTAAAAAATTATATATCATGAGAAGGATAATAAAACTAATAATCACACTCGTGTACAATATGTAATGCTTTATGGTTGTTAGCTTGAATCAACTCTTTAAACAAATACTTCTTTCATGCAATATGAGCTGAAACAGCGCTTAGCAAATATGTAATTAATCTTGAGAATGAGCTTTGGGGCAGATACAGGGCAAGACTTGGTTTTTAACTTCAATCAGGAATTGTTTTAGGCTCTTATGCCTGGAAGCCAGGCCACACTCCGGAGTTTTGTTGGATTCACTCCCCACAGATGGAGTGAATGCATGTGTTAATTAGCTGAATCCCATTCATCCTACAGGGATATGTTCAAAAAATGATCAGAACCCGGGAGAGGAGCCTGGCAAGATGCCAGGGATGGCTTTTTCTCTCCAGAGCCCAATTGTTCTTTATTCTGTAAGTACAGCATTCATTCCGTTCTTTGTTCATGCCTTTGTTCTCTAAGTAGAGTGTCTATAGAACTGTGTGAAATGATGGCTTACACACAGGCTCAGTCCTCTGGGCTGTTGCCTCAGGCACGCAGCTTCCCACAGCTGGATGAGGTTGTTCCTTTGAATCGTCTCTCCCTTTGCCAGTGGGGTGTGCAAGGCCAGCCTGGCAGAGGCTTTTGGCAGCATCTGGGGTGGTCGCAGGTCGTGGCCCTGCCACCTATGGCTCCAGTTGCAGGTAGGCTGGAGGATATCCGCACATGCTCGCATTAGTATGTATTTACAAAAACGGGCACTCGCATTTAAGTGGAAATGCCAACAGCAACTGCCCTTAAAGCTCTGTCACCACAAATGGTAATTTTTATAGTTTGAAATTTTTGGAAATAATTTTAGATTTACAAAAGGGTTACCAAAGTAGAGTTCCTGTATACGCGTCACCCTACTTTCCCTAACACTCACATCTTGAATCACCTAGTAGCTATCAAAGCTAAGAAATTAACACTGGCACAGTCCCATCAACTAAACTGCAGACTGCACTCAGATTCCGTCAGTTTTCCATTCCTGTCCTTTCTCCTTTCAAACCCAGGACCCCACACTGCACGTGGTGCTCTTGTCTCCTTTAACCCGTGACAGCGTCTATTCTCTCCTTGCCTTTATGGTGGAGGCACTTTTGAAGAGCGCTGGGCCTTCTGTGGAATGTCCCTCCGCTGGGCTGGGCTGTTTTCTCACGATTAGGTGGAGGTTATGCATTTGGGGCAGGTAGATATGGAGGTGTTGTATCGCCAGTGTCCCCGGTTTTGTCACTATCCTCTTCCTGGGGCTGTTAGCCAAGGTCACTTGAATAAGGTGGTGTCTGCCAGCATTTTCCAGAGTAAAGTTATTTTCCTTTTTAAATAAGTAATGTTTGAAGAAGCAAAGATAATAAAAAATTTAGATATTTAAGGAATATCAGACTTGGTAGCATCATTTCCCTGTTTAATCTAACTTGGCTTTATTCTGTTCTGTTTTTAAAAGAAACCTTTACTTCTGCCTTTTGTGTAGCTGTGTATAGCCCTTGACCTTGTACATAGCTCTCTAGCTTTCAGAAATTAACCTTTTATTTATGGTTTATTAGAGAGAAGTTTCCATTTTTCCTTAGTGTTCCTATTCTTTAAGACTTCATCACTTGAATAGCAGTTTTAGATTACAGCAAAATAGGAAGGTATAGAGATTTCCATATATGTCCTGCCCTCACCCATGTACATTCTCCCCCATAATCAGCACCTCCCACAAGAGGGGTGCATTTTGTTACAACCGATGAACCCACACTGACACATCATGATCACCCCAAATCCATAGTTTACCTCAGCCTTTATTCTTTTCTCTGAGTTCTCCCTGTTCTTGTCCCAGAGAAACCAGTTTCTTTGCTTTGCAAAGAGAGGAGCATAAAATGCAGCTGTGCACGTCTTGGGCCCTCATGTCTTTCCTTTCCAATCAAGAGAAGATGTTTTACTTCCCCAGTTTCATGAGCCTTCCATCCTTCGCATACCAGACCCACCAACAGAGATGGTCACGTAGGAGGATGGTGGCACACACCTGAGAAAACACTGAAGCAAACCCTCGGAAGGTTCTGTAAAAGAGCTACAGAACAGTTTTCCCAAAGAGAAAGAAGACCCCATATGGCCCTTTGAGCAAAGAGAACATATCACAGGCATGTTGCAATTGTACATAATCAAATGCATTTTAATGAAGCTAGTTATTTTGTGTAAGCTTATGTAATTGCTTATCAAGGCCAATTGCATTTTTAATTGATTTGTACTGATTATCAAAACCAAGGGGGGTAGGGAAAATGAAAAGAGTCTAAGATGTTGCTACTAAAATATCATCTGAGGACCAGCAGCATGGGTGTCATCTGGGAGCCTTTTTAGAAATGCAGAATCTCAGGCCCCTCTCAGACCTCTGGAGTCGGAATCAATAATTAACTCAGGTGATTTGGGTACACGTTCAAGTTTAGAAGCTCTGGTCTAGGGTAACCTTAAACGAAATTCATGAAACCCTGGTACATAAGGATGTAATACAAATGTTTATAGTCCCCAATGAAATTTACTCTCTGGGAAAACTTTCATCAACCTTGGGAATCATAGAAAAGGATATAGTTAGAAACTGGGCATATTATTTAAGTTGTTGGATGGAGAACATGTTTGTAAAATTAGTGGCTTTAGGAGGAGGGTGGACACCAGGGGAGAGGACAGGAGAGGAGAGGAGAGGACTCACAGGTGGGTGATGACAGGCAGGGGTAGGTAGAGGTCAGAGGAGAAAGCTCCGGGTGACACCTGCACAGGGATGAGGTCGATGGGGCACCCAGGGAGGAAAGAATGTGCAGAGCAGGGGCAGGGTTCCCTGGAGCCATACAACTGCCTCCTCAGCCGGCGTGACCATCTCCTTTCTCCTGTGCACCTCCTGCACATCTAACTCAGGGTGATTTTACTTTTTAAAGAGATGTTTTCAATGGAAATGTCTTTAGTATTTATTCATTTTTTCCCATTTGTGATGCTCTTTGCTCCTTGATGTAAATCCAGATTTCATCTGGATCTGTTTCTGCCACCTGAAGAACTATTTCAGCATTTCTCCCCTGCAATCTGATGGCTGACAGATTCTCTTATCTTTTGTTTATCTGAAAAAGGCTTTCTTTTACCTTCACTGCTGAAATATGTTTTCACACATTTTTCTTTCAGTGCTTGAAAGTTGTTCCGTTTGCTTATGGCTTGCAGTGTTTCAAATGGAAAGTCGAGTGCAGTTCTTATCTGTATGACGCTCTGTGTGCTGTGTGTTTTTTCTCTGCCTGCTTTTCAGATTTTTCTCCTGGTGATGGATTACATTTTCTTCTTCCATTCATATTTAGTAGTTTTCATTCCCCATTTTTACAAAAATACTGTATTTGGAAATGATTTCAAATTTATGCAAATATTATAGGAATAGAATAGTACTTAGAATATCCACCACTTACCCAGATTCACCTACTATTCATAGTTTTCCCTGTTTATTATTCTCATTATTTACCTATCTAATCATGATTCTTTAAAACTACCTGCCAATAAGTTGTATACATTATGTCCATTTATCTTTAAATATTTCAGTATGTATGTCCTGAGAATAAGTATATGCTGTTATGTAATCTTAGCACAGTTATTAACTGCAATAAATTTAACATGAATACTCTAATATTTTTCTAATTTACCATCTATTTTTCAACGTTGTCAACCGACTCAATTATGTCTTTTACTAGAGGCCCAGTGCATCCATGCATTGGTGGTGTCCCTCCGCCTGGCCTGCGGGGATGAGGTCAAAACTGGCCTCTCTGACATCCCCCGAGGGGTCCCGGATTGTGAGAGGGCAGTTCTTGGCTGATGCACCTCAGAATCGGGCTCCCTCCTCTCTGGTTCTGGGTGCGTCACCCGAGAACCTCAGTTGCCAAGTCACCTCAGCTCAGCAGCTCCTGCATTGAGTGTCTGGCCCCTGGTGGTCAATGCACATCATAGCTGCCAGTCAAAGCATATGCCCCTGGTGGTCATTGCATGTCATAGCTGCTGGTCAGATGGTTGAACAGTGGCTTACGCTTTTATATATATAGATAGCATTTTCCCCCTCCATTACAGAACCCCATCTAGGATTGGATATTTTATTTTATTGTCATGTCTCTTTAGTCTCCTTTACTCTGAAATATTTGCACAGCATTTCTTTGTCTTTAATGGCATTGGCATCTTGAAGGATATAATAATTTTCCAAAAAATAGAATGTCACTCCTTTGGGCTTCTTCTCTTATTTTCCTGTGAATAGATTCGGGTTATACTTTTCCAGCCAGAATACTTCATTAGTGTGTCCTTCTCAGAACATGTCCACCCCCTCACTGGTGGTGTTCATTCTTTGGGTTATACTTTTCCAGCCAGAATATTTCATTAGTGTGTCCTTCTCAGAACATGGCATGTTGGAGCCCACCATGTCCACCCCCTCACTGGTGGTGTTCATTCTGATCGCATAGGCTGGGTGTTGGTCCACTATATATTCACTGTTCTTTTCTTTTGTAATTAGTCATCAGTTTGAGGGGGACACTTTTAGACCATGCAAGTATCCTATTATCAAACTTCCCCTTAGGTTTTACAGTCATTGAGGATTCTTGCCCAACCAGTACCCACTACAATGTCTGTAAAAGGATGGCTCTCCACCTCCAGCCCTTCCCCCATGCTGGTCGGTTGGCAGGAAGCATACTTCCACAAGCAAAAACCCTCTCTCCTCCCCACATCTTTATTGGTTTACTTCCTTGCTTTCTGTCTGAATTCACGAATTCCAAATTCTCCCATATTTGGGCAGTGTGAGCATATCCAGTAGTTTTTGATTGTGTGATGAATACTGTTCGGTGAATGTTATTATATTGTTGAGTTTTTAGATTCTGTTGCTTTTGTTTTAAAGAACTTGGGAATTCGTTTTGGTAGACAGGTAAGTTCCTGCATGTCAGCATGATTGTTTCAAGGCTTGTAATAAAAACTTCGTGGGGCCGGTTCTTGTACAGGTTTTACTCTGTGGCAGGGTTAGCAGGACTAGGAACTAATTTTGCATCCGGGGTCTCTACTGAGTGTTTACTGGGGTCTCCCACACAGACTGCTTAGCATTCTAATGTCTTGTGAGTTCTGAATTTTTCAGCTTATGGGTTACCTGTCTTTCTTTGGCCTCAAGGAGTGGTGTTCTTCACACAAGCAGCTTAGTATTCAGTAGCTATTAGAAGGGGTCTCCCAAGTAGATTTCTGGAGCTCTTGCTCTAAGAAGCCCAAATTCTAGCAGGTTCGTCCTTCCTAAACTCTGACCCTCCTACCCCTCCCCCGTGCTGCTTGGCAGGTGTCTCCAGGCAGAAAGACATGCGGTTGCAGGACTCATCCCAATGTCTTCGTTCTCTCGGAATCACAGACCTGCACCCTCCGTTGCCCGGCGCCTGAGAACAGTTGCGTTATAGATCTGTCCCCGTTTTCTAGTTGTTTCCTGCAGAAAGACAACAGGGTACCAGTTACACTGATGAGGCTGGAAATGAAAGCTCTTAGGCTTCCATTTATACCCATTAAAATTGTTATTAATCTGTCAACAGGCAACCCCTCCGCATATAACAGTTTTTAGCATTTTACCTTGTTTTTTTTCATTGTACTTAAAGTTGTTTTTGATGGATCTGAGAATCCTCTACAGAACCTAGAGTTGAGCCGTCTTTTCCTGTGTGTGTCCTAGGACTGCGAGCACAGCACCACCGGGGCCCACTGTGAGCAGTGCCTGCCTGGCTTCTACGGGCGGCCTGCCCGAGGGACTCCTGGGGACTGCCAGCCTTGTGCCTGCCCCCTCGCCTCAGCCTCCAACAAGTAAGCTGGCAACTGACAGGGCCAGAATTTCCATCCAGATGTGTGCTGATAGCTCCAGAGCAGCACTGTGTGTGCAATGAGAGTGTGGATTTTGCCCAGTGGTCATTAATTAGGGTTTAAAAATGGAGGAATGGATTCTCTTTTTGAAAAAAAAGTTTGGTGTCTTAATTTATGCAAAGAAAGTTGTGTGATTGCAAGGACATTTGCATACTTTGTTTCCCTTTTGGTCTAAACTTGGTCATCAATTCTTTCATAAAGTGTATACTGTATGCCTACCACTGGGCTAGGAGGTATAGGGGATACAGAGATGAATTAAACATGTTCTTGGGCTTTAAAAGTTTTTGATATAATGATCAAAATATTCAGCTCATTGAGAATGGGAAGATTTCATTTAATTTATTAAAGATATTTATTGCACACCTATGATATACTGGGTATTGTGGTAGGTACTCTGAGTATCAAACCGTTCAGTGTGGCTGCCCGCCCCCAGAATCTACAGTGTGGTCATGTCCACAGGGAAGGCATGTCCACTGGACGGTGGGAATTGACCAGGAACGATTCTGAGGAAGCTCTTGATCTGAGTCTTGAAGGGTGAGAAGGAATTTGAAGGCAGCAGAGAAGGGCATCGTAGGGCACTGAGTGTGGGCAGCGGCAGCATCAGCAGATTCGTCAGGAATGAGGAATGCAGGCGGTCGGAGCACAGGTGCGAGGGCAGGTGGAAGAGACAGTCAAGTGCAAGGCCTTGCACATCATGCTGGGCCGTGCTTCCTGCAGGCCAGCGGTTTGAAAGCCGCCCTCTCCCTCACTGGTTTACCCTTTAGAACTTCCTCCACCCACATCCAGAAATTCCCCCATGGGAATTAGCCCAGTGTGTAAAACAGATACAATCAGGGCTACTGGGATGAAATTGTGAGGGACTATTATCCACCCCGATACCCCCTTCTCAGGCCTCCCCAAGACTCAGGACTAGTGTGAAGGGACCTGGGTCAGCAGAGGGGTCCTTTGGGAAATGTGATTACTGAAGTGTGTAAGCCAGCTCACTCGTGCCTGTGTGGACTGGGCTCAGAGGCAGGCAGACCACGCCAGGGAACCCAGAGGAGAGGAACTCAGAGCAGGCCTCTTGGAGGAAGTGACAGCTGAGCGTTGAGGTTCAACTGGGTGAATCCAGGCAGAGAGGGGGAGAAGTGCACTCTGGGTTGAGGGATGAGCAGGTGTGAGGATCTGGTGTCCGTAGGCTTGACTGTGAGACCAGGGCCTTGGGATCTGGGCTAAATTTTGAGGACTCAGTTAAAGTTTTTAAGGACAGGAGTGGTAGAAATTAAGCACTTAAACTATTTAGAAATTCTACACAATCCACTGGAAAATTGCATTCACTTCTAATGTGTTGACAGTTTCAGCCCCACGTGCCACCTGGACGATGGAGATGAAGTGGTGTGTGACCAGTGTGCCCGGGGATACTCAGGGACTTGGTGCGAGAGGTACATTGTATCGCTCAACTGTTTCCAAAAGTTGCATTGAAAATTTGTTTTAATATAATTTCTGTGTGTTTATTGTTAAATGTGTAGTTAAGTGTGGTTGTAGTGTTTTGGCATGTAATCGTCATTTCATGTAATTATAGAGAAAATCCAGTATATCGACTAAAAATTAATGTTGAAACCTCCTGGGAATTTTGTGAGCTCCTTGAGCTAATCTGAGTTCTCATGAATAACAATGGGAATCACTGACGGGTCAGTATTTACTGTTCACACATTTAAAGATCCCATTACCCTGAATAATTCCATGGGAGTGGTGGTGTGATTAATAGCTGTCTTCTGGAGCCTGAAGGTCAATGTTGCCTGTTCCCACCTGTAAGTCTCAGTGCAGAGTCTGGTTACAGTCCGTAGGAAAGGGTGACATCCCTGAGTGCTGGGGCCAGGCGCACATTCCCTTGGATTTATGGCTCATTTTGGAGCCATAAATGAGTGAAGGAAATCTGTGAATGCCTGAACTTAGAGTTGCATTCCTTTCACAGTAAATCTTATGTAACAGGAGGCAGTCTGATTGATTAACCATTCAGAGAACCCCTGAATGGTGGGGTAATGTCAAGAGAAATGGAATTTATTTGGATCCCTCTTTTGATGTTTTATGCAGATGCGCAGACGGTTACTACGGAAACCCAACAGTGCCCGGGGAATCCTGTGTTCCCTGCAACTGCAGCGGGAATGTCGACCCCTTGGAGGCCGGGCACTGTGACTCCGTCACTGGAGAATGTCTGCGGTGCATTGGGAACACGGATGGCGCCCACTGTGAGAGGTGTGCTGACGGGTTCTACGGAGATGCTGTGACTGCTAAAAATTGCCGAGGTGAGTGTCTGGGCCGTGAAGTCAGTCCATTACTCGTGACCCTGTGAAGTCTCCATCCATTTACTTACAGGTGTCAAAAAGTGCTGAGGCAGCTTTATCTGAGTGGTTCTTGTGTTAATGCTGGACATAGACCCAATACCTGAGCCGTCCTCAGGGTAGTTTGATCAGTTACTCCACTTGAAGGTCAGATGGCCTGGAAAAGATGCATGCTTCCGGGTGAGGGGAAAGTGGGAGTTTACAAAGTGCTGGGCACCACTCCCAGGGACTGAGATGAAGCAGGAGTGATGCTCAAAGCCTGTCACGTTTGTGAGGGAGATGCTTAGGGGTTTCATGAAGCAGATGGGCTTTCCAGCTGTGGCGTGGGAAGTAGGGAGACGCTAGCCCTGGAAACTGGCATGTCTCAGCGGTCTGTGCCTCGCCCAGCCATCCCACATCGCCCTGCAGGGTTCTGCTTAGGTCCTTGAAATTATGGATCAGGTAGAATCACTCATTGAGGAAAAGTAGATTTTCCTGTGTCCCGAATGACAGAATTAAAGCCCAAAAGCCAAGACAGCTCTCAGATTTTTATTTTTTGCACAGTCTTGAAAGAGCGAAAAATCTAAAATGTCAATTATTACATTTTTTTGGATAATTTTTCTATAAATGCGGAAGGCCTACTACGCTATTACAATGTTGAGACACAAGATGGTGCTAGAGATACAGGAAAATATTCGAATAGGCACACATCCACCGAACAACAAGGTTTCATAGCCCTGGGCCAATCAACCTGATCTTCAGCAGTGTGGCCACCTTCATAGCTTACCATATGATTGTTAATCACATCAATCTAATCATATAGATACATTGATAACTTGTATTTTTATAAAGCTTCAAAGTTTATGGAATGCTTTTACAGTTCTCATGATGTTTCTTTTCATCTTGGCCATTTATTAAGTATCTATTACTTCCCAGGCACTTTTTATTTCCTGCATTTCTAAGTACTGCAATAGGAGCTGGGAATTTATGATTCAAGTCTTTTGGGGAGCCACACATGATGGTGTAGAGAAGCACCTATGGGGCGCTCTTAGGCTTTGGAGTATGACTAATGTAGGGTAGAGTCCAGGGTTGATTACTGACCAACTGTATAGCCCCAGGCAAATGTGTTAACCTCTCTATGAGCCACTATTTTCTTATACATAAAATGGATTTAATCATATATAATATATATATTAAGATCTTTCTGAGAGGTCAAAGGGATAACAAATTTGAAATTGTAGACATTAAATAAATGATAGCTATTATATTTGGCAACTATTTTAAATTAGCATTATTTATAACATGAACAATTTTTAAATTAATAATTGGTATTATAATTGTTATAGAAGGATGTAGAAGTTGTGTGACCTATGGCAAGTTCCATATCTTTCTAAGGTTTAGATTTCATGTGGAAAATTACAGTGCTTTCCTCCTAAGTTTGTTACAAAGGTTAAATGAAATATTGCCTGGAATCTGACAGGCACAAACTGACTGGCACATAGTGTGATAAACATGATTTGTTATTATCATCATCAATGTTTTGTGATGCTCGGAGTGAACTTTGAATTTTCCCCAGAGGGAAGGGAAGCAGTGTGTGAGACACAGAGGGGGAGGCGCAGGGGAAAAACAGGGAGAAACCAACGAGTGGGTATCCAGAAACCTTGCTAAGAAAGGTCCAAAAGAGAGTGGTCAGAGGGTCCCAGCCCGAAGAAAGGTAGGGCAAGATGAAGACTGAGAATCTGCTCACTGAACTTGCACTTGGGAAGTCCCTGGAGGCTTTGGGAGGAGTTGTTTTAGCAGATAAGGTGCCAGGACAGAGCCTGCTAAGGAGAAGGGAGGGAGAGGATAGGCATCAGGGAGATGGAACCTTGGAGAGAAAGGAGAGAGAGAGAGAGAGAGAGTTCAGTGGGACGCCGTTGAGGATGGTTGGACGCTGAGGAATGTTTGGAATACAGGTTTTATTATTAATTAGGTAAGGCCAGCAGATCCGAGACAACTAGCATTGAGGGCATAGTTTGTTACTCACAGATCCCAGCATGGGGGTTGCCATGTGGGAAGCGCCCCGGTTGGTAGGGAGGGGACAGGTAAGCTAGAGCCTTTCTTGTGGTTTCCACAGGAGGAAAGGGTGAGGCAGGGTAAACAGGTTTAGAGTTGGTTAGTTTCAATGATTTCAGCAGGCTTTGGGGCACAGGGGCTGCCCATAGCTATCTCAGGCATGGCCCTGGAGTGATTAGGGCAGGTGGATAGTGGGATGTGAGAGCCCAAATGAACTTGAGATCCAGTAACGAAGGCAGTGTGGGCTCTGGAGTGGCTGGCGTGCATGTGGAAGGTGTTGTAGCTGTTTACTGTCTCTAGGAATTGACAGGCCCTGGGAGGGACAGTCTTTCCAGAGTCTGCAAGGTCCCAGAAGGGAAAGCAGCAGAAATGCAGGAAATAAAAGGGCATGTTTAATAGAAAGAGTTAGTGGCGCGTTCACAGTTTGGCTACAGGAATGGACAGAGCAGGCATGCGCAGCCCTGAATGGGGCCCACAGCACTTCACTGGCCTCCCAGGAGCTGCTAGCATCCCACTTACACCAGAGCAAACCTCCGGTGACAGCGGGGCCCGGTGGTTGGCCATAGTCAGTCAAGGAGGCAAATCCCACCTTCCTCTGACCTCTCGCCTTCCAACTCCCATGTCTCAGGGCTCTGCCTCCCACTGCAGTGTGCTGCCACATGGGTGTGCCTGCGCTTAAGATATTCCCAGTTTTTCTTTTCTTCTTCACATCGCTGTACCATATGACAGAGGTGGTGCATTTGCTGAATCCAAGTATTCATAAATAGTACATGTCCCTGGGATATTTTGTCAGTGAGCTTATCAAACATTTTAAGTAAAGAGCATATTGACAGCTGTGGAATGAATATCGATTAAACATTTCATGGACCCATTAAATTGCATCACTTTAAAAAGGTGGGGATTTTTGTAGCTGTCTCATCAACATTATAATTGTAGATAAGATGGAAAAGTCTGGCCTGAAGGTAAGTATATTAGAACTACAAATGACTCATGAGTTAGAACAGGGAAATATTTTTCATTAAATTATGGAATATCATATTTATCTAGATTGGCATATCTGAGCTTTAAAATAGATATCATTGGAGTGAGAGCAAATGGTTAAGTTGATTTTTAAATCTTCATTGCATATTTTTTAATGAAACTTTGTGGGTATACATTAGTGGTTCATTTTTAAAATTTCAAGGAATTGATGAAATTGGTCAAGTTAGTTTGCTAATTATTATCTTAATAGCTTCAGTAGTTTTTTTTCCTTTGTGATGATTTCTTCTACCAACCTTATTTTTGCTTACTCTTTAGAAAAATACGAAATATTTAAAGTTATTGCAAAGTTATATATGTATTTTTTTTTAAGTTTTGTGACCTGAAATGAGAATGTTTACACATTTTCCTGTGGGGACTGTGGGCTCTTACTGTAACGGACAGGAAATGAGCAATGTGTTTGTGTGCGCCAGCCTGTGAGTGCCATGGGAAGGGCTCCCTCTCTGACATCTGCCATCCTGAGACTGGGCTGTGCAGCTGCCGAGCACGTGTGACCGGAGAGCAGTGTGACCAGTGCTTGGTAAGATGCCTGCCGGTCATTGCATGCAATTAGAGTACCTGTCAGCGTGTCTATAGTTAACACCTTGACCTTGGTTCAAAGACCGTGAATCCGTGACTGCTGGTTAGAGCTAAGGCCCCAACGTGGCTGGTTGTGCTGTGCATCCCTATCTAGGGAGGGTGTATACAGCTTACAAAAGAATGAGGTCACGACACTTTATGATTCTATGAAACATGCTATGTTTGATTTGGAAAACATTCTAATACTGTCAGTCACTTGTTAAAACGTGTTTTGCTTCCACATTTCTGCCCCTTCTGTGAAACAGCATGGCTATTACGGGTTGGACACGGGGCTCGGCTGCCTGCCCTGTAACTGCAGCCCGTCAGGCTCCCTGTCGGACGACTGCACGGAGGAAGGCCAGTGTCACTGCATGCCGGGCGTAGCTGGGAAACGGTGCGACAGGTGTGCGCGTGGCTTCTATGCATTCCAGGACGGTGGCTGTACACGTAAGCTTTCGAACTCATTGAGACAGTATCATATTCCCCAGACTTTTCTTTGGGCCCTTCTTCGACTCCTAAATCTGAAGTGCCTATACTCTTTCTCTTTTGAACATGTAGGATTTCATACCTCTTCTCTGTTTGCCTATTCTGGGTACATCCATAACCTTTGGTCAGGTTCTACTAATTGTGTGAGCTTAGATTAATTACTTAGCTTCGCTTAGCTTTAGTTTCCTCCTTTGTAAAATGGAGAAGCTAAGTATAGTCTCCATCCAGGAGTTATTTTTAAAGTTGTACATAGTCTGTAACACAGCATTTGGCATACAGAACATGCTTGCTAAATATGAGCTCTATCTTCCCCCTCACCCCCCTCCCACCCTGGTCCAGTCTTTTCTTTCTCCCACTGCATCCCAATTACCTCTCTTTCAGCAGCATCTCCTGACTGGGAGGAGCCATCACCTCCCATGAGACACAAAGGGATCTTGGGAATCATGTGGTCTCTTTGGATTATTAATAAAAGGGAGTAACTTGTAGCACCAGCTCTTACCCCTTCAGTTGCCCAAGATGTGTTGCCCTGAAACATCCCCATCTGTCTTTGCCGTAGCCTGTGACTGCGCTGACACTCAGAACACATGTGACCCAGAATCAGGGGAGTGTGTCTGCCCTCCTCACACTCGAGGCGTGAGATGTGAAGAATGTGAGGACGGATACTGGGGCTACGACCTGGAGCTCGGATGCCAGGTGTGTGCTCTGACCTCTGCATCTTCTTACCTGAGAACTACTTTGCTGTAGCAAGTTTTATTCCTCTTCTTTTATCTATTAGCGTGATTTTTCACCTGTGGAATAGCTATATTTAAAATCCAGTGTGGATTATAGGAATCAAAGTGAAAAAAGCTGCACCCTTAAAATACATTATTCTAAATTTTCTTCAAGAATCTAGCTGTGGGATTGATGGCTAAAAGATAAAAAATTTATTTTAGTGCCTTTAAAATATACTCTGCAATGTATGCTACCTTTCAGGATAAGGACATAACTCACTTTACTGTGGGGCTTATGTCTAGTCTTCCAGGTTTCCAATTTGCTTTTTTAAAAAATATATATATTTTTATTGATTTCAGAGAGGAAGGAAAAGGGAGAGAGAGGTAGAAACATCAATGATGAGAGAGAATCATCGATCAGCTGCCTCCTGCATTCCCCACACTGGGGATCGAGTCCACTACCCAGGCAATCGAACCATGACATCCTGGTTCATAGGTTAGCACTCAACCACTGAGCTATGCTGGCTGGGCAGGGTTCCAATTTTCTATGTAACTTTCTTCAGTTAAACTTAGATATAGTTTGTGTTTTGAAAATAGAAAAATCACTTGGCTTCTAAAAGAATGTTGCTGAACTGTTTGGATGTATTAAGCAGATTGAATTTCTGGTCACAGTCTTGGTCCCATGTGCTTGTGCCACAAAAATGCACAGATGTCCAGCAATGCAGTCCCTGCCTCCTGCTGGCATGTGGGGAAGTGAATCCATGTGGCAACATCGAGAGGGACCATTCATTTGTATGATTTCCCCACATTTAGTGTTTTCCTGTAATCCCAGTGTGTGCACATGGAAATGTAGAAGCTGCCTTTTTATTTACTTAAGCTTTTTCTTTCAGGCCTGCAATTGCAGTAGTGAAGGGTCAGCCAGTCATCGATGCGAGGTGCTCACTGGCCATTGCCAGTGTAAGCCTGTCTTTGGTGGACCGAGCTGCCATCAGTGCGCCCTGGGTTTCCGAGACTTTCCAGACTGTGTGGCCTGTGACTGTGACCTGAGAGGGACCGTGGTGGACACCTGTGATGAGGAACAGGGTCTGTGCAGCTGTGCACAGGGAACTGGTACCTGCTCTTGTAAGGTATGTGTCCTTGGCACCCCACTTTTTTCCTCTCTCTCACTCCTCATTATGACTTTTGGGCTTTTAACTAAGCACTAGGCTTTAGGCCTCTCCTAATGAGTCCAAGCTACCTTCTAGGTCTGAGTAAGTCTGTGTATACTCTTCTAGAACTATGAATGATTCCTTAAATGGGCTCTTTACTGATTATTACAAGTCAGACGATGAAACTGATTTGAGAAACACTGAGTTTTCTATCATGTGCTTCAGTTGGCCGAGTAGCTGATTTGTCTTGGGCATACAGGTAAAATAGATGCACAGGGTTACGAAGACTTATGATTTTAGAGCTGGTAAGTAATTAATTCTTTGTATGTGCTAGAAGACTAAAGGGAATTCGTGTTTCTTATTTTCCCAGGGGGTAAGATTTCAACCTCATGCTTATTTCCATTAGTTTTCCCATAGGGCTTTGTTATAAGGAGGTCATTGGCCACCTTCTCTGGTCCTTCTCTGGGTCTGGCGTGATGGAAGCCAGACGGTAGTGGTGATTAGTGACTCGGGATGAGGCAGGGAAAACTCATATACGTACTGTGGCCAGGGAGTAATGGAAGCATCCATGAATACCTTTGGCCTCCCTATTCGTGACAGCAGTTCTCATTATACATGGTCTGAATTGGCGGGACCTGGTTCATGCTTCTCCACCCATCATCAGAGTCACCTGGGACCTCCAGAAGGATTCTGGGTCCCCTCCATGAGGCTCTCATCAGGGATTCTGTATTTTTCTAAAGTGTCCAAGACAATTCTGATCATCAGCTATGTTTGGGAGTCACTGATTGAGTTTTTGAGAGAACTAATCCTCAGAGAGGTTAAGGAACAGCTAGTTCAGAGATGTTTGTTGATCCAAAATTATTTAGATGATTTGGTTTATTTCATGTCTGTTTCTTCAGAAATCATATATTTTTTCAGGTAAAAACGAGTCTAATATTTCTTCCCCTTTAGGAAAATGTCCTTGGCCTTCAATGCAATGAGTGTCGGGCCGGTACCTTTGCTCTCCATGCTGACAACCCTCAGGGCTGCACCCCGTGCTTCTGCTTTGGGCTGTCACAGCTCTGCTCGGAGCTGGAGGGTTATGTGAGGACACCGGTGAGTTAGGCATGCAGTTAACATGTTCTGTTTTTAAGCCTGAACCCTTGGGATTTGGGCGGGGCTAAGGAGAAAGTTCAAGTTCTTAAATTTTGCTTTTATGGCATCAGAAACACTGAGACACTAATTTGGGTTTCTTATGAATCAGAATCCTGCTTCTGCCGTCCAAAGAAATATATGGAGCTGGAACTTAAAGCATTCCGTGTTGCTCCTTAGCTGATCTATCAAAAGCTTTAGTTGGAGAGGAGAGAAACTGCAACGTCTCAAAGGTCTCTATATAACTGAGCATTGTCCCCATATAGCAACAGTTTGACCCTAAATGCTTAAAACACTTTCTGGTAATTTTAATCCAGAAGTTTAAGATTAAAGGAAAAGTCTTCATTATTCGGGTTTTCATTATTCGGGTTTTAATAATGAAGCTATCATGTCTGGGAAATAGTGGCAGAATCTGACAAATCAAAGGTATGGAGGTAAGTCGTGTTCTAAAGTGCATTTTCCCTCCCTTCCATGACTAGATAACGCTGGGCTCAGATCCTCCTCTTCTGCGAGTGGTTTCTCAGAGCAACCTCCGGGGCACGACCCAGGGGGTGTATTACCAGGCCCCTGACGTGCTCCTGGACGCTGTGACCATCAGGCGGCACGTCCACGCAGAGCCGTTTTACTGGCGGCTGCCGGAGCAGTTCCAGGGAGACCAGGTGAGGCCCACACCCAGCCGAGAGCGGTGCCTGCTCCCGGGGATCCTGGTGTCATTTGAATCACTGCAGACTGTGCCGGCCTATCCTTCACCGAAGAGGTTATTAATTTCCTCTTCCAAGTGGGGATGGAAAAGTTTAACACTTATACAAATCCTCCTAACTGGATGGGTTAATTTTCTAGTCTTTTAAAAATTCAAATCATAATCTCTTTTTCTTTTAAAGCAGTCATTCAAAAAATATTTATTGTTTTTACTGATATAAGCTCAATACAAGCCTGGCTGCTATGCCTACAAGGTTCTTTCTCAGAAATTGTCCAGTTTCGGGGAAAGAACATTGAAGCCATCACTTGCATTTTTGTTTATATAAACATTGGAATCTGTATGTGAATTCACCCTGATGGTTAAAATGTGCACATATACACCCAGTGAGCCTACAGAGATAGGTAATTTGTAATTCAAAGGAGCTTGAAAATAATTGGGACCATTGCTACGTTGATTGTTATTTTGGAACTTACTGTTGTCAGTGTCATTAAGAGGATGCTGTGGGAGGTGATGGATGTGACTGTGATGGGGGTGATGGTTTCACAGGTGTATACTTATCCCCAAACTCATCAAGTTATATACATTAAATATATACGGCTTTTTACAGCCAATTGTGCCTCAATAAAGTGGTTAAAAAAACAACTGTACTGTAGTCCACATTTGAGTGTAGAAGGGGTGAAGGGAGGGTGAAGTGGGTAAAGGGGTCAAATATTATATAGTAAAGGAAGGAAGCTAGCCTTTGGATGCACAAAAGCATGCACAGTTGTTGAATTATAATGTTGACACCTGAAAATTATATAATGTTATTAACCAGTGTTACCCCAATAAGCTTAATTATTTAAAACTTTATAAATATCACTTAACCAAGAAAGGACTATAGCTTAAGTGAACGTAATCTGTAATTAAGTAGAATTAGAGGGAAGCAAATTCTAGACAGCATAGTCTACCCATGTGATGTATTTTTAAGATGCAAGATTTCTAAATGGCAGCAGGCTTGTAATGAAATATTTTTAAATCAATGCTGTGTCAGTGAAGTAAGCAATCATTTACTATTTGGTAGCTCCTGGCCTATGGGGGCAAACTGAAGTACAGCGTGGCCTTCTATTCCTCCAATGGCATGGGCACCTTCAACCTTGAGCCTCAAGTGCTCATCAGAGGAGGCCGGACCAGAAAGCAAGCCATCTACATGGATGCACCCGCACCGGAGAATGGAGTTAGGCAAGAGCAAGAAGCTGAAATGAAAGAGGTGACCATGTGCTCTTTTCACATAAGCCCCTCAAAGGTGTGAGCTTTGCTGCGGATATAATGATGGCAGTAAGCTGCTAGTAAGAGAGTGAGCTCAGAGGGCCTGGCATCAAAATTCCAACGGGTTTAGCAAGATTTCTAAAAATGACTCAAATTCCTATTCTCAAGACACTGATGTAAGGCTTATGTTAATTTAGAGGGAATTGCATTTAAATCCTTGATCTTAGTACACAACTCTCTGGCTGTGTGGACATAATGGTAGGAAGTCTTGGGACTTGCTTGAATCTGGGCAGTGTGTATTCATTCACAGGGAGATACTGACTGACCGGCCACTGTGTGGCTGCCACGGGTGATGTGTGTGGATACAGGAGACTGGCACTGCTGCCCCCTGGGAGGTGACAGGAGGTCTTCCTTAATTAAACTTAGTGGCATGCACAGAACTGGGCTCATTTCTGGAGAAATTTGTAAGTTTGTGTGCTTCTGAGAATTTGTGCTCTGAATTTTTCATTGAATGTGTTTCCCATCCACAGAATTATTGGAAATACTTTAATTCTGTTTCTGAAAAGCCTGTTACACGCTCAGATTTTATGTCTGTTCTTAGCAACATTGAGTACATTCTCATCAAAGCATCTTATGGTCAAGGGCTACAGCAAAGCAGGTACGTGGAAACTTCTAGAATTTAAAAATATTTTTCTTATGTGAAAGCAAAGTGAAGGGGTTTGATTCACTTCACCCCCATTACCTCCTATATTTATTAATATAGGTATTTCTTTCTCCACCAAAACCTTATTAAATTGTAATATTAGTGTGAAATATATGAAATGAATGAAATATATGAAATGTATGAAAAATGGCATAGAGTATTTATCTCTCATACTAATGTGGGTATAAAATATAAGTACATAATGGTAATATCTTAGATGAGGAAAAATGTTGACAAATATTTTTAAGTTCTGCTATTTTCTGCCCTTAAGCCGCAATGCTCATTTCTTTGTAAGTAACATATCAAGAATGCTGTCACCTGCTCACTTAACCTGTAAAGGAGGCCACTAACTTTTGGCCAAACTGGACTTCAGGAGGTCTTTCAAGTATATTTTCTGTAACACTATTTTTTAATCCTCACTCAAGGACATGTTTTCATTGATTTTAGAGAGGAAGGGAGAGGGAGAGGGAGAAACATCAATCTGTTGCCTCCCATATGCACCCTGACTAGGGATTGAACCTACAACCTAAGTATGTGTCCTGACTGGGAATAGAACCCCAAACGTTTTGGTGTATGGGAGACACTCCAATGAACTGAGCTACCCAGCCAGGGCAGTAACACTATTTTTAAGCCTAAAATGTGGCCTGACATATGTGTAAGGACAGTATGAATGTGCTTTCACACATTTCCTTTGTAATCCAGAGGAAAGTGCGGCTATAAAATATGTGAAAATT
>NW_006289416.1:364067-385857 GCF_000327345.1 Myotis davidii
CAGATTAGAGGAACCAGAAGACAGTATTAGTCTTTTTATGACTGGCTCATTTACTTAGCGTAATGTATTCAAGGTTAATTCATGCCGTACAATGTATCCGGATGTGCTTCATTTTAAGGCTGAAAAATATCCTGTTGTATGTATAGACTGTACTCTGTCTATCCATGCATCCACCAATAAGATTACATAGGTTGTTTCACCTTTTGACTATTGTGAACAATGCTGCTGTGAACATTTGTATGGGTATACAAATATCTTTCTAAACCCTGCTTTCAGTTCCAAACCTAGCTTTTCAGTCGAATTGCTAGCTCATGTGGTAGTTCTGTTTTTAAGTTTTGAGGAGCTACCATACTGCTCTCCATAGTACTCCATCATTTTATGTTCCCTCTAGCCAAGCACACGTTCCAGTTTCTCCACTTCCTCATCAACACCGGTTTTTGTCTGTGTTTTTGTTATTTTACTAGTATAGTAGACATCTTAATGGTGTGAGGTGGTGTGTCATGGTTTTGATTTGCACTTCCCTAGTGATTTGTAATGTTGAGCATCTTCTCATGTGTGCATTTCCATTTGTGTGTCTTTGGAGAAATGCCTACTCAAACTTTTTGCCCATTTTAAAATCGGATTTTTATTCATTTTCTTCCCTTTCGCGTACCCTCAGGACTGTGCACCTGGCTACTACAGAGGGAAACTTCCGGAAGGTGGTGACAGGGGACCTCGCCTTCTGCTTGCGCCTTGTGTGCCCTGCAGCTGTAACAACCACAGCGACACTTGTGACCCTGAAACGGGGAAGTGTCTGGTATGCTTGTTTGGGTGGGTGCTTGCTTGAAGGTTAGAATCAGGGTAGGCAGGGAGCATTGAAATTCCCAGTTCAAAGTCACACCAGTCCCTTGGTTTAGAGAGAGCTTACATTTAGTGAAATGTAAGATACACAAATGTTTTCTTCAGAAAGGTTTTAACTAAGTGGTCTGAGATTGCTAATGGAAATTCTTTAAAAATTCTGCTTCCTTGAATTTGTTTGCAGGCATCAATTTGGGAATTGGTTAAGTGGGCCTTGCTTACACTTAACGATGCTGGTGGTTATAGTCACAGTAGATGAGAACTTTACATCATAGAATTTGAAGAGTCAGCTCAGCCATGTGTCTCAGTGGTTGAGCATCAACCCAAGAACCAAGAAGTCACCAGTTCAATTCCTGGTCAGGGCACATGCCCAGGTTGTGGGCTCAGTCAGCTACAGGAGGCAGCTGATCGATGTGTCTTTCTATCCCTTTCCCTTCCTCTCTTTCTAAAATCAATAAAAACATATTTTAAAAAAATTGAGGGAGTCACCTGGAAGTATTAAAATAAGTTAATGCCCAATGTTTAAAATGTATTTCTCTGTACTCTTTTTGCATTTGTAAAAAAAAAAAAATTTATTCTTGTGGCTGTCTTAGACACCTTCCCCTTAGAGACCAAGATTGGTCTCAGGGACATGAGGAGAACTCTGATCATTGTAAAGGACCACAAGACCCAGACAGAAGTCTTGTGGCCCTAATCGAGCATGAACTCTTGTGCTCATGATTTTGCTTAAGTTGTCACGGCCTTATTGATAACATAGAATAATACGATATTCTTTTCCTACTCCTAAAACCTCATCCTTTATAATAACATGTGGAAACATTGGTAAATTGTATAATTTTTTTGCCTCATGTAAAATAACTTACTGAAGAAAAATGGACTGCCTGCCAAGAGAGACACACTGGAAGCATTAGGGGTCCTGGGTGTGGCCCAGAGGAATGAGGACCAGCTGGCCTTCAGTCACACTAGATCTGCCTTCCTCTTCTTTTATTGAGAAGCATCTTTCATATGTGGAATTTAGAAGCAGTTTCTACAAGGGAAATTGCTAAATTACAGCAGTGCATAGGTGAATTTAGAAAGTGAAGTACTTCATGGTTTTTCTCAATTAAAAGATATGCGTTAACCTTTGCTAACCCCATTGTATATGTGGAATTAAAGAATTAGTCCAGTCATCCAAGGTAAAATGGACTTAATGAGGATGCAAATAGCTGCAACACTATTAAGAAAAATTTATTCATTCTAATGAGCTCATGCTCCAGGCAAAAGGGAGCGCTAATAGAGAAAAGGGGAAAATATCATCTGAGGATTTAAGGAGAATTGATTTCAGGCAACATTAAGTGAGATGTAATTAAGTGGGAAGGTCCCTTGGCCAATCATAGGGACGAAGGTCACATGAACAGTTTAACAAGTTGATCAGTTCTTTCAGACTGCATTTGCAGCTAACTATTTTAACAAGAGTAGATACTCCCAGGACACTAAATGATGACCTTGCCTTTCCTGATCTGAGTTCACCAGAACGAAGCTCCAAGATCTTCAGCTAACTTGTTGATTTGTACTAGGAAAGAACATGAAAGTTTGTGGCAGAGTCTTCCCCGCATAAACCATGATGGATAGCTTCCAGACAGTTCCCTGCCTGGGGAATGGTTGGCCAGATGTGACCTGGAACCCTAGAAGACCTCCCCTGGGCCTGTTAATTTTGCAGTAACACCACAGTGGACATGCATAATGCCAGAAGACTGGACAAAAGATTATAAATCACGGTGTTGAGCAGAACGCGGTTTGCTTCTTGCTCTTCCCCCTTTTTTATGGAAGATCTGTGTTCTGTCCTTGTCCCTACAAGGCATTGCTAATTACTGTAACCCAAACCTACTCTAACAGAAAATAGTGTCTGGGCTTAGAGCTTGGAAGTTCAGGGCTGCAACAGACCTGTTTTTGTCAGAGTCCCTTCAGATTTTAAGATTAAACTACAATATCCATGCTAAGCAGTTATTTAATGTATACTAGTATTTACACACCTCCAGTTCACTCCCACAACAGCTCAACTCATCTTTGGGCAGCCCTGATTGCTCCTGGGACTGGTGCCCTTGGATCATCTGCCCATTGGTACAGTTTTAATCTTTGGAGTCATGGAGACAAGCCACTAGCTCAAATTTGGTCATGAAAAGTGGCAGTATCTTAACAAGTAATTGGCAAAAACATTTGACAAGACTCTTCTTTCACGTTTCCACAGGCTCTAAGTACTCAGCCCTCTCAGTCAGACACCCTCAGGGTACACGCACATGCAGGTCACCTGTGATGGTTCTGAGTCCATTCACTATTCTGAGGTGTGAGGCCAGCATCTGACTGAAAGCATGCTCAGGGCCCAATGCCGTCACTGCTGCCCGACCCAAACAGACCAGACACTAAGATGCTTACATTCTTTCCACAAGTTCAGCACCTGAGGCCTTGCTCTTTGAACTTGGGACCTTACCTTCCTCTTTAGTCTTATCTGTGAGACCTCTCTTGTGCAGTACAACCATTCATTTCCATTTGACAAAGTCTCTTAAGCACTCCCTAAGCACTTGTGAGAGTATGGGTGGGCGTCAAGACCTTTGGGATTTGATTTTTTCACCCAGTACGTAGGATGTTCCTCCCTCTTCATGTCACTGGGCCTTTGGTATTATCATAGAAGAGATTGATCAGAAATGTGACCTGAAAGGGGGTGGGGAAACCAAAGAGCAGAGAGATACCCTGGGGGTCCCTCTCCCCAGCTACCCTCTTCCAAGACATAGGACACAGCCTTTTTCCAGTTGAAAAATTGACAGGTTCTCTGTGCACTTCCCATAGCATGTCAGTTCACATGAACAGGTTCTTATTTGCTTGCCATTCTTTGGAGCATCTTGTCTTTGATTTTCTAGGATCTTGAAAACCAGGAAGCTCATATGTTAGAGGGAGCTTTTAATGTTGGAGTTGGTGTTACCAATCAAAAACCAAAAAGTCTGCTTCAGTCCTGTTCACCATCTAATATTTATTCTTTAACAGCCATATCTATACCTATATATGTATCTATATATCTATATATCTATATCTATATCATCTATATATCCATATCTATATCTATATACATACATGTATCCTATATAATAAAAGGCTAATATGCAAATTGACCTAATGACAGAACAATTGGTCGCTATGATGCACACTGACCAACAGGGGGCAGACTCTCAATGCAGGAGCTACCCCCTGGTGGTCAGTGCGCTCCCACAGGGGAAGCGCCACTCAGCCAGAAGCCAGGCTCACGGCTGGTGAGTGCAGCGGTGGTGGCGGGAAAGGCTCCAGCACTAAGGATGTCTGACTGACTGTTTAGGCCAGCTTCCTTCTGGAGCCTCCCGGACTGTGGACTGCAAGAGAGCACAGGCTGAGCTGAGGGACCCCAGCCCCCAAGTGCACGAATTTCATGAAATGGGCCTCTAGTGTGTATATATATATATACAACACATTTTCAAGAGAGTGGTTGCAAATTTTACTTCTAAACAGATTCCAGTTTTAGGGGCCAACTGGGTCCCAATAAAATCTATTTTCATCAAGTAAAGTAGGTAGACAATTTTTAAATGAAAAATATTGGAATCATTTTTAATAAGAAAAATGTAAAAGTAGTTTTTCAAACATAAAAAAAGGTTTCTCTCTACATCGTCTCTTGCTTCCCACTATAAAGCCTGAGGTAGTGCATTTGCTCAGTGGCTTCTGTCACTGTGGCAGGCCCAGTCCAGCGCCCAAGGCCAAACAAAAGCAGGTTTTGTGTTGGACTCGATGTCAAGAACTGCTTGGTCTTTTAGCTTAATTTTTTTAATAGCCTAATTTTAGGTCCAAATGATGACATAAATTTTAACTAGAAATGATTTTGTTATTGCAGGAGTCTATTGGTGCTGCTCTAAACCCTGCGTTTTCTTCCCTCACTGTCTGTTTCCCACATCATTTATTCATTCACTCTGCTCTTTCAACTCCCTACATGTGATCATTGAACCCCAACCATGTGCAAAGCCAGTGTGCTTCAGATCACTTTAAATCACTATATATTTTAGATTCAAATTTTAAGGATCAAAAGCTAGCTCCTCTGTGGATATTTTCCATAAGAAGATTGTATTAGTAATTTCTAGGCTGTATTGGATAAGTACAGTTTTATAATGAAGGAAGGCCACAGAGCTGGCAATGTTTCCATGATTTAACAAACTTGAAGAAAAGACTCCCTTCCGTAAGAATTAAAAAATAAACTGATGTGAAACGTGGTGATGCTTAGCTATTACCAGATAAGAATGATTTCTAACAACTTCCCATTTTTCCTCTTCTTAAACATGGGGCCCCAGAACTGCGGCGATAACACGTCTGGTGACCACTGTGATGTGTGCGCTCCCGGGTACTATGGGAAGGTGACGGGCTCAGCCACTGACTGCTCTCTGTGCACCTGTCCTCACAGCGGCCCTGCCAGGTGAGCTTGTGCAGATGCGCTGCACACCTGCCCCACCGAAGCTGGGGGTGATTCCGTTTTCAGCCCCAGTTTCCAGGGTCTGTACATGTCTGTTTTAATTGATATTTTCCATGTGTTGAGAATGGCTAATTTTAGAAAAAGTGTTAAATTCTCACAAGCACTTGAAGAGAATCTTTTCAAAAGCAAAGTATCTGTGTTGGTATTGGGGTGTGAAAATGGAACCAATTAAAGAAGGGACTTTCAGGTTGTTGGGGTTTCTTTTAGTGTGTGTGTTTTGTTTGTTTTTTTTTAAGACCAATTTTAGCCTCCGACCTATTTATCCAGTGTGCCTAGAGGTGAATTATGATTAATTTTATGAATAATGACATAAGGAATTCTGTTCCTTTTTAGTGTAAGGGAACAGGTTTAGAAATTTATATTTGGTGATGATTGATGAAATGCAGAAATGCTACAAAGTGATGAAAGAGGGGCCAGGTTTTCCCTGGCACTCATGGTGATTGTGTAGAATTATCTATCTGCACACCAAAAAGAATCAAAGATTTTAAGTGGAAGTTGGAATATCTATGTGTCCTCTTTGGCTTTAATGAAAATTATAATTCATAAATATCATTTCATCATTGCTTAAAATATTTGACACAGCCTTGAACACAGATCAAATATACACATTTAGTATACTAAAATGAAGTTTTCTTTTCAATATTTGTTTGAATCTTCTATCTTCTCTTATCTCCAAGAAAACGATGCTTGACTGTGGATACAAAAGGAGAGGCACTGTGTACACTTCCCTTGTAAACTACCAAGCATCCTAAAATTTATTGTTACCATTAATGTTTTGTATTAAATCTGTATATAAAATTTGACTCAATTCCACTCCTGTAATCTAAACTACAGAAATACTTGCATATGTGTGTAAAGATGGATACATTTCGTCATTGCTTATACTCATGAGAAACTGGGGAGGAACTGAAATACCTGTCTCCAGGGGATGGATAGACATTGTGGTACATACCTAGAGTGAAATATTATACGAACACTGAGAAAAGAATAAGGTATATCTATTTGTACAAAATTGGAGACATGGCCAATTAATTATTTAATTGTGACTATATAATGTGATGCCATTTTGGAAAAAGTTTATATTCATATGTATATTCATATCCATAGCTCCGTGGCTATATGTGCCCAGAGAAATGTTTGGAAGAATATATCACCTTTCTACTTCCCATATTTCTGTAATGTTTGAATATTTTACTTTTTCAGTCAAAAAAGGTTCTAACCATCCCCAGAGCCTATGATAATGGATTAAAGTTTACACTGCTAGGAGGAGTCTGTGGACATTTATAATGTGCTCTGTACCTGACGGGCCCTAAAATGCATGCTTTGTTTTCTACACATTTTATGTTTCCACTGAAGTCTGTCCCTTTGCTGTTTAAGGAGTAAAAAACTCAAAAGGGAAGTAGGGCTGATAGAGAATCTTGTAACTCATTCTTGGAACTTCTCTTAACTGGCCCCAAACCCAAGACTGCCCAGGTGGTTTTCTTCAATGGTTTGCAGTATCCATCTGAGCCTCTAGATGGCGCATGGAGTATTGGTAATTTAAAATGTGGAAGCAGTGGTTGAAAAGAAAGGAAGGAATAAGCCAAAAGCAGAAGTCCATGACTGAGGGGGATCCATTATCAGAGTGGATATTACACTCTGAGCAGCTCTATCATTTTGCTTCAAATTGTCCTTCACACGAGTCCCTACCGTTAGGTCCATTCATTTTCAAATTCCACCCCAACTCTTCACTTTTCTTTGCCCCACCCTTTCCTACTTGCCTGTCATTGCAGCCCATTATATTCACCAGCATTTGTCCCACTCTCTTCTCCCTGCTGGTTTTCGTGCTTACTCATAGTCATCATGTACAGCTCTCTGTAATCACCTTTTCATCTAATAAGTCAGGTAATTCTTCACCTAAATCTCAGAACAAGACCCTTCACCTGGGAAGCTTTCTTGTTTGGTGACTAATCAGGGGAAATCTGTAAGATCTGCCTCCTTCCCCTCACATGGTTGTCACTGGACAGGTGTCTAATGAGTGTCTTTTGGATATAAGAGCTGCACAAGTAGTGGTTACATGTTTATTTTCCCCAATATATTTTTGCTCAATATATTTTAAGCCCTAAGAACCTTGTCTAACTGTGCACTGTAATCACTTAATTTTCAGGACAGTGTCTTGTACCCTAAGAGTAACGAACAAGTACCACAAGCAAGAGTTGAAATTGTATATCTGAAAATTCAAAAACCATTGTTTTTCTCTCAGTTTTAGTCCGACTTGTGTCTTGGAAGGTGATCACGATTTCCGCTGTGACGCCTGTGTGCTGGGCTATGAAGGGCAATATTGTGAGAGGTATGTCGTGGTGTTATGGCATGGAAATTGCAAGGCACATCTGCTGCTTTATATTGTAGGACATATTTACTAAAGTGATTTGAGAGTATCATGTTTGGTTGTGCATGATTGATATTCCAAAACAAATCTATGTATTAAGGTAAGTAAATGCACCTTTTATGACTATCTCATCCTCCTTTTAGGATATAAAATGTAGAATGAGGTAAGTGGGACTGTGTACTTTGCACTTCACTTGGAAGAAATGGTTGATATATTATCTTACTGGCACTGACACTGTGATCTGTACCTGCATATTCTCCTTTCCGTAGGTGCTCCTCGGGCTATCATGGGAACCCTGGAATGCCAGGCGGCACCTGCCAGAGGTGTGATTGCAGCCTGCATGGCTCTGTTCACCGGGACTGTGACCGCAGGACTGGGCAGTGCGTCTGCAGGCCAGGGGCCGCGGGGCTGCGATGCGAGGAATGTGAACCCAGGCACATTCTGGTGGAAAGCAATTGTGTTTGTGGGTATTTTCCTTCCTAACTGTTTAAAGGTGGTTTTTCCTCTCAACTGTTTTCCTATTGTTTTTCTGTTACCGAGCCCTATGGCATCAGCAGGAGAAAGTCCCATTTTAACTAAGCAAGGATTGCTATGTATTCTGCCAAACTGAACTTTTCATAGTGCATTTGGAGCCGAGGCAGAAGGTCCTAGGGTAGCAGCATTTATCTCTCTAGCACTCTAAGCAGCACAGTAATTCCAGCTTCATAGTTTATCTGCATTAATATCCCTTTAATGGAGTCAAGTGTCAGCGCAGAGAACACCTTTGTGGGTTGTCATTTGTGTTACTCAGATTTCACTGGTGGCTTCAGCTCTTGGCTGCTGTGGGTTTTTTGTTTTTTTTTTCCAGTCCTGATTGATTTTAGTAGCAAGTACATGAGTGCTCATCTACAAATGTCTTCTCAGTGGTTCATGGGGAAGATGGAGGGGAAGTAATGTCAGGATCATGGCATTCAAGAGCTTTTGTTTATGTGTTTGTTTTAAGCAAAAACACACCCATTATTTTCCCCAGTCTCCTTCTCTTGAATTTGCTGAAGGTGTGTTTGCAAACTATCTCAGGAAATGACAGACCAGGCTCTGCAAGGAAACACATTCGAAATTCGTTGCCATTGGTCCAAGTCCCAAATGAGCAGATGCACTGCAAAGGTTGGAGCTATTGACACAACGTGTACCCGACCTGGGACCCACTCGGATCAGTTGTTGCTTCCTGTGTGACCGGGGAAGTCACTTCTCTGAGCTGAGTCTTGGAGTCACCATCTGAGGATAGGGGCTTGTGTTCTCCGCTTGCCTCCCATGGTGTGAGATTCCGTTCCTGGAAGCTTTGTCGTATGCTTTGCCCTTATTATGACTTTATGTTGTTATTGTAAAATGGCTAATGCACACCCAAGGGAAAATGTGCAGACCATTTTGCATTCATTTAACTTTCTTTTTCTTTTAGCTTGTGATGATGAATGCGTGGGTGTGCTGCTGGGTGACTTAGACAATGTTGGTGATACCAGTCTTTCTGTGAACCTCACCAGCATTATTCCCGTCCCATATGGAATTTTGTCAGACCTGGAAAATACAACCAAATACCTCCGGGTAGGTACTGGGAATACAGAGATGCATCATTGAGAGATGTGGAGTTGGGCTGGACAGTAGGAGTCATTCTGTCTGTCCCCCCTGCTCCCTTATTCACAGTGTGTACTGCTGGGAGGTGTCAGCCTTCCCTTGAACGTGACCAGGGACCTTATTGTCCAACACTAACTTGTTTTACTGTAGGACCCTTAATTGTTTATGAGTTATTCATTAGATGCCTTTTCACAAATTCTACCCCACATTGTTCTTCACCTGTGCACAAAGTGCCCTTGTGCCTCTTCAAGACAAACCTTGGCTATTTGAAAATAGCTGTCCTAATACAAATACAGGAAATAAGTTGAGGTGGTATCTTCTTTAATGTTGGAATCTGCTAAAGATAACTATGTTCTGTAAATGTATTATTCTTAACTGGAGTTTTAGGCGCAAAAGTTTTTTTTTTAACCTGGAAGATTATATAAAAATCTCTGCGGGCATATCACCATTTTATGTTTAGTCAAATAGGATCTGGGTTCCAAAAAGGGGTGGTGGTGGTCGTGGTTAGAAATAGACTCAGTTGACAGCATTCTACTCTAGTATTTTTAATGCTAATTGGAAAAAATATTATTCTTAATTTTCCTTAAAAACCTATACATTAGAATTTGAGATAATTAATTCACTGTGTCAAGGATAGTCATTCCTGACTGTATTTTTTAGTTAAAAGCTTTGCTTAGACTAGACATTTCCTTAGGCAAGTGTGCCTGTGTGTGTGTGTGTGTGTGTGTGTGTGTGTTCATTTTTAAAATAAAAACCAGTAAATATGAATTTTTTTTCCACTCACTATAGACACAATCTACCAATACTATTTTTTTTTTTATCACTAGGGGCCCCAGGCATATAACTATATTTTAAATTTATCAAGTGAGATAAATTCTTGCCTTAAATTTTAAATATTTTTTTCTTTTTATTGACTTTATTGTGGTGACACTGGTTAATAAAATTATACAGGTTTCAGAAGCACAATTCCACAACGCATCATCTGTACATTGTATTTTATGTTCACCATTTATTCCCATACCCTCCTCTACCTTCCCCCACCCCCTCTACCCAGAAATCACCCAGAGTTTTCTCTCTTTTATTTTCTCAATCCCTTCACTCATCCCCAGTCCCTGCCAACAGCTGTTAGCCTACCTTCTATCTATGAATATGTCAATTTTAACTATGTTTGAATGATTTGCTCCCATTTAAACCACTTTCCAATTCCTTTAACTTTTTATGTTTATCTAAATTCTGCACTAGATTAAGAATGTAAACTCTTAACTGTTTACTGTTTTCATTGTTATCTACACAGCAACCTTGGCCAAGTCACTTAATTAGCCCCCCCTCCCCCGAATAATAATATAGCCATTTTATAGGGTTGTTATAAGGTTTAAATACAATCATGCAAGTAAAAAATTAGAAGACTGTTGGCATAAATTAAGCACTAATTGTTAGTGATTATGAAGACTTACTTAATACTTTTGTATTTTAGCCTAATAAGTTTTTTTAAGCCTAATAAGTTTTAAAAGTGAAATTTTAAAAGTGTTAGCAATTATGGTTAAAATTGATGTAACTCTAATGAAATTAAGCCAGACTTACCCAAGAATAGCAGGAGTAATGGATTCTGCACAATACAACATACTTTAAATTCATATACTAGTATGTATGGGGAATATATTATGTATATATATTTATATATATTATTGATTTCAGAGAGGAAGGGAGAGAGGGAGGGAGTGAGGGGGAGAGAGAGAGAGAGAGAGAGAGAGAGAGATCAATGATGAGAGAGAATCATTGACTGCCTCCTGCCTGCCCACACTGGGGATTGAGCCCAAAACCCTGGCATGTACTCTGACCGAGAATTGAACCGTGACCTTATGGTTCATAGATCGACATTCAATACTGAGCCACACCGGCCAGGCATGAATGGGGAGTATTATGCAAAAGGTGGCAAATGGGAACATGTTGCTATAATCAAAACTTAAGTAAATGTGATTCATTTTGTTTTTAATGCAATTTCAAGGAAAGAAGAATTTATTTCTGTGAACAAAATAGTTGATAACCAGTGAATCAGAGCATTTATCTTGAAGCATTGTGATTTGTTCTCTTCATTCTTTGTAGGAGTCTTTATTAAAAGGAAATACACAACAGGGGCTGGTAAAACTTCAACTTGAAGGTGTTACAGAACAAACAGATGACCTGCAAAGGGAGGTAAATTCTTCACACAAAAGGTTCACTTCCCACCCAGCGTTTATGAGCATTGGGGCGGTCTTGGAGGTTCCAGTTAGGTCAGGGCAGTCTCTGCCTCTCAGAAGCTGTGCTCCAGGGACTTTATGATCAAATTGGTTTTAACCTTGGCAGAAATGTGTTCGCGGGGAAGGCTCCTGGCTTAATTTCTATTGTCACCTCTGCTGAGGGAGCCGTTGGGCAGTCACCTTTCCATTTGAGCATCATTTTCTCCTATGAATCAAGGGGTGGGTGGGATTGAAAGATCCTGAGGTTTCTTCCTTCTCCTAAATTGGCCGCATTAACTAAGCACGTGGTGAGCACGGTGCTCAGAGGCATTTCCCCGACACCAGGAGCACTTGCTGCAATCTGCTGGGCAGAGCCAGGACAGCCTGGCGCTGGTTGTGTGGTGTTCGTACAGCCTTTGGGCTTTAGGCATGTGCTTCTGATTTTCTGACTTTGAATGGCAAGTGAGCTTGCTCTAAAGTCAGCAGGGAATGTAGCCTGTTTATCCCATGTCAGATGAATGGAATTTCCTTATTCACAGATGGTGAGGGGGCCTATTGCCAAATTTATAATTTTCACTTATGAATTTTATGTGCACATGCATATGTATGTGTGTATACTTAGCTATGTATATAATAGTGTATCTATACATAGATGTATCTACTCTTTGTCTCTCAACATCTACACACATACATAGTGGTGTGCACCCTAAAAATAAGAATTAGCTTGGCTCCTATTTAAAATTAGTAATGATTTGGGGCAAGTTTAAGGCTTAAGAGTGGGCTCTATGTGCCTCAGCGAGCAAACATTTGGTAGGAAATGATAAGCTGCTTAAATAAATTCTCTCTATGCATAAAAGAGGATTCTCTTTGGATTTTGACTATAAAACACTTTTAGACCTAGTCTGAGTTACTTTACATTCCTGGAAATTACAACCTTTCCTTTTACCAATTATGACATTCCCTAATAAAAAAAAAACAAAAACCAGCAGCTGAGGACAGCTACCAGTAAGTCTCAGCCCCTCCATGAGGTAAGTGCTGTTATTACCCAGGTTATCAGGGAGGCTAGAAGATGTTAGTCTAGGTCTCCAGGTTGGCAGAACTGGGCCTAAAACCTGGTTTATCTGACTCCGTGTTCTTAACTCCTTGAATAAGTTCTCGCGGTCAGTAAAAATTGGTTAAGATTTTTCTTTCTCATTCTGTATACTTGGGTCATAAGGTGAATATCGAATCTTCATAGTAGAGACTCTGAGAGAATCTGTGGTATAATAACCACTTAGGCTGCTTTTGAAAATATGTCATCTTCTCTCATACAAAGTTAGCAGTAAATTATTTCATTAACCACTTAATTTCCAATCCCCAAATATCAACCTTGGTTTAGATGGTAGTGTAAATACTTATATTCTGGAATATATTTTGTTATTTAAAAGAGACAACTTGAGCATCAAAGCTTCATATTATTCAAGTCAGACTAACCTGAGACCTTTATTTTCTATCAGCTCAGTAGAGTGTTAACAAGTAGCCAACATGTGGCCAGGGCGACTGAAAGACTCCTCAGCGAGAGTCAAGATCTCATGACATTTACTGAGAAATTGAAGATAAGCATTCAAGGTAGTGTGGTCAGTGTCTAGCTTGGGGAGTCTATGCTCATTGCAAGAAAAGTCCCATTCGCTCTATACAACATATGAATACATGTGTGTTACTTGTGCTCAACTGCTAGAACCAAGGACTGGGGATCCTGATGTGTCCAGATCATGGTCTTTCATTGAGAGTTTTATCTTTTAAGAAATGCACGCTTCCTTTTTTATTTTCTATATGATGTACTACACTTACGTCCTAAGTGTCAAGTAGATGTGGTGCCTTCCCATCTGTTATGAATTTCCCAAATTAAGACTCGCTAAGTGGTGCACAGGGTGCCAGATGATGAGCCAAGCAAGGTCCAACAACAGACCGTAGGAGAAAATGAAATAGAGGAATTTTTAGTCACAGGTCCTGGAGAAAGTACCCAGCATGCCTCAAAGGGCCACATGGAGAAGTCAAGGCAGGGATGCTGACAGACAGAACCTGGGCACCTGTTTTATTTGGTTCCGTGGGTGCAGTGCTTTGGGGTTCCTGAGCTAAGGCCCAAACCCAAAAAGCAGACTTTTGGTAAGCTCCACAGGGGTCTTATCCTTGGGGCACACAGGGGGAGGCTCTGGGAGGCAGGGGAGACTGTTGATCACAGGGGCTTCACCATAGGAACTTACATTAGCTTCTGACCCTGTGGCTACTGCCTAGGGCACATGCTTGTATGAGGGGGCAAGTGTTAGTTTAAGGTTACTGCAGGCCTCTTGGCCACAGAAAATGGATGTCAAGGCAGCAGTGCCATGTGAGTCGCTGAGCTAACTCTCGACACCATTCCTTTGCCCACAGTAGGAGCCGATGTGATGTGGAGCTTCAGTGTGGTCCCAGAGTGCAGCCACAATATTAGAGTAATTTACTCACTGCTCGATTGGGATGTCCCGTCTGATCTGGCTTTTAGGTTGCTTTTTCCAGTTTTCTAGCCACAAGAAATATATTCTTGCTTTTCTTTTTGGATTATTGTGTAAGAACATACCAGTAAAGAGTAAGTACAGAATCCAATGCAGATCAGACTTTGTAGGGCAAAAGATAAGAAGATTATTAGAATAAATAATATGCTTAATAAGAAGGGTAGTATCAAGTATTGGTGATTCATTCATGCAGTAAATACTTGTTGAACAGCTTTTATGTGCAAATGTCTGTGTCCAGTGCAGGAAATGCTGAGGTAACAGTGGCCATAGCCCCCTGCCTTACAGAGAGTAAGGGCACTAGGGAAAACTAACATTAAATAAACAGTAATCTCAAGTCCATGAGTGTGTGTGTGTGTGTGTGTGTGTGTGTGTGTGTGTGTGTTTCAATTTTTATCTTATTGACATTTGAGAGAGGAAGGGAGAGAGAGAGAAACATCGATTTATTGTTCCACTTATTTATGCATTCACTGGTAGCTTCTTGTATGTGCCCTGACTAGGGATCGAACTCGCAACCTTAGTGTATTGGGACAATGCTCTAACCAATTGAGCTACCCAGCCAGGGCCCCCATGAGTGTTCTGATAGGGGATGTCCAGAGTATGTTGGGATGTACAGCGGGCCTGGCGTAGATTCGAGGTTCAACCAGTTCAGCTGAACAGAGCGGCCTCACTGAAGAAGTGTCTAAGTTCTTCCAGTTTAGTGCCGCCCACTTTTAAGAGGCTTATTAAATGACTGATAAATTTTCTCCATAGAAATTATTGAAAAGGCATCAACTCTAAATCAGACCTTGGATGAAGATTTCCAGCTACCCAGTTCCACTCTTCAGAATATGCAAAAGAACATGACATTTTTGCTAGAAACCTTACAGAAAAGGCATTTTATGCAGTTGCACCAAAATGCTACCCTTGAACTGAAGTAAGTCTCTAAGTGCTGCCATTCACGACATAGCCAATTAGAGGAAAGAACCTCAGTACAGATGGGAAAAGGCATGTGGGAGGAGGTAAAAGAAGGAAAGCTCTCACTGTGGAAGAAATGTCACAAGAGAAGAGGGGCCCCATTGTCATGTAAATGAAGAGACCCTGCCAGGCCCTCCAAATAGAGAAAATTGTAATCACTGCCAATAGCTCTGTGTTTGTGCTGGTAGGCCATGGGTTTTGTTTCTGTCTGTCTCTTCAGCAACATGGTACTGTATTTGTTGAAGATCAAGTATAATGCAATCAGTTATCATAGAAGAAAATTAATCAGCAGCTACTACCTGTGCTGTAAACTCTAAGATAGGTGGACATTATGCCAAAATAATTCAACTTAGCTATGCAAACTCTAATTGAAAACCTCAGTGTGAAATGACAGATCACAAAGGATTGTTAGACATGGTCACTAGGAACTTGTAATTTCCTTTCAGGCATCTTTCTTAGTATTTTCACACAGTTATTACTTGATGTAATATAGCACAAGCTATCTTTTTTCCAAGGTTGTGATAAATATCTTAAACACTGGCTTAAATAGTTACACAAAACTCCATTCTCTATACTGTGACATTTAAACTATTTTAAATATATTTTGCTATTTTAAATAATGTTGTGATGGATATCGTAGACAAAAATATTTTTCTATATTTCACATTATTATATTACTAGGGTGGATATTAAGAAGTGAAATCATTTAGCCAATGAATTTGCATGTTGATGATTCCTGACTTGCATTTACAAATTATTTCCTAAAAGAGTACTTAAAACAATGTACACTTCTACTGGCAACATCCCGGAGAATTAAGCTTACACCTTTTTTCATTATTGAATATGATTTTAGGCATCAGGTGGGATTTGGAGAACTAGAGAGACCAGCCCCACCCCCTTTCCACTAACCAAAGTCCCCCCACCCATCCGTTTCCCACTCATCCTGGGCTCTCAGTTGCTCCCTCCCTCGGCCACACTTAAGAGCTGATGGACACTTATTAGAAACGGAGATTCCCTGGAGATCCATGGGAGTCATTTTGTGGGGCCATCCTCTCCCACCATTACCCTTCCACATCAGCTCACTTGTTCATTCAGCAAAATGAACCCCCAGTGGCAGATATTGTGCGAGGACTTGGGGACACAAAGGAGAACAATAGAGATCTTTTTGCCCACTAGGATCTCGTAGTCTAATTACGAAAAGTCCATTCCCTGAAGAGCCTTTGAGAGGAAGGGGAGAAGGCAGGGCCCCGCTCCCCTCTGACGCCCTCAGTGCTCCCGACTCTCCTCGCCTGCTAGGCCCTGTGGCCACCCTGTCTCTGTCATTGTTGGTCTTGTGTGTTTATTTAGAACAAAGTTATTCTTGAGATCGCTGTTCTCTTTCTTTTTAATTTGCTAATTTAAATTATTATTAAAAAGACCTTTTATTTTAAATATTAAAGTTTAAAATGTGTTCTCTGTTCTCCACTCTCTTATTTTCTATGGATAATCCCTGTTCTTAGGCTATTTCAAATTTTGTGGATTATTTTAGGAATTTATCAGCTTTTTCTAATGATAATCCTTAGAAAATTAGTAATTTGTGCTGAACTATGGCAATCCTATTGTTGGGAATATTTAGCACACAAATTAGTTGCTTATCATGCCTGTGTCAGGGTCCCCTAGAGCACCGTCACATTCCGTTTCACCGGGAATCTCAGGCCTCAGTGTAGAGTTGTGCTCATGGCCCATATACCTATGGCAATGTATTAAGGAGGCACAGCTGGGTTGGGGAAAAAGACACGGTGGAGCCTTGAGGTGTCCATTCAGGCTTCCTTTCCTTGAGGGAGCACAGAGTGTACTCTTCCCTCGGCTACGAAAATGCAGCAGCACGTGGTGATGTTTCTGCCCAGGGAAGCCCACTAGAGGTTCAGCATTCGTGGTTTTTATTGGGGGGCACCCTCTGCCCAGCATGTGCCCAAATTCCACAGTCCCAGAGGGAAAGCAGGTGTTCAGCATAAACCACATTGTTTGCACAGACGGTGGAAGCAGTGAGCCACTGGCATCAGGTAGAGAACAATGGGAACATTTTACAGACCTGCAAGCAGGCTCTTTGAAGGACAGCCTTCTGCCCACTGTTCCCTTACTGCACACTATAAAACGAGGCACGGAAGTGTAAAAATCCCTCTGCTATCATTTCAATGACAGAGGCTTTGTCATTCATTGACTTACTATGTGAACCATCTATATTTGTCAGGGCTGCTGAAGATTTATTGTCACAAATTCAGAAAAATTACCAGAAGCCACAGGAAGAGTTGAAGGTAATAAAAGAAGCTGCAAGCAGCCTCCTTTCAAAACACAACAGTGAACTGCAGGCAGCAGAAGACCTGGTGAGGGAAGCAGAGGCAAAGACGCAGGAAAGCAGCCGCCTCCTGCTCATTCTCAAGGCCAGCCTGCGAGAGTTCAATGTGAGTCTTAACAGCTCTCTCCTCAGTTCAAGCTAATAACCAAATGTAAATAATACGAATTTCAGCTTTTTAAAAGACGAACCCCCTAACACTACCTCAACACACAGTGTCAGGCCCCAGTGTTCGGAAGCTGACTTGCTTAATGAAGCATCCTTAAAGGTGATTTTTGCTACAGGATAAAAAGCTGCATGTTCGAGAAGAACAAAACTTGACCTCAGTGCTTATCGCCAAAGGAAGAAGATTGCTGGATGCTGCCACAGCACGTGCAAAGGCTGCACAAAGTGCACTAGCAGTAAGTTTCTACTCAGCACAGCCAAAATATATTAGTAGTTTCTAAATCATAAATATGCACACACACATTGCTGAATAGCTGCCTATATACTCACAGTATTGATTTATCTATGTAGCAATTAGAGCATCACCGGGATGAGCTGCTTTGGTGGACTGCCAGAATCAGGCACCACGTGGATGACCTGGTCATGCAGATGTCCAAACGAAGAGCGCTTGACCTTGTCTACAGAGCTGAGGGCCATGCAGCTGAGCTCCAGGAACTAGCAGGGGCTCTGGACAGGTGAGCCCACATTTTGCAGGAACTTCAGAGGTTGTGATCCATTGATCAAAGAGAATAAGGATGACTGTTTTAATCACAATGTTAAGTCACTCTTCCTTTTTTGTCTAAAAATGAAGATTCCTGTTTTGTTTACATGGTAAGGGGGATTTCCTCCATGTCAGATAACATGGTTGACCATCAATTGGCATAAAGATAAGATGGAGAAATGCAAACTGAACCCAATAGGCATTTAAGAAAATATAATCTATACTAATAATAGAAGAATATGCAAATTATCCAGGACACTTTCACAGTAACAGTAATGACCGAACAGCAGGCTGACAGGCTGTGTGGCGTGACAAGGCCAGCAGCGGGGACAGTGAGGGGCAACCAAACAACTGAATAGCAGGCTGCATGGGGCAACCAGACTAGCAGGGGGGCAGTTGGGAACGACTAGGTCAGCAGGGAGGGGGCAGTTGGGGGAGACCGGGAGGAATTAGGGGCAATCAGTCAGGCAGAGGTGGTTAGGGGCAATCAGGCAGGCAGAAGGGTTAGGGGCAATCAGGCAGGTAGGCAGGTGAGCAGATAGGAGCCAGCAGTCCTGGATTGCGAGACGAAGTCGGACATCCCCCAAGAGGTCCCAAATTGGAGAGGGTGCAGGCTGGGCCAAGGGGACCCTCCTTCCCATGCACAAATTTTGTGCACCAGGCCTCTAGTGCTACAATATCAAGCCATCAAGACCTTGTTCCGCATCTACTAAGTGCTCAGGGTTTTGTTCAGTTACATGTGGACAGAACAAAGATATCTTCTTTACATCTCTTACCTTTTTGGAGCTTACCCTTTGTCTGGCTTTATGCATGATGGAGGCTGTGGTTGCCCACACTGGACCTGTAGAAGTGTTATACCACCTCTGATTATTTTCTACTACCTGAAGGTCTACCATAGCATTACAATGACTTAAACTTATATTTTGGGGTATATGTCCTCACTTGTTAAAAGTGTCTTTAAATGAGAAGTACCGTGTTAGGCTAGTGGTTCCCAAACTTGTCTGCACATCGGAATAACCTGGGAAACTTCAAAGATACTGATGCCTTGCCCTGGCTGGGTGGCTCAGTTGGTTGGATGTCATCCCATATACCAAAAGTTTGGTTCAATACCCGGTGGAGGCATAGGAGGCAACTGATGGATGATTCTATCACATCGATATTTCTACACCCTCTCTCTCTTTATCTCCCTCCTCTCTTTCTAAAGTCAAGAAGAACATATCCTCAGGTGAAGATTTAAAAACAAACAAACTGATCCCTTTGTCCAACCTAGTCCTCCCAGCCCCCACTCAAAGATTGTGACTTAATTTATCTGGGTTGTGATGTATTTTCTAAAAATATCCCCAGGTGGTCTAATAGCAGCAAATGAGGGAACCAGTGTTTTAGGCCTTTCAGTGATTTGCACCATAGTCTGAATTAATTGGTAAATTTATTTATTTAAAATTTGTTACAAATTATGGATGGAAATGGTCTGGACACACTGGGAATATGTGTTTTTGTGTGTTGGGTATGTTTGTGGAAGGGGAAAAATAAATATATTTCCAATTTGAGGAAACTGCCCTAAAATATTAGATCACACAATGAAGACTATAAAAAAACTACATAAGATAGAATATTGCATAAATTATGTGCTGCATTGAGCACTACTGCCTACAGATGCCACAGGAATCAGTAATAGAAAATGGAATTAGGTACTCAGTGTCTCTCTTTTCATCTTTCATCATTTCCCAAAAAAGAAAACATAATTCTGACTACATACATAGCTAGAACAAAACATTTATTACTTAGTATATGCAGTAAAAGCAATTGGTATGATACATAAAGTTAAATAAAATAACATTATTATCTTTTACTTATAAATCACCAAATTTTGCCAATCAAGTAGTAACAAGTAATAACTGCTGATGTCTGGTTTGGGAATCACTCAACTCAATAACCTTGGGAAGAAAATGAAGTGAGTTACACACCAGGCAAAGATGTGTCGATTGTCAAATTTTATTTTCAAGATAGAGTGGCTGGATGAAATTGCACCATTACCAGTTGGCAAGTTCCTAAGTGATTTGTCCATTTGTAAGAGTGGAGTTCAGATGATTGAAATACTATCTGATCTTCCTGCAAAACCTCTAGTGAACTTCATCAAATTGGTGTACACCATTTGAAATAAGATTCAGCAGCCTTACATATGCTTAGGAAAGCTTTTTGAAAATTAGCAATTGCCTAGCAGCACAGATTACAATAAATGCAAAGACTCAGTGGCATCCCAGACACATGCAGGGGTTTGAAGAGAGTTCAAAAGAGGGCAGCTGGAAGAAACAGATGAATGGTTCAAAGATGGGAAACAGCCATCATCTCTTCTTTGGGCATTAATTAAACAGTCATTCTTAGTGTCGTTGTGACAGCGTGGTCACTGCTTCTTAAGATTCCTTTTGGAGTCAAAGGGGAATCCATAGGTTGTTATTCCTTGTTGATGGTACTGCTCTAATGGGAAAGAAAGCTAAGAGGCGTTTAAGAATAGTGGGAAGTCCAATTTTAGTTTATCCTAGCACCGGTAAATATGCTGATTTCACAGTGGCCTTGGAAATGTTAGATTTGTGTCCCTGAACACAACCAGCGCAACCCACATCCATTCCAACATTCGGAGCCTGATTGAAGAATCAGAAAAACTGGCAGAAGATGCTCTCAGGACTGTGATGGAGGTAAGCCTGGTAAGAAGAGCCGTGTGGGCTTCGGTGGGTGCCTTCCTTTTCTAGAAAACCGTGGGAGGTTGTTCCTTAGAGGCTTGAGCAGAGAATTGGTGGCTTAAACGTATGCTTGTCAACGCTGCTTTCTGGTGGGATCTGTTTATGGCTTCTGCCATTATGTGGTATGTTTAATTCTTAAAGTCATAAATACTTCTTTATAAAGACTAGGGACTAAGTGATGTAAAGATGAAGAAAATCTCACCATTTCTTATTACAAAAATGATAATGCTTCATGATACCTACTCAAGGCATCTTTTTTAATTTTTTTAAAAAATACAGTTGACATTCAATGTTACGTTAGTTTCAGGTGTACAGTATAGTGGTTAGATATTTATATAACTTATGAAATGATCCCTCCAATAAGTCTAGTACCCAACTGGCACAATACTTATTACAATATTATTAACTATGTTCCCTATGCTATATTATACATCTCTGTGACTATTTTGCAACTGCCAATTTTTGAGGCACCTTGTCTTACCTGCGATGAAGATCTTTATTTAATGGGTGTTTTTGTCTTTGTATATTTAAAAATGGCTTGTGGTCTTTCTCTTCTCCCATAATTAGGATGTATGTTAAATAGGCATTAGGACAATTAAACTCTCCCTGCCTGTTATCTAGTTGACTTCCCTGTTTGGAACCAGAGGGGAAGCTATTCTGATGGAGTTGCCTTCACATCCCCATCAGGATCCCACCCTTGCCTCTAGTCACCACGCGTAAATTGTTCTGTTTCCTAGTTCCCAGAAGCCGTGGAGTCTAATGGGAAAGCAGCTCTCCAGCGCAGCTCCAAATTCCTAAAAGAAAGCAGGAGCCTGAGCAGAAAGCATCAAGGTCAGATTTTTTCAGAAAATACCTGTGCAGTTTCATTTTTCTTAAGAGTTTCAGTAAGCAATGATTTGCATATATAGGAGCTATCTAATAACATAATGATATATCCGTAATAAAATGGCAGAAGGTATCTGTTGTATAAGAGAAACATGTAAG
>NW_006289416.1:391316-408419 GCF_000327345.1 Myotis davidii
CCCTACCTCCCCCCCCGGCTGGCCTGATCACCCTTAACTGCCTCTGCCTGCCAGCCTGATTGCCCCCCAACTGCCCCCCCCCAGTTGGCCTGGTTGACCCCAACTGTCCCTTCTGCCGACCTGGTCGCCCCACACAGCCTGCTGCTCAGTCGTTTGGTTGCCCCTCACTAACCCCCTGCCGGCCTGGTCGCCCCACGCAGCCTGTTCGGTTTTCCGGTTGTCTGTTCAGTTTTTTTCTGTTGCGACAGTCGCTTAGGCTTTTATATAGATAGATAAAAAATGTCAAGTCTTTTACTATAGAGTAAATAGTGGTCTATGAACAGCTCACCCACCTTTTAGACTACCTCCATGTCCTGTACTGTGTCTCTACCTTAGGGTGTGGATATGTGCATATTTTTTGTTTCTCTGTGAGTCATGCAGTTTAGAATTTATTGTCAACTCACCATGTAGAAAGTACACAGTTCTCAATCATAAAGCATTAAACACCAACTCTAGCATCAATGTTGATTGGCTATGGCTTCAATCTATACAACTAAAGGTATTTCATAGGCCATGAAATAGTGAATGTCCTGCAATTAAAGTTTAGGCAGAACCATCATGTTCATCAAGGATTTTATCAATAATTCATTTTTTGACATGTGCTCAGAATCCAATGTGATTGTGTATTCTGAACAGAAATGCTAAAAGGGAAGCTTTGATCCAACAGCTTTGATCAGACTCGGAGGAGGTTGAGTCGAGCACCTGCTGGGATGGGGGAGGGTCAGAAGGAAGCAGGAAGCAGAGGGGTCCTGGCCAGGGAAGCAGGTGGGAGATGAGGAGGGAGATTATCAGGCAGGAGCCCAGTTTGGGGTTTTACAACCCGGGGAAGAAAGGTGGCCACAATTTAGACGTAGGTAGGAAATTGATGTGTCCAATTAAGGATGAGTGATTGAAACACCTCAAGGTGAGCTCTAATTAAAGTAGACATGCAATTTAAGAAGAAATATTAGTGAGAAGAGCAACAAGCAAAGTAGGAGAAATGACCAAGCCAGCTAAAAATCACAATTTCTATAATCAGGGGCTTGAAGTCTTAATGGAGAAGCTTTTATGGGGGAGGGTCTCGGTAGAAAGCTGTCAATCCCTAAAGGGTCAAAGTGATGAAGAAAACCTAGGCAGCTTTTTATTAGGCCATCTTACAAGGAAACACTTTCCTCCTTTAAATAGGTATCACATTGGAACTGAGAGAATTGAAAAATACGGCAAAGACATTTCAAGAAAATGCTGATAAGATTACTAGGCAGACCAATGAATCACTCTTAATACTTAGAGCAATTCCTGAAGGTAAGTGGAAAGGGGGTTCTTGATTTAATTAATGTCTTCTCATTTCAAAGCCATTACACGTGAATATGAGGAGGTTCTGCCTCCGGTTTGATGAAGAGCCCTTGCTGGAAATGAGCCCAGGACTGATAGTTTTTACTTGCAGAGGAATATGATTTGGAAGTGAAGATCACTATTTTTTAACAAGTTCAGAATACTTGAACTGAAATGCCAGAATTATACTCAAAAACAAAAGCACAAGAGATTTTATGCTACCATATCGATTGCTGGCTTTTACAATGCAGTTGTCACGTGCCGTAACTGAAAAAGTGTCAGTCAAAGAAGTCAGCACGTAAAGGAGCAGGAATTTCCCTGCTTTCATATAAATGTAAGAAATTTAAAAAGTCTTGCTTGGTAAATCTTCTTCATGAGGCAATGTAGCATTCTAAAATAGATCACTTTAATATTGACAGTTTATAAGTGCAGCATTCATTAAAATTTAAAATAAGGTAACTTTTACAAAGTGTAATACAAATTAATTGTGCTGTAGTACACTATTTACATTCCCTCAACCTTCTCTTTTTTTCTTAATAAGTTTTTTTTTTTTAAGTCTTACAAGTTGCCCAAATATCTCTAAATTTCCATCTGCTGGTTCACTTTATAAGCACACAAATCACCTTGGGGAGCTGGGGCTTGGGCACTCTGAATTTCTTACCTTAAATCAATCGGGCATTTTCTGATGTGGATGTTTCTCTCTCTCTCTTTATGAAGGCACATGGTATTTGTTGATTAAATACTTTAAAATAGCTTTTTGTTTGGAAGCAATTGCAAATTTGCAGGAAAGTTGTAGAAAGAATACCAGTATAGTCCTCATCCAGCTTCTCCTAGTGTTAATGTTTGTCCCATTTGTGGTTGTGATTTACCCTTTTAAAATGAATACTAGTGCCTTTTAAAAATAATTATCACCCAGATTTTTCTAGAAAAATGAAATTCCAGTTTATCTGAAGTGCCCATTTAGTCTGTATTCTGCTGTTATATCTAGCAGCCAGTTGATGTTGTGAAAAAATACCACTTCCTTTAGCCTGAGACACATTCATCCCACCTACACATTTAAATCCCCAAACCTTCTTACCCAGACATGGGATGATTTGAAGAGGTATTTAATGGATATGAGAAGGGGATAATAGAAAAGAGACCGAATAAAGCAGCTTAGTTTCTTAATAAGTGAGAGCCTGAGCATGGCCATTAGCTGCTTTTGTTATCTCATGTGTATTGAAATCACATTTCAATACAGAGAACTTTTACCAAAATTATTTCATTTAGCCCTAAAAGGCAGCAGTAGCACATATGACAAGCAACCTTAATATTGCCATTAAACACAAAACCCCCCGTTTTATGGTGTGCATGCTTGCGTATGAATTTATTTCAGGTGTCAGAGACAAAGGAACCAAAATCCAAGAGCTGGCCACATCTGCCAATCAGAGTGCTGCGAGCACACTGAAGAATGTGGTGGGACTGAGTCAGAAGCTGCTGAACACATCGACAGACCTGTCCAAGGTCAATGCCACCTTACAAGAAGCAAACGAACTTCTACGGGACTCCTCAATGACCAGTATGTCTCGGTCTCCCTTCCCATCAGGAAAGTCTGCATTGTGCAATTTTGAGCTTGCCACGGGCACAATGGTGCCTTGTTCACAAACAGCATTCCTAAAAAAAAAATGAAAAAAATGAAAATGCACTAACATCTGGATTTCCATTTATAAAGAAAGAGAAGGGCCTACGGTAATGCACGGAGCTGGTGCATTTTTTACATATGTACCAAAATGTCAAGGATTTGATAATTAAGATATTCTGTTTCATCCCGTGCATTAGTAATGACCAGTTCATTTCTCTATGTCTGTCACCCCAACCCCAACTTTCTTGCTACCTTGTATTTGTTAGGTCTGTTAGCTGGGAAAAAAGTTAAAGATGTGGAAACACAAGCCAACCTTTTATTTGATCGGTTGAAGCCTTTGAAGAGATTAGAAGAGAACCTGAGCAGAAACCTGTCAGAAATTAAACTGCTGATCAGCCAGGCCCGGAAACAAGCAGCTTCGGTGAGTGTGGGGCCCTGATGCTACCACTGACACCCAGTACCCACCTAGCTGAGACTCTCGGTAACTCCAAGTTCCAGAGAATTCCTGTAGAAATGGCTTTCTGCCTCACCGGGTCCCTGGAATGTCTGCCGACAGCTCTGAATAATACCAGATTCCACACAGCAGTGTCTTAGGTGTATTTACTTAAGTATATTAGTCTCATTTTTTTTAATTTCTGTTTTCATACATGTTTCAATCTATTGCCAGCAAGGAGATCTCCATGTCTTTATGGAGATTTGTAATTGTAGCTTAGATTTGTAGATTCATAACTATTAGCTAATGGTTGCCTAAGGGTTAACATCACTCTCCATTTCATCGGTGGCATATGGCGTTATTTCCATCATTTTACCAAGGTGGTTTTAATAATCTGAGTATTCTTCGGAATGTTTGTGCAGTACGGGCCCATCCTCTAGGAGCCTGACCTAACGATTTGCATATGAACAAATGCTGCACACATCCAGGTCACTACATCTACAAGACACTTGACACACAGAGAAGCACACACTGAGAAGATGTTGTCCAGCCACCCATCCATAGCATGTGGCATTGCTGTGCTCCTGAGGGGAGGCGTTTCAGGGAAATAAGATCTTTGAGAGACTATCAATTGTCACACTGCTGGGGACCTCTGGTCACATGCTTATCCACCTACGTTTTCTAGCCAAGATACAGGAGTTCCCAGCCCTTTGACACCCCTCTCCCCACAAATGACCTCACTGTTGGAAAGGGCTGTTGGTTTACATGAGCTCTGACTTCCACCTGTTTTAGTTACAGTCACCAAATAAATGTGAGCCCAGCAGATGGCTCCAAATGCTCTGGTTAATACAGACTTCGGTTAATAAATGCTATATATGCAAACAATTACTTAGAGAAATATGTTTAATATTTGCTCTATAAATATTTGCTGAAAGACTAAGTAGATAAACCCTCCATTTATTCGACAAGTGATCATCAAATAAGCTCTCTGTGGCAAGACTAAAGATTCCAAGATGACTTGGATAAGCTCCTTGTCTTTTTTTTTTTTAATGTATTTTATTGAATTTTTACAGAGAGGAAGGGAAAGGATAGAGAGTTAGAAGCATCAATGAGAGAGAAACATCGATCAGCTGCCTCCTGCACACCCCCCACCGGGGATGTGTCCACAACCAAGGTACATGCCCTTGACCAGGATCGAACCCGGGACCCTTCAGTCTGCAGGCCAACGCTCTCTCTGCTGAGGCAAACCGGTCAGGGCAAGTTCCTTGTCTTTAAGGAATTAAATCTCATATGAAAGAGTTGATTTTCTACATAACACACTCTTTTAAAACTCTATGACTGACTTTTTCATATTTAAATACTTTACCAGATAAACTTCTCTTCACCGCCACCTGACTTCTCACTTCTGAAGCATTATGTATTTTCAGGAGAGGCACCTGCCTGACAGTGACAGTCTGCCTGGGAATAGCACGTCTGAACTCCTGGCGCACGGCCCATGTGATGTGTCATTGAATGACTGGGCACTTTTTCTCCTTCTGCAGATTAAAGTTGCTGTGTCTGCAGACAGAGATTGTATCCGGGCCTACCAGCCTCCGATCTCTTCAACCAACTATAACACCTTAACACTAAATGTTAAGACGAGCGAACCCGATAACCTTCTCTTCTACCTCGGCAGCAGCACCAGCGTGAGTATGGACTCAAAGAAAGCAACAACGAGTCTCCTATGAATGCCTATGTTTTCTGAATTAACACTTTTTTTGATGAAAAAACAACAGGGTCTTGGTGAAATCACTAATTCTTCTAAGGCAGTGGTCGGCAAACTCATTAGTCAACAGAGCCAAATATCAACAGTACGACGATTGAAATTTCTTTTGAGAGCCAAATTTTTTAAACTTAAACTACATAGGTAGGTACATTGTTATTAACTTAATTAGGATACTCCTAAGATGGCCTTTGCTAAAAACATCCTCAATCTGATTGAGGTACATTCGCTGAGGTTGACCCCTTCCAACTCTCCCATCCACACTTGTCTTGTATACTTGTTTCAGATAGACAAGTATGGATGGGAGAGTTGGAAGGGGTCGACCTCAGGGAACATTCCTTAAAACAATGTACCTCCCCCGTGCTGCGTATCCCGCCCGCCTGCGCCACGTCTCCCATCGCCCAACCAACCGACACCCCCCACTTCTTCTAACGCCACTTCTTCAAAATAGACTCGCCCAGGCCGAAAACCGACTTATGCGCATGGGCCACGAAGTTTCAATCGCACTGTACGTGTGTGCCCGCACGTGCTATTTTGTGGAAAAGCCACACTCAAGGGGCCAAAGAGCCGCATGTGGCTCGGGAGCCACGGTTTGCCGACCACTGTTCTAAGGGAACTAACCTTTTGCTAAACCAGTAGCATTAGATTAAAAATAAATTACATAATTCAGTATCTGTGAGAGGGAACGTGACTTTGAGGAAGGAAAAGTGTCTCCATCTGCAATCTTAATCACAAGCTGTGACTTAGATGAACTTTTTGTAATGCCTTCTGTGACCTCTGCAGCCACTGAGTTTAGCATTGGGTCTATAAGGTCGACCTTGGGGAGTGTTACCCGGAGTGGAAGCCTGCGCCCTAAGGCCTGTCACCACTGTCATGCTTCACCCAGGCTCTTCCATCCAATGAGATTCCTGTGGTCCCCAGAGGGCAAGTCCCCTTATGAAGACCATTGATAACTGGCTGTGTGGTGGAAATGGGTCAGAAGCCTTGTCTGTGTTAGGGCAGAAAATATTGGCAAGCCCAGATATTACCGGAAATGTCTTTTTAGGAGCTAGGGTGCAAAACACGTGCAACTCCTCATGTGGGATTTCATGGCTCTTACTGCGTATTTCACATTCATTTATTCCCTTCTCAGACTGGGCAGATACACAAGATATCATCCTTTACGCTCCCTGGAGACTACTAGTGATCACACACACACACACACACACACACACACACACACACGAGTCTTCCTGGGGAATTTTATGGGAGGCATTGTGGAGGGCCATGCAGTGCAGGGTGGTGGGGTGCTAATGGATCCGGTGGCCACCACCCTCAGTGCTCTGAGTTCTGCTTCAGCTCCTGGAAGGTGAGGGTGGGAATTAAAAACAAAACAAGATGTTATTTTGTTTTTTTAATGAGTAGAAAAAATGCTGTAAGAACTCATACTTTATTTTTCAAAATATATTTTTATTGATTTCAGAGAGAAAGGGATAAGGAGAGAGAGATAGAAACATCAATGATGAGAGAGAATTGATTGGCTGCCTCTTGCACGCCCTCTACTGGGGATCAAGCCGGAAACCCAGGCATGGGCCCTGACCAGGAAGTGAACCATGACCTCCTGGTTCATGGGTTGACACGCAACCACCGAGCCACCCCAGTGGGGCAGGACTCATTCTTTAAAGTGTTTTAATAGTCATGCAAGCAGTCTGGCCTGTATACTCATGCCAACTCATGCCCCTGCACCCAGCCTGACTTCCTGGCAGTGGAGATGCGGCGAGGGAAAGTGGCCTTCCTCTGGGACATGGGCTCCGGGGCAGCACGGTTGGAATTCCCAGACTTCCCAATTGATGACAACAAATGGCACAGTATCTACGTAACCAGGTAATGGAGACCGTTCTCTTCCAACGTCTCTCTTTCTAAACTATCTAAAGCTGCATATGATGTTTTCCACATCATGTAATAGTCTGAAACTTCTAGGAAGTTAGATTATAGTGAAAGAACCCTTAGAAATAGGCTTTTTTTTCTTATTACAGAAGAAATAAACATTGTTACCCAAACCAACAATAAAAGAAGAAAAAAGTTAAAACTTATGTTACCTTTAGAATGGTAGGTGTGTCTGAGGCAGCCAGCCCAGTAAAATGTTTACTGCCCAGGACATGGTAGTAGAGGCAGCCTGGTAGGAATCCCCTGTGGCTGGCAGTGGGATGCAAGCAGAAGAGGCCAGAGGATAGGATACAAGTGGGGAATGGGTTTTCTTAACAAACACAAGCAAATTTCTTCCTTATCAAGCCTCTCTCCAAAGGTAACTCTTAAGCAGCTTTAAGTATATCTTTTTTTTTTTACTTTTCGGTAACATTATGGTTTGTTATTGATGGTGTGTAGTTAGGAATTTTTGTCATTTTGCTTTGTTATCAATAAAAAGAAGTCATATTAAAGGCAGTAAACAATTTCAAATATAGCTTAACCCATTATCTATGACTGTTCTACATGGTAAAAGACTGCTGTACCAGATTTTGGAGAGGAAAGTAGGGGTGGGGGGTGGAAAAGTCTAGAAGCGGGGAGACCAGCTGGGGGCTGTTGTAGTGGACATGGGGAGAAGCAGATGGAGCCTGGGTTTGAAACATGTATGTACATATGTGGGCTGACTGCAATTTGGTTCTTGTTGCCATTCTTTGTGACCCTTAGGTTTGGAAACATTGGTTCATTGACTGTACAGGAAATGAGCACAACTCAAAAGCCACCACCAAAAACAAGTAAATCCCTAGGAGCAGCTAACGTTCTGGATATAAACAACTCAACACGGATGTTTGTTGGAGGGCTCGGAGGACAAGTCAAGGTAACACTATGAACACTCATCTGCACACAACGGATTGGCTGATGTTACCCATATATAAATTTAATACATAAATTTATACAATGTTATAAGTCAAACTTATTTCAATAAAAATTAATATAATTAAATTGTTGAATATATCAATATTCAGATGAAGAGATCTTGCTTCTCTTATTTTGCTTAATGACGGTTCATCTGCAGAGTTGGGTTGGTTTTGTAGGGTAAAGGATCATACTTAATAAATAGTACAAATGGAAAAGAAGTCAGAGGTTCATTTCGCTATTTGCGTTTCTCTTCCAATGATGAAACAAGACATTCAGTAGTTCACGTTAATTTCTGTAAAGTTCCTTTATCTCTGTTCTAACTCTAGTGGTAGACTCGTACTAATTAGTGTTTAGTGAAAGAGCGCGTTGTCCTTATTTTATTACACCAGTTATCCTCTCACCGAGCAATGGTGAGTCGTGTGGATTTAGTGCGCGCTCTCACATGAGAGGATGGTCTCTGTGCCAGCCAGCCCCTCACCACTGACCACACATTCTCTGGGTCTGTTTCTCACTATAAAAGAGGTTTCTCTGCAGCGACCCTACTAACTGAGATGATCTTTTAAGATCCATCCAGTTGTCACTCATTCTAGTGTTCCACTTCATCATTGGAAGGAAATCCAGTGATTACAAACTGGCTTTTTTTTTTTTTTTTGATGTTTTCTCAACATTTGGATCTGTTAGATATAAGCTTTCAGGGAGGCGTTTCATTCATTTAGAGAATTTATTCTTTTTCACCAAATGTATGTGGGCTGTGTTTGTGTGTTCATCTACCTTAGAAGTCTCCCGCTGTGAAGGTTACTCATTTCAAAGGCTGCATGGGAGAAGCCTTCTTGAATGGACAGTCCATCGGCCTATGGAACTATGTTGAAAGGGAGGGCAAGTGCCATGGCTGCTTTGGAAGGTAATATTCCCCATGATTTAAACATTGTATGTTAGTTAGTGTATTAACATCTGAGAACTGCTTAAAGAACTTACCTGTATATCAAGGATGGATAGAGTTTATGATGTCAGTCTTCTTATTGCAAAGGAAAAGGTGTAGATTTACTAATGGAAGCATGGGTATCATTGTTAACACTTACAAAGGACTCTTATTGCTGTGTCTTATACTGTATGCTTTGATCATGGACCATAAAATCAAGAAACACAGACATCTTCTCAAACCACCTTCTGTCTCAACGAGCCACAGTAAGCTTTGGATAAACCACTATACATTTTCATTTTGAAAATACTTCCAAGGATGAGATTTTTGTGTGTGTGCTGTCAATTTTTATAAATAATTTTATTCCTAAACTCTATAATTCTAGAAATAAATGCACTTGCAAATGGAGAACAACTATCTAAAATCTTTTGGCATGTATTGATATAATAGAGGGCATTTAATAACTTAACCTCACCAATCTCAACACCCCCTCTATTACTTTCTAAAAAAATAACTACAGCCCTGTAAGTATGGAAGACCTATTTTATAGCACTTTAACAAATAAGGCAATAGATTGCCTTTTCCATTAAAGAAATGTAACATCAGATATAATATCTCCCACCTAATGGGCTGCTCTGTCCAGATGGATACCTAGCAGTGAGTGGGGACAAGATCAGTTAGAAGCAACTCACCTTTAGACTTCTGTGGGAGAGTTTTCACTTTGTTATTGTCAGGTCTGCTTTCTCCTAGCTTGGGATTTTGTAGTTTAAGCCTTTTAATTGCTAATACCCCTTCCTTAAGTTGCTCAAAAAGTTATGACCAAAAGCATGATTATAAGAGCCTTAGGAATAAAAAAAGTATTGGGTTTAGCATCATAATTACTCAGGCTCCTGGCCCAGCTCTCCTACCAAATCTCTCAGTGGCCTAAGATATAAGTCACTACCCCTCAAGGAGAGAGGTTTAGTTTCTTCTTCCAGAACAGGAAAACAGTAATCATACTTACTTTACCTATCTCCCAGAACTATGGTGATGAATATATAACATGATGCATATGAAAATACTTGATAAATTTGAATGTTCACCAATGTTCATCTCTGATCTTCCTGCAGTGACAGCCCATTGATTTCCAGGTAAATGTCCCAGGGTTACTTTCCTGACAATAAATGTGTGAGAGACTAAGGTTTTGTAATTGGCAAATACCATCAAAGTGATATTACCTTGTGAGGTAATGACACCTGCTCTTGAACTTCAGGAGTATGAGCACACACAAGGAAGCTCCCTTTTCCATCACTTTTTTTTTAAAAAAAAATGTTTTTATTGATTTTAGAGAGAGAGGGAGGGAGAGGGAGAGAAACACCAATGGGCTACCCCCTGCATGCCTCGTACTGGGGATCAAGCCTGCAACCCAGGCATGTGCCCCCACCAGGAATTGACTGGGAATTGAACCTACAACCTCTGGTGCATGGGAGGATGCTCATCCAACTGAGCCACATCAGCCAGCGCTTTTTTTTTTTTTTTTAATATCATCCATCACTTTTTCCTCATGCTATTTCTCTAGCATGGAAGGAAATCTTCCCAGCAATTTAGTAATTCTAACATGACAGATGCTCTAACCCCTGGACTCTGTCCCCTACACTGACCCCAGATCATTAATCTTACTTGTGGAAAGGAAAATCTTAACAGAAATTGAATATTTCTAATATGAAATATGTCCCCCTGCTTGAGCTGTTACAATATCCCCAATTCTCATCAGTTATTTTCAGGGTTATTTTAAAACCACTGACCTCAAGCTGCAGCAATAAGTGAATTTGATGATTGCTGGCTCTTCTCTTTTTTGGAATGAGGATGTCAATTTTCTGGGTGGCCTCAAGTTTTGTTCTCCTTGAGAACTGCCCTCCCAGCAGACTTCCAGCCTCCCATCCCCCACCCCCCGACCACTGACGGGACCATGAAGGTTCGACTGACAGGAAGGATTAACAGGTGCTACCATCCTCTCTCTGTCAATCCTGGAACTGGCTTTTTTGGGTCGAGGGACGGCTGCTACCCAGCTGAGCCTTAAGGCCGAATGGACTGAGCTCGATCAAACAAAGGCAAAGTTCAACAGCAGGTGTCGCTATTTCATAAGGCAACATCACTTTGATGATATTTGCCAATCACAAACCTTGGTTTCTCACACATTTATTGTCAGGTTAAAAATATTAGACATACTTTTTATGGGTACTGAGCAAATGAGCTGACGATTCTTGAATTATATTAACTAATATTTCCAGAAATATGTTTTTAAAAGAATATTAATTTGGTAGGATTTAGTAGATATTCATTTTTTTAAGTGGCAGTGGAGAGTGTGCCCTGATCATACATGTTTGGGAAACACTGAGTTAAAAAATTAAGCATGTTGCTTTACTGTGAGGCTAGGCACTGTAACCCTGTCCTGGGAGAGGCTAGAGCGGCAGCATTTCACGGACTCATTTGACCCCAAATTCTTTTTTAAAAGGAGCGTTCTGTAGGTGCTTATGTTACACAGAACACACTTTGACAGGTGCTGATATAGGCACTTGAGTGTGCCTCTGGGCAAGGTGCTTAATCTTTGAAGCTCGGCTATTAATAGGGCACATAGGGACCCATGGAGGAGCCCCGATCACAGCAGAATCATTAGAACTAAAATGGAGCGAATATTTGCTGTGTGCCAGGCATTATGTCCAGAACTTTGCATGTTTTAAATCATGTACAGCTCTCCCAGAGAGGTTCTATCATTATCCCTAGTGTACAGATAAAGGGGATGAGGCACGGAGAGGTTAGGTAACTTTTCTGAGTTCACACAGGTAGTAAGTTGGGGAACTGGGATTTGAACCCCAGCAGTCTGATTCTAGAGTCTGTGTCCTTAGCCACACGAGCTATGGTCATCCAAGAAGTAGAGCAACGGAACATGCTTCTAGGAAGCCACAGGTTTAAGAATTAAAGAATAGAGAATGAAGCCACAGTTTAAGAATTTATGCAGAGCATATTTCCTTGAAAGTATATTTCCTAAAAGAACAAAACAGATTTTTTTTTTTAGGAAAAGTTAGACTGCAGGAAGCAATAAATAAAACCGCAGCTTTCACAAAGCACTGCTATTTCTTGTTTTGTTTGCATTCATTTTATTTTGTTAATGGAAATAATGTGACTGTTTGGTTATTATGTCCTGCTTGAAGATGAGTTGGCACTGAGTTGGATTATTCATACCTTCAACTGATAAAAATTCAAATTCATATTAAAAAAACAAACACCCTCATTCAAGTTTCACTCTCATGTCCCATGAGATTCCAAATAAGTATTTAAAACACAACAATGATGTGTTCCAGATGAAATTACTTTGTAATTTAATGGTTTGGGGTTATTTTTATATTGTATCAAGTCAGCCTTTTGAGGCAGGGGGAGGACCAGAAACCACAATGATCTGAAAATGGCTGTGGCCCTGCCCTGGCCAATGTGGCTCAATTGGTTGGAGCTTAGTCCCCTACACCAAAAGTTGGTGGGTTCGATTCCCAGTCAGGGTACATGTCCAGGTTGCAGATTCACTCCCCAGTCAGGGCACGTGCAGGAGGCAACTGATCATTGTGTGTGTCTCTCTCTCTCTTCCTCACTTCCTCGCTCTCTAAGACCAATTTAAAAAAATAACATTTAATAAAGAATGGTGTGGTCTATTTTATATAATTCTGTTGTAAGCTCATCCTTCAGAATTTGGAGATTTTCTTTGTCTATTTTTTGTAATGGTCTTTCTGGTATAATGGTACGTATTTATTTTCCATTGTAATTCTAGTTTCACTGATGTATTAGTTAAATGCCAGTTTAAAAATTCTCCTGAAAGCACTAGAATTGACAAAGAATAGTTTCATTAAAGGAAAGTAAAACAAATAGAAATCTAGTTGATAAGTAGAAATATTTACAGCACTTATCCATCCCTTGGAGAATTTTTTTTTTTTACAACAGAGAATACTGCCTATATTAACTTTCTTTTTCTTATAAAGCAATTAAGCATTTGTCTTGCATAATCCCATGGCAAGCATATTTTAAGATATTATAATTTACACTGTCATCCACTTATGGAAATGAGAGCTCTGCCATGATTTCATGAGGGAGAACTGGGGAACTGTGACATCTGTGCTCTTGAACCTCCTTCCTGCGGATGGATTGTATTTCACTGCTCCGCTTTGCAGCCCCGAGAATGAAGACGCGTCCTTCCACTTTGATGGGAGTGGGTATTCCGTCGTGGAGAAGACGCTGCGGGCTACTGTGACGCACATTATTATGCTTTTTAGTACCTTTTCAACGAACGGGCTTCTCCTCTACCTCGCTTCAAATGGCACCGTAAGACTCTCTGTGGGGCAGTTGGCCCCACTGTGTATATACAGTTAGATTGCCGTGAGGATATTTATGTTTAATGACTATTTTATGAGCATTTACTAATCTATTTACTGATACATGTCATATTATGTCCCTATTTTAAATAATTTATTATATCAGCACAGAAGAAGCTTTGGAAGAGCACCAAGTAGAAAATAGCTCTCCCATCATTATAGATGCCAACTGAACATTTGTTAAATTTTGATCTTAAATAATATGTCTTGTTCTATGTTCACTCTGACCACTGTGGCCTTATTTGAAATCCATTCACTGGATTTTCGTATTCCCATTTTTTATCTTATGTACTGGTGATTTCTCCCAAACATCTAGTTTTATTTTAAGAACTAGACCTTTTTCAGTCTCAGTGAAACAGATACAGAGAGATCCTCCTTCTCTTACTGAATTGTAGGTTTTGATAATGTGTTTACCTCATATACATGTAGCATTTCAGAAAGCCTCTGTGGACACTGCGTTTCGTAGCATAGGCCTCTGGCTGTTGGGCCAGGTCCAGCTTTCTCAGTTTGTCTTCAGAAGGTTTCTGTCATCCCTGACTTGAAGGACAAGGAAATCCTGTGATAATGATGCAGCCGTGGGTTACTGCTTTTCTTTTTTACAGAAAGACTTTTTATCCATCGAGCTGGTCCATGGCCGAGTGAAAGTTACAGTTGACCTGGGCTCAGGGCCTCTTGCCCTCATAACAGACCGACGTTATAACAATGGGAGCTGGTACAAAATCGCCTTCCAGCGGAACCGGAAGCAAGGTATGTGCACAGCTGGGTGGATGGGATGTTGGTTGGCCTCATAGGAAAAGAAATATTTCCAAAATCTGGTCTTTACTTACTTTAGCTTTCTGGGTATTCTTAAATGATATTCTAATAAAAAGTCATTGAGATACTAAGCCTCAGGATTCATCTTTTTCTAGAGGAATATTAAATTCATAGATTGCTTTCCAAATGTATTATTTAACATTAAAGGCTCAATTGAGAATCAAGAATCAAATCAATTCTATTTTCTTTCTGGATTTATTGACCTGCACAGAGGATTTTCAGTTAATAGGCAAGAACATTTGCTGGTCAAAATGGCAGAATGTAAAAGAACATGCCTTTGTAAATGACCTTTGTTAGCAGAAGTTAGTGTTTTACTTTAGTGTAGGAAGTGACTTTCATTCCTTATTGATTCCTTTCAATCCCCTTTAGGACTCCTAGCAGTTGTCGATGCGTATAACACCAGTTATAAGGAAACCAAGCAAGGGGAAACCCCAGGAGCATCTTCTGACCTCAATCGTCTTGATAAGGATCCAATTTACGTGGGTGGATTACCTCGTTCAAGAGTTGTAAGGTATGATACCACTGTGCAGAATTTTCATATTCTGAATTATCAACTAATTATACTGGTTTCCTAGGGCTGCCATAACAGACTACCACAAACTGGATGACTTAAATAGCAGAAAGTGAACTTCTGCTTGTACCCTCACTATTCAGGAGAGTACAAGTCCAAAATCAAGGTGTTGTCACAGTTGCTTCCTTCTGAGGCCTGTGAGAAAGGCTCCATCTTCCTTTCCCTTAGCTTCTGGCAACTTCAGGCTTTCCTCAGCATGTACACAACATTCTCTCTATGTCCACACGCTGTTTCCCCTCTGGGTGGGTCTCTCTGTGTCCAAAATGTCCCTTCTGATAAGGACGCCAGTCATACTGGATTAGGGCCTCCTCTCATCCTCTGTGTCCACACGCTGTCTCCCCTCTGGTGGGTCTCTCTGTGTCCAAAATACCCCTTCTGATAAGAACGCCAGTCATACTGGATTAGGGCCTCCTCTCATGACTGCATACTAACTTGACTACATCTGTGAGGACCCTATTTTCAAATAAGTTCATATTCACAGACACTAAGGGCTAGAACTTCAGCATCTGTGGGGGAGGACACAATTTAACCCATAACATCTACTTTGATTCAAGTCACTCTGTGTCATATTAATTGGGAAGTGAAGAAAGCTTTTTGCAGTAAAATTAATGATTTTATGTTTATAATCTTTAGAACATCTAGAAATTGTTACTGTGCAATATTTGGAGACCCTGCTTTCCATCACAGGTCATTCTCCTCTCTGGACATTTTAGAGTAATAGAATCTCTTTCTAGGCAAAAATAAATAAATAAAAATAAAAAAGTAATGTTTCTGTAGACTTATCTGGATTCCCTCTTTGTGTGATCAGAATAAACAACCAATGTGAAAGCTGAAAAACCAGCATCAGTAAATTGGATGAAAGATGGCAAAGAGGGGCAATGGAATCCTTTTATCACACTGATTCATGCTTAACTTTGTGACTTTAATACTTTACATAAACTTTCTGTGGTCCATTGTCCTCAGTTTTATAATTTTTATTGGAAAATTAACTAACTTTTTTTGAAGACCCACTGTCAAGACAAGATAGCTTTCAGGGAATGGGATCATCAAATGTCCAAACTGAGTCACCCAGCCAGTGGTTTTCAAAGGTGTATTTGTAGCACTGCCGCACTGTAAAGCCAAGTTCTTATACACAATCCCAATATGTGGCACAGAAGTTCAGCCACTCCAGTTGCTATGGGTTGAGCAGAATCCACTTTTCTACCAGCCTCCTTTTTGCCAGAAGTTTCTGAAAGTTTCAGGGAACATAGTTTACAATGGCAGTCACACCCCCCTCTCCCAGTCTTAGAAATGAATACACCTAAATTTCTGGGAATTGGTCACGTGTCCCAGGTCTTACCCTTCCACCAAGACAGAGCCAGGGCTGGAAGTCTGTCTCCTAATCTGATTCCAGATATCACGCCCTGACATGGTGTTCACGGTGTGCTTGGGGTGTAGCAACAAGCTGTGTCATAGTTCATCTGTGCTTTGCCTAAATAACACCGAGTGTAGACATTGGAGAAAAGGTCAGAGCCTCCTTTCTAGGAAATATTCCAAATCACAGACTCATGCTAGAAGGGACTTGGTACCAAGGTCAGCCCCTTATCTACAATGGAAGAGACTGAAATCCAGAAAAGTTGAGATTTGCCCTAATAATACCATTGTTGTGATTCACAGCTCATTGCTCAACACGGAGAGAATGAAAAATGAATTGTGACTCTAACAGGAAACCATGTTGCTAGCTGATATTTATGATGGTGACTTGGAGCTTTTCAGCAGTCTCTCTGTTTTAGAAATGAGAGCCTGACCACAGTACAGCCTCACCCCACTCATCACAGCAGTGTGGCAACTTCTGTTAGGAAAAATATGGTATTGACTTGGAGTTTACAATAGGGTTGTGAATAATCCCAGACTTCACTGAGTGGAATTATTTCCTTGAGAACAAAGTTCATGAATATGCAGTATGGACAATAGCCAATGACTTCTCTAGCCTGTGATCCTAGGAAATCACATTGCTTGCACTTGCCCCCATGGAGCAACTGTTCTATGTACGTGGAGACTGCATTATAATCTCACACTATGATTTCCTCATGACAATGCTCTGTCTTCCTTATTATTGGCCTGTATTTTAATATGTTTAAATTGTAATGACTGCATTTCCCTTGAAGTGTAAACATATTATCCAGGTAGCTATTGAAATAGTCAAACACACAAATTAGTTCCCTTTCTTTAGTCCTAAGGAGAGCATTTGTTTGGGACCTGCAGTTTTTACTATCAATATCTCTCTTAAAGGGAGGCCACACACTTCCGCAGAAGGACACTTGAAATAGATCTTCCTTATTTGTAGGTCCATTTTCATCCCTTCTTTCATAAGTGGAACGATAATGTTCTCATGTCTT
>NW_006289416.1:408437-432205 GCF_000327345.1 Myotis davidii
AGAGGCGTTGCAGCAAAAGCTACGTGGGCTGTATCAAAAACCTGGAAATATCCAGATCGACCTTTGACTTACTCAGAAATTCCTATGGAGTGAGAAAAGGCTGTATCCTTGAGGTGGGAAGCAGTTTATTAATATTGGAATGAGTTTCTATAAATGTCCACTGGGTTATTAACACAATGAAGTAATAAAATCGAAAACAGTGGGGTGAACAGGAAAGAGGTGGGGCAAGTCCGCAGTGGCCTCCACCATGGGAGGGTCAGTGTGTGGTGGGCCTGACGCTGCTGTTTCCTCTCCTTTGTGACCAGCCTATCCGGAGTGTTAGCTTCTTGAAAGGCGGCTACATTGAGTTGCCACCCAAGCCTCTGTCACCAGAATCGGAGTTGTTGGCCACATTTGCCACCACAAGCAGCAGTGGCATCATCCTGGCTGCCCTGGGCAAGCGTGGGGAGAATCGGCAGGTCCATGGGGTGAGTAGCTCAAATGCTATTGAGCCACGAGCTCAGGGAAATGACCTCGGGAACAACTGGATGGAAATGACTTAGTTGTAAACGGTTATTGTTTATGGGCATGAATTTTTAATAAGTAAAAGTGACTATTGCTGAATATCTTTCCCTTATGAATCCGTGATTTCTTTGTGTTGCATAATCCATGTTCCTTTTTTGGCTACTGAGAAGAAAGATACTTGCTGTCTACCTTTAATCCTTTTTAAACTTACTCAGATAGTATATACTAAATTCTCTTCTACATATTATGGTTGTTACTCTTATCCTTTGTCTAAAACAGCAAGTCTTGAAATTCTGTAAAGTTATTTAGAATACTGTTCCATGAAGCAGGATTTTGTTTACCTATTATTATAGGACTAGAACAGTGATGACATGCAAACTCATTTTTTTGGTTGATTTTTCTTTGTTAAGTGGCATTTAAATATATAAAATAAATATCAAAAATATAAGTCTTTGTTTTACTATGGTTGCAAATATCAAAAAATTTCTACATGTGACACGGCACCAGAGTTAAGTTAGGGTTTTTCAAAATGCTGACATGCCGAGCTCAAAAGGTTCACCATCACTGGACTAGAGGCCTGGTGCACCAAATTCATGCACTGAGAGTGGGGGGGTCCCTCGGCCCAGCCTGCCCCCTCTCACAGTCTGGGAGCCCTCAGGGGATGTCCTACTGACAGCTTAGAGGAGTGGGGAGTTGGCCTAAGCCTCAGTCTGGCCTCCCTCTGTGGGAGGTGACCAGCAGGCCAATTGGGATGGTGTGGGCAGTGAGCAGCCAGCCCTGCCCCCAGTTGCACCACAGCCATTGGTGGCTTCCCTCTGCAGGAGGCAGCCCCAGCAGGCCTATCTGGGGACAGTGCTGGGCGGCCCTGCCCTGAATCTCCTTGCCACTGCTGCAGCCCATGGCCCTCCCTATGCGGGAGGCGACCAGGTGGGCAATCAGGGGATGGCGCCAGCCCCCATCATCCCACTGCCGCTGGTTGCCCCCCCCCACACACACACACACCATTGCCGTCCCCTCCCTCTTCCTGCTGGCATGCGCCTTGGCTGGCCTGGCGACACCTGCTTGCTGGCCCCGCCCCCCAATGACTGGTTGTTCCACCGTTTGGTCTATTTGCATATTACACATTTATTATATAGGATTACTTTACTTGGAGAGAGATTTACCCACCAAAATGAGCTCTAGAAGGAGTGTTTTTCAAGGTGTGGTCCTACATTTTAATAGGCAACCCAGATGAGTGTTATGCATTGTGTTATTTGAGAGGATCTCTTTTGAAGTGTGACACTTCAGTAAAGAGACATTGGCTCATTAAAATTATGCCTCTGGCATGACCACATTCAGTATCTGATTTTTATTGTTAAAAATTGAGCACCCAATATCTCTTTATCAATCTATATAGGCTCATAATGTTTCCACATCTTGAAAGTCCCCATACTCACAGAGCATTGAATGACTTCGATAAGTATTTTTAAGGGATCATGCAGGAAAGCTAATTTAGGTGATCGGAATGTGTAGTAGATAGATAATATCCTAGATTAGGAGAAAAGATGGCACATTAGCCTTACATGGTGGTGGCTGAAGGCAGAAAAACAAACGTTGCAGCAAAGAAAGAGCACTAAGTCTGTCTTCTGTCCTAATTGTTTGGCTATTGCTGAACTAAGCAAGCTCCCTTACACTGTTCCTTTTCCTTGATACCTTCTCCAAATTGTTAGAATCACCCATTCAACAAACTGGAAAACCTAGGCTAATACCATTTGCTTTCATCCCTGTGTAATCAGCCAAATAGTTCCATCAGGTTTCCTCATAAATATGTCTCTGATCCACTGCCTCTGTCTAGTCCTAACATCAGTCTCTCTTTTTCTTGGGCCCCAAAACACTGCAGCTGTCTAAATTGATCCTCCCCACAGTCACCAGAATGGTCTTAAAATGAAAGCAAGACCAAGATGCTCCCATGCTTGACATTCTCCACTTTTCCTCCTTCTGTGGAATAAAATCTAAGCTCCCTGCTATGGTATATAAGACCCTCAGTGGTCTGTCGTCTGCCTACTCCTCAGGCCGCTGTGGACCCAGGCCTGACTTCCACCGCAGGCCCACCCCACCCCCTGCCCCCCTACCTGTGTCTGCTCCAGGGCTGCCCGAGCCAGCATGGTGGTGTGACAGCTCGGGCAGAACCCCTTTTCTCTGTTTCCATCACCACTCCGGGCCTCAAGTGTGCGCTCCACCTCCTCCTGACCGGTCGTGACTGTTATAGCATCCCGGCCTAATTTGCACATTACCTCTTCATATATATATATAGATCGAAAGGAGCAGAAAGAGAAATGTGGCCTGTGATAAGCAGTGAGTGGACCAGCATAGGAGAAGAGAGAAAAGTTGATGTTTTTCCATATTAATATTTCATTTCAGTAGCATAGGTGACACTGACCCTTTCCTCTGCTCAAACTTGCATGTCATAAAAGTAACTACTTTAAAGTGAACAATTTAGTGACATTTAGAGCTCTTGCAATGTTGTGAGGCCACCTCCTCTATCTAGTTCCAAAACATTTTCATCACCCAAAGTAACAGCCTATGACATTAAGCAGCTACTTCCCACTCCCCTTTCTCCCTGCCCTGGGAACTACCAATCTTCTTTCTATATCTGTGAATTAATTTATCTGGTCTGTATGTTTTATATAAAAGGACTCATACAACATGTGATCTTTAGTGTCTTTCACTTAACATGTTTTTAAGGTTCATTATAGCATGCCTCAGTATTTTTCATAACTAACATACATGTATGTACATAGCATAATTAGTTCATTGCTGAACATTTGGGGTTACCTTTTGGCTATTGTGAATAATGCTGCTATCAATATTCACATACAAAAATGTTTGAGTACTTGCTTTCATTTATTTTAGGTGCATATCTAGGAATGGAACTCCTGGGCCATGTGATAATTGTATGGTTAACTTTTTGAGGAACCATCAGTCTGTCTGCCTCCATCAGTCTTAACAAGACCACTTGCAAATCAAAGTTTGCTATTAACTTAGCAAAAAGGAATGCTGTCACCCACTGCTAGCAGTTCTGTTGGTGGATGGACCTCTTTTCAATCTGGCACCAAAAGTTTAAAGAGCTTTAAATATTTTCAAAACCTTCAACTCTTTAATCCCACTTTTACAAACATTAGAAACAATTTCACAGGAAAAAAAAGTTAAATGTTCATTATGTATGATTGTTAAAAACTGTATATAAAGTACCTACATTTGTTATTGTTGTGAATCCTCACCCAAGGGTATTTTTGGCATTGATTTTTAGAGAAAGTGGAAGGGAGGAAGGGATGAAGAGAGAAAGAGAAACATTAATGTGAGAAAGATATACTGATTGGTTGCCTCCCGCATAAGACCCAGATTGAACCTGAACCGAGGTATATGCCCTTGACTGGCAAGGTAACCCTACTGCATTCATGATAGAAATGTAAGTTGGTGCAGTCACTATGGAAAACACTATGGAGTTTTATCAAAAAGTTAAAAAATAGAACTACAGTCTGACCCAGTTGTACATCTGGGTATATACTGGGGGGAAATGAAACCACTATCTGGAAAAGATATCTGCACCCCCATGTTCATTGCAGAATTCTTTATAATAGCCAAGACATGTATGTTAACTAAATTTAATTGTAATCATTTTACAACATATACATATGTCAAATCATTATGTTGTACGTCTTGAACTAATACAGTGTTAATGTGTGAATTATATCTCAATCAATAACACTGGGAAAAAAGAGAAATAGATTAGTGACTTACAATATATTTGTTGGTACATAATGTGGCAATAAAAAGTATGAAAATGATGTGGAAATTCAAACCTTTGATATGGTGTGTGATAATAACATAATACAGAATATAAAATATGAGTAGAGATTATACAGTAATATAGAAAATTTAAAATGGTTGTTTTAGATGGTGATATTTTTAAGAAATTGATTACTTGATGCTAATATTCCCACATTACCTTTATGACAGTTTTTAAAATCATATAGTCATGTTTTTTGTGGAATTCTCTATGAAATCTTTCCAGCCCTTCTTCTCCATCATGCTCATTGAAGGCCACATTGAAGTGCATGTTAATCCTGGGGATGGGACCAGCCTGAGAAGAGCTCTCCTGCACGCTCCCACGGGCACGTACAGCGACGGACAAGACCACTCTGTCTCCTTGATACGGAGCGGGAGGTATTTGTGTAACGAGGGCGTGGTGACCTCACAGAGGCTCCACAATAGGAATCTTGTTATGCCTCTTTCTATGAGTGATTGGGGTGATTACTGTGACATCATTAGCAGTCAGTTTCTCATTGCAGTCACAGTTTTTATAGTTCTGGATAATTCAAAATAATTCTAGAACCTGGCTAGAATCCCTCCTTTGGAATTATTTTATATGCTTTGTCATCGTTGCAGAATTTTCATAATTGAACCTTAACTCTGCCATTTTCTGAGACCCAGTATAAATTATCTTTACATTGGAATAATTGTGACAAATAGTATTAGTAAATAGCACTCTATCAATACTGAAAAATACAGGGTAAAATGTAAAGAATAAGTAAAATGTGTAATATCAACATTCCTATATATTTCACTTGAAAACTATAGATCAAATGTTTTAAAAGCACACTGGACATTTTATTACAGGTAAAGAAGTAAAAAAAGAACAACTCTCTTAAAAGCAATTGAGTTTAATAATATCTAATAACATTCCATTCATTTTTGGAGAATGTTCAATTGTAGGTTTTAACTTTCAAGATTCACCTTTTCATTCACACATAATGCCATGTTAAATTTTATTTTCAGGGAACTTTTATTATTTAATACAGACTTGTGGAATTATGTATTAAAGTGGATAATTTTCATTATATTTCTTTTATTTTCTCCTTCAATCTTTTAGAATTATCACTGTCCAACTGGATGAGACAAAACCTGTAGAAATGAACTTGGGCCCATTGGCGGAAAGCATGACAATAAATGTGTCCAACCTGTACATAGGGGGTGTTCCAGAGGGTGAGGGGGCAGCAATGCTCCAGATGAGAAGGTCATTCCATGGCTGTATCAGAAACCTCATCTTTAACATGGAGTAAGTGTAACTGCTCTCAGCATGTTTGTGACTGCCAGATTTTTTAATACTCGGTACTGACACTAATCTGCCACCTAAATATTCTGTTTGAGATTACTTAAAGAGAGACTATTCCCAGGTGTGCCATCAGAGAAGGCCTTGGGCAATGGCACTGTTTAAATGTGAGGGGAAGGGATGCACTCTCTGAAGGAGTGAAAGGAAGGAGCAACTAGGCAGAACAGGAGCAAACCCATGGATGGGAACAGAGGTAACTGGAGTGGAAAGAGAGTTGGAAGAACAGTTGGGGCCGATATCCCATCCACCTGTGCAGGTGCCCACCAGCTTGCTAGTGCTTCACTCTACATAAGGACATTCAAGGTCACAGGCCTTAGAGCAGTGGTTCTCAACCTGTGGGTCTCGACCCCTTTAGCGGTCGAGAACGACCCTTTCACAGGGGTCGCCTAAGACCATCCTGCATATCAGAGATTTACATTACAATTCATAACAGCAGCAACATTAGAGTTATGAAGTAGCAACGAAAATAATTTTATGGTTGGGTCACAACATTTGGAACTGTATTTAAAGGACCAGAACGTTGAGAACCACTGCTCAAAAAGCATTGCTTGGTTTTATTCTGATCTTCTGCAACAATATCAATATTTTTTTTAAGAATTTTATTTGTTCAATAAGTAGGTAACATTGATTCATGTGTTAGCTTGCAATCTTTTGATTATTTTTGAAAACACTTTGTGTCTAGACCTTTGGATTTCACTGGTGCGGTCGGCTATGAGCAAGTGGACTTGGACAGCTGCTTGCTTTCAGAAAAGCCTAGGCTGGCTCTCCAGGAAGAGGACAGCGAGCTCCTGCCAGAGCCTCATCCTCTACCACGTCCAGTAAGAAGGGTTTTCTTTCATTGTATCAGGCGCAGCCCAGAGGAAATTAAAACGGGGGCCTCATTTCACAGAGTAGAGGAAGCTGAATGAGCCCACTGGAGCAGTGATGGAAAGGGAGGAGGTGGTGCCGCCAGTCTGGGGGCAGGACTGCTGAGGGCACCAGCCTTCTGGTGGGTAGGGAAGCACAGAGAAGACGGGCCCTGCCAGGGAGGCTAATGTGAGCCAGAAGGGAGGGGGAAGCACTCAGCTTCTTCCATCCACCCGCCCTCCAGCCTCCCAGCATGACCCTCCATTGGTAGAGCCAGCTGGAAGCCACTTTTCAAAGGAGCCTGGACAGTTAAAGGCGTCATCCCTGTGATGAAAAGCAGGGCAGGGGCAGGGAGGGGTATGGTCCTCAGGAAACTCACAGGTGACGTGGTGCAGCCTTTACGGATTGAGTGTAGCACTCAGGCACTCACATCTGACTGCCAAACCACACGCTTTTTACAGAGTTTCTGTAAGGATTCATGATCACTTTGGATTTAGTCAGACATATGAAAATAAGTACTTAATGCAAGCCATTGTACATATCACTGTTGCTTTAAAAAAAGGATTTGATTCATGTAGGAAAAGCCAGTTTTGAGCAAATATTTTTAACAACAGCCATTATTAGTTTTCAGTATCTCTTCCCTTTTGTGATTTCTCCATTTCCTTGGTTGAAAGCACGCACTCTAATTACTTAGATGCTGGCTCTGTCTCAGGAAAAGCAGTTCCTTCCCAGGGCCAGTGGTTGCATCCAGGACAGTTCTCCGGTAGCATCTGCCCACCCCAAGCTGGGAGACTGAGTCCGAGGCCTCACTGGTTTGGGGTCAGTGTGTGGAGGGCACTGAGGGGCACAGGTGCCTGGGCACCTTCTCTGGCTCCTCACATTCTGCCTGGGGGTCTAGGAGCCCCTTCCAGCTGGACTCCTCTTGGCTTCACTTCCTGTCCATGAGGAATTAGAGACGTCAAACTGGGAGGCCCTGCTGCCCCCTGTGGGCACTTGTGGTGTCCCAGGCCCGTGCTGCAGCGGCTCCTGCAGGGCTGACATCTCCAGGATCTTCCGAGCTGGGGGAAGGGGCAGCAGCAAGGCCTCCCACTTGGGATTGAGGGGAAAGACAGACACTCCAACTGCCTTTGTGGGCAGATAAGGGGCCACCAGTAAATTCTTTAAAACAAAGATTAAATCAGTGAAAACATGTATTTGTGGTTGTTGGTGTTCTGATACCATTGCTTCTGAGATGTTTACTTCATGGAAAACTGCACGTGTTAGTGGGGGTCCTGGAGGTGTGTGGCTGAGAGTCTTGTGTGTGTCTTACAGCAACAGTGTGCCATGGACGGAACCCCAGGTTATGTCCCCAATGCTCACCAGTTTGGACTCGTACAAAGCAGCCATTTCGTGCTGCCTTTCAATCCGTTGGCTGTCAGAAAGAGGTAGGCCTTGTTCTGACGTTCTTATAAGGCATCCTATTGCTACATGAATAGGGAGGTATTCTTTGCAATGGGTCTTCCCCAAAACAGCTTCTTGTATTGATTATGGAGCGCTCAACTGGCAACCGAAAGGCACGATGAGAAGGCAAGGAGATAGGAAAGCAGCCTTCATGCAAACCAGATGCTTACAGCGTGGAGAATGGGGTTCCTGCGGTTTATCTTCACCTCTTGTAGATGATGGTTGGGTTAGCCTCCGTGTGATGTAGGAAAGAATGAAGAATCTACCTAAGTCACTCCTCAGTCCAGAACCAAAGTCCTCTAGATCTATCATCATCTATAGACTTTCAACACCATTCTATTGTAAGGATTCACTAATCTCATGAAATTGTCTACCCAAACTCTCACTGTGCCCCTCAAAATCCCCCGGGGCCACATTCACATTAGTCAACACATTCTATCTTGCCCTCAAACTTGCCTGTCCCCAAGGAACCTTCTCAGGGGACGCTGGCTCACATGCCGCAAATCTAGAGGCTGAGGCTGGCCAAGGTACCTCCAACTCCACCTCTCTCCTCTCTGCATCGAATCTCTGGCTGATCTGAAGTTCATGTCTCTAGACTCTGCCACACCCTGCTCCTCTTGTTGTTGCCCTCCGTGATCAACCCCCACCCCCACCACCTTCAGACTATAGCTTAGTGTCCTTTTGTACCACTCCTACTGTCATTCTCCACGAATTCACACCCTCCCAACACCGGGCCTTCCAAGTCCTCTGGTTCCAGTCTGTCAGAGCTTTTTTTCTCCCTCCTCAGCCACACTCTCCCCATGGTCATACCCTTATCAACTTCATAAGTATTTATTCCACCTCCAAAGTCTCTACTTTAAGCATCCTATGTACTTACCTCTTCCTCATCTCTACTCTGTTTCTCAGCTTCATCAAGACCTCTAAGCCCTCATGCTTTCTCATGATCATCACCCCCTTCTCAAGCCCCGAAGTGCAATTTATCCCCTACTCTGAGAGGTGGGATGCCATTGTTACACATTCCTTTGCAAACCCCCTTAATGCCCTCATCTCCTCTACCTTGACCACAGGTAAAACCCACACTTGTTCTTGGCCTAATTCATGCCAGAACCCAAGCTGGTGGTCAAGGCTGCAGAAATGCATGTCTCCTTCCTACCTGGTTTGACATTAAAGCTATGGCCACATATAGAACCTCGGGCTACATGGGGAGCCAATACATTTCTTTATTATGCTTATATATTTTTTTATTATTTCATAGTTTCTCCTCTTATCTCAAAACTCATACATCCCACTTCCTGCCCCAGCTGATGACTTGCCTCACTAAGACAGAACTTCATCTGTCCACCTCCGAAAAGAGCAATCCACTGCTTTTGTCCCCACACCTCCCCCTCTTCCCCTGCACCGATGGAGGAACAGTCCTCGTTCTCCTCTCACTCGCCCTCCAGAGCTTGTCACCTCTCTCCTCTCAGAGACAACAGCAGCAACCATATCTCCTTCTTTCATACATAATTCTCATCAACAAAGAATCCTCATCGCTCTCATCATCAGTGAGAATAGGGGAGTAAACACTGCCAGAGACTGTCTCAGTATATTTTACACACACACACCCTAACTTAGTCCTCAGAACTATCCTATGGGGAAGGTATTATTGTTGTCTTCATTTTATAGACAAGGAAATTGAGTGGCACAGGGAAGCCACGTCATCTGCTCAGAGTCACACAGCAGAGCTGGAATTCAAACCCAGGCACTGCGGCCCTAGAGTTTATGCCTGTAACCATGCACTCTCTAGTAGTTTTTAACTTTTAAAATAGAAACTCTGCAGGGTACCATTACTGTGCAATGGTGTCCTGGGTCTGTTGTGCAGTAAGATTTCTTGAAGGAGTTGTTTTATGTGGCCGTCTGCCTTTTCTCACCCCTCATTTCCTCCCCTACCCATCCAGTCAATCTCCCCTGACTCCTCTGTTGCTCTTTAACATATATATATATATATATGTATATGTGTATATATATATGTATATGTGTATATGTATATATGCATTATATATGTATATATGCATTATATATGTATATATATATATATTAAAGCATTATATATATATATATAACGCTTCATGAATTTGCATGTCATCCTTGCACAGGGGCCATGCGAATCTTCTCTGTATTGTTCCGATTTTCCTGTAAGTGCTGCCAAAGCAAGCACTCCTTTGCTCCTAGTTCCAGAGTTGTCCCAAGACCTGCTATGGCACCTCCTGTTGTACCTCTGCTGCTGGGCCCTCAGCAGCATCATGCACACTTGGCCACTTGACATCCTTGACCCACACACTCCTGATTTCCTCCTCTCTCCCTGCTCAGTCTCCTTTGCTGGCTCATCTTCCACCAGTGAAGGCCAAGGTCCTTTCCCCATATTCTCCCAGGTGGCTTTGAAATACCTTCAATTTGCCCAACACCCACATCTCTAGCCCTGACCTTCACTTAGAACTCAGGATTGTGTACCCAGCTGGCTACTTGTGTGGATTGGGACAGGCTCCTCAGTCTCAACACACCAAAAGGAAATTCACAGTCTTCCCTAAACCTGTCCCCCGGTCTCTGCTATTTCTGTGGACATCATCCCCATCCACCTGGTTGTCCAAGGCCCAAATCTTGAGGTTGTTTTCTTTCCCTCACTCTCCAAATTCAGTCCATCCGCAAGTCCTATTGCTTCTTCCTCCAGAGCATTTCATGCATTCGATCACTTCCTCTGCATCCCCCCGACCACCACCCTGGCCGAAGCCACCACCAGGCCTCTAACAGCTGTCTGCCTGAGCCTGCTGTCACCCTGGCCCCATCAGATTTGTTCTTTACATCTGAAGTTTCTTTTAAGATATAAATCAAGCCATGCCCACTCCTCTTCTTAAAACCCTCCTGTGACTTCCCAATGCACTTAAAATGAAACCTAAATACTGCCTCCCAGAGCCCCTCATTCATGAGGCTGGAGCCACACACCCCTTTCCTATCCCAGGTTGCTTCAATGACCCCACATTGCCTTTGCAGGATATCACCAGACACAGCCTTTCCCTTCCCCACTGTGTGGTGCCCTCTCCCACATAGCTCTTGTGAGGATTTCCTGCAGAGGTTCATGGGGCTTGCTCCAGTCTGTCATTCCGAGTTCAGCTGAAATTCCATCTTTCAGGGTTGCCTTCCTGCCTACTTAACATAGCCACCACTGGCCTCCTCACCACCCAGTCTCAGCCCTCTGGTATATTTCTGGAATTAGTTTCATGGGAGAAAGGAAACCTCCCTTTGTTCACTGCCTTAGCCTCAGCTCCTACAACAGTGCCTGGCAGATATGGGCATGCAGTGACCATACCCGCCTGAGATGCTAAATATAATGTGGAATAATTCCTGGGTCCTCTCTTTGAGGTTATTTTAGAAAGTAAATGTGAGGAAAGCTTTTTCTTTTCTGCGGGCTGAGCTCTTCTTTTCCTCCAGGCTCTCAGTTCAGCTAAGTATCCGAACATTTGCCTCCAGTGGGCTGATTTACCACATGGCCCACCAGAACCAAGTGGATTACGCCACGCTCCAGCTGCACGGGGGCCACCTCCACTTCATGTTTGACCTTGGGAAAGGAAGGACAAAAGTCTCGCACCCTGCACTGCTCAGTGATGGCAAGTGGCACACGGTACGCTCCCAGGAAGCTTCTGGTCACGCCTTCCAAGTGTTATTCCATCTATCCCTCGTAGTAACATTATTCCCTTGGGTTTCTAGCTTGCTTTGTGCTTGTCATCTCTCCTGTAGAATGTAAGTGTCTTGCAGACAGGGGCCTTTTCTGCTTCCTGAAATATCCCCAAGACCTAGCTCAGTGCCTGACCCCTCATAGGCACTCAGCAAACATTGGTGGAATAAATGGAAGGTCCCAAAATGTTCTCAACTTGACAAGAAGTAAATTAAGTCACCTATGGTGTGAATGGCCCAAACCTGAGATCATGGCATCTGCTCTCTTATCAGTCAGACTCTGGCACACTTACTTTTCTAAAACATGCATTGCCTGTGCCTACTTCCGTCTTCTGCCAGGCTCGGTCTCCAGGCAACGCCAGCTGTGTAAAACTCTGAGCCATCCTTTAGGATGTCAGTCAGGTTATTACAGCTCTAATGAACCGAGTTGCAAACAAACATCTGTTAATGTTTTCCCAGCCTTAAAAATCATGGATGTTTTCGTTTTGCTCTAGGTCAAGACAGAGTACTTTAAAAGAAAGGGCTTCATGACGGTTGATGGCCAGGAATCCCCCATGGTGAGCACGGTGGGAGATGGCACCACCTTGGATGTGGAAGGAAAGTTGTACCTGGGAGGCCTTCCCTCCGATTACAGGCCCAGGAACATTGGAAATGTAAGCAGCATTTTCTGTATGGGGCCCTTATTACCTTCATCTTTGTTGCGTTTACTTTTAGAGGAGCATGTCTTTGTTTAAATTGTCTTGCTTTTGGACCTGGGGTTTGGCTGTAAGATGCAAACCTTTCAAAGCACATCTCTAGTTTGTGTGTGGGGGCTTCCCCTTGAAGCCCGGCCAGCCCTCCTTTTAGTTAATGAACATCTGTCTTTCCACAGCTACTTAGATCCAATGAAATTTGGGAAAGTCCAGGGACTTTGTGTTTGAAGATTAGAAAACTCATTCTTGATTTCCATGATATTTATTCAAAATAATAGAAAATACATATACTGCATTACTAGCAAAGATCCTTAAAGAGTCTAACTAAGCTTTCAGTTAGACCTTCATGTGAAGTACTGTGGCAATTCCATTTTAAAAATCAAATGATAATATTTGAATGTGTTTTGTGGAACTACAGGAAAATGTTGCCCTTGCCCTCCTTGTTATATTCACGGCCATCCCCTCTCACGTCATTTGGTTTAGGTCACCCACAGCATCCCCGCTTGCATTGGGGAGGTGACAGTGAACAGCAAGCAGCTGGACAAGGGCAGCCCAGTGTCTGCATTTGCAGTAGCCCAGTGCTATGCAGAGGCCCAAGAAGGAACTTTCTTTGAAGGAAGTGGATATGCAGCTCTTGGTACGTATTATCGAAAATCTCAAAAGACATCTCTGGGATTCTCTTGTACTGTAAGATGATATGGACCCGGGAGTTATGTGACAGGGCAGGACCCACCGGACAAGGCTGCAGCAAGACCATTTGGTTACATGTTCCGGTGTATTCTGATTTCTCCACTTCTAATGTACAGCTTTCTCACTTCCTGTGCCACCCAGATGGCCTGACAAAGGCTCCCACCCCAGGGGCAGCGCAGCTCCTGGCAACATGTGGCCCTGCTTTCATCTGTACCCTCCCCACGTTTATGTAAGACATGCTCTTGCTGTCCAAGTTCATAAAGGCCTTTGAATTAAAAGTCAGCAGCATAAAATACCTAGACCAGCCAGCCAGATGAAAGTTGGATTTGATGAAGAAATTAGCTCCAGTTAGATTGTTGAAAATAGCAATGAGAAGTTGAGGAATTTTAAATCTCTAAATTGCTTTAGAATGTAAATTCCTCCAGGCTTAGAACTAGCCCTCATAATGTACCTGGCATTGCCTCCTCATTTTAGACACTTAATTTGCTGGTTGGCTTCCTATTTGCACTCAGAACCATGCTCCTCTTCTTCCTGTTCTCCTTTCTGTCACAGGGAACTAACCTCTCTGGCTACTTTGCCCCACGGCTTCTAGGAAGGTTCTGGTGAAGACTGGGGCAGGAGGGAGAAGGGGAGAAGCTAGTACACTTTTCTCCTCCACTCTGTGCTTCCAAGCTCTGGTAATACCACCTGCTTCCATTTTTCCTTCAGCCCTGGGTGTGGTAACAACTTCCTGCTATTATTGCTAATATCCCCAATTTATCTCAGCTTTTTTATTCACCCGAATAAAAAATTTGTTCAATTAAGTCTTCACTTAAAAAAGAAAAACAAAACAAACAAAAAAACCTAGTGGGGGCCCTGGCCTGGTTGCTAAGTTGATTCGAGTATTGTCCCGTTACACCAAGGTTGTAGGTTCGATCCCCAGTTAGGACCCATACAAGAATAAACCAATGAATGCATAAATAAGTGAAATAACAAATCAATGTTTCTCTCTCTCAAATCAATCAATAATTTTTTTAATTTAAAAATTTTTTTAAAAAGCTTGTGTGAACTCTAATGTACTCAGTGAATGATGTCATACCCAGTATGTAGATATTGGGCAAATAAATGTACTATTGCACAGATGATAAATCCCTTTGCTTTTTCCCTGCGTGGCTCTAGATGAGAGGATGGGCCTGCTTTGACTTCAGTCTGGCTTAGCCCCATTGATTGTGTGTCTTTAGAAGCATCACTTCATCTTACAGATGTGCAAGCTGAGGCTCACAGGGGAGAGGTGACTTGCTGGTGGTGGAGCTGGATCCAGAGGAAGAGCTACTAGAGCCAGGTCTCCCAAACCTCAGTCAGGAGTTCAAATGTCCAGCCAGTCCAGCCTACTGTGGGGTGGTGGGATCTCTCCAACCTGAGCCTTCTTAGGCTGGGCAGGACTCACCCATAACTCGGGGCTCTCTTTGTGTTTTTCAGTCAAAGAAGGCTACAAAGTTCGTTCAGATGTGAACATCACACTTGAGTTTCGTACCTCCTCAGAGAACGGCGTTCTCCTGGGGATCAGCAGCGCCAAAGTGGATGCCATTGGATTAGAGATTGTGAATGGCAAGGTAGGTGCTTATCTGTATCAAGTCACCCTTTGCCCCAGGGTCTGAGATAAGAGCAGTTGAGAAACAGTAGAAATACCTAGACCTACGCTTTAATGGAATGGAGAAAAGGTTCAATATTTAAAAAATAGATAATCTATATATATAAAAGGCTAATATGCAAAGTGTCCCCTCAGGAGTTCGACCAGGAGACCGGGAGTTCAATCGGGAGACCAGGAGTTCGATTGCTTGCTATGACATGCACTGATGACCAGGGGTGGTGCAAACATGGCGGGCGACCAGTGGTGGCGGGTGCTGAGGGAGTGAGGGAAGGTGGAGGCAGGGAGGTGGGAAGGCGGAGAACCTGATAGGCCCTGATCGCCGGCCAGACCTATGGACCCTACCTGTGCATGAGTTTTGTGCACCGGACCTCTAGTCCTAAAATACTTTTAAAGAGCTTCTTTTATAATTTTAAATTTGAATTTAAAGCAAAACTGCAACTATAATACAAACAACTTCTTTTTCCTGAACAATGTGAAACCAAGTTACTGAACAGATGCTCCATTTTTCCTAATTTTATTTGGAAATAATTACAGATGCATAGGAAGTTGCAATGAAAGGTCCTCTTTCACATTTTGCGTAGGCTCCTCAGTGGCAGCATCTTGCATAATTCTAGTGCAACATCAGATCCATGAAACTGGCATTGGCACAATCCACTGAGCTTAAGTTGAGCCAGTTATACAAGTATGTGTTTTACCATATGTGTAGCTCCATATACCCCACCACAATCAAGGCCCTTAATTGTACCACTACTACAGTCCCCCTGGAGCCACCCCTCTGACTTCCTCCCTGCATCCTAACCCCTCGAAACCACTGATCTGTTCTTCATCTTCAGGATTGTTATACAAATGAAGTCGCGCAGTATGTGTCCTCCTGAGATTGTCTTTTCAACTCAGCCTCATTTCCTGGTGGTTTAGCTGGGTTGTCATGTGTACCAATAGTTCATTTCTATTTGTTTGCCGAGTATTCCATGGGATGATGTACCACAGTTTAATTTTTTTAATGCAAAAAACCCACAATTTTTTCTATAAGTATTCTGCTCTGGCTTTTCAGGCTCTAGTCTTCGTGTTGGGAACAAAATGATCTCAATAATTAACAGTACTTTAGTCTCTTGTTTTAAAAATATCTCCTTCAGCGTTTCTGCCAGTTCTCATTCTTCCTCTCCCCTTCAAGTCCATACGGGTGTGCTTTATTCACTAGATTAAGGGGAAGGGAGCCTTAATTGGCCTTTTCCTTTTCCGTGTGCTCTCTCCTGACAGCGGATGAGGTATAAGGACTTTCTAGATCTTCAGTCACAGCCTGTCTTTGTGCACTTGGCCAGTTGTCCCTGGTGGCTGTAGGAGCATTGCCAGTGCAGGGGGACTGTTCCTGGAGATTTGGCCAATGTCCCTTGTAGACCAGGCTTCCCATCTCAGTTGTCATAGGCATGGCTGCCTCTTCATCTTTGGCCACCTTCTGTATCCCCCAGAGGGTCCTATGAAAACCTGGGAATGTCTGCCCTGCCACTCATAAGACATGGGGAGTCAGGGTGGTGGACGAGGGTCCTCTCTCTACCATTTCTGCCACCATTTCTATTGAACTGTGGTCAACTCAACGTTGCTTGGGACTAACATGCTTGGCTCTTCTTGAGCTACTGCCTCCTGGAAAAACAAGGAACAAGTCTCTATGCTCTAGATCCCCCCAAACTTACCTCTTGTTTCTCGTATTTCCTGCTTACTCTCCACAGGGGTTTTGGTTCCTAGGAGATCCTAAATGAGAGTGGGGAGAATAGAAGAAAGTCATCTGACCTTTTGGTTCATCTACCTCTTCTCCTTCTTACTTTACCATCATGTCCAAACAAAACTGCCTCTACATCATATTGCTGCTCTCTACCCTGTGGCTTATAGCCAACTTTCTTCCTCATCTGCACTTCAAAAGGATTTTGAAAATTATGTGACATTTGAAAAATGTTATCAGAAGTGTAATGTGGTGAGCCGGCACGGCCCTGGGTGAACCAGTGAGGCGGCAGTGAAGGATTTAGAAAAGACAGACAAGAGAAAAAAGCTAGGTCTAGATGTGATGTTGCTCTCTCTGATGGAGAGACAGTGCCACAGCCTGCAAGCTGAGTCTTTACTTTATAGTCAGATTCCAGGAGGCAAACTAGGGGTGTTTACAATGTTCTCCCAGGTTTCAATTCTACTCAATTCCATCCACCTCATCAAGCTTTGTTTACTTGCTGCACCTCCTGCAGCCCATATCACTCAGCCATGGGGGACCACAGGTTCGGACCATAAGGTCAAGGTCACAACTATGGCCGTTGGCTCTAATTGTGCTGGGAGTTGCACGTGGCTTTGCCACGAGAGCATCGTGTCCTCTCGTTAATCTCAGGCTTGAACCTGTCCAAACGCTGTAGCCATTCTCCAGTGTATTAGTTGTAAAAAATGTAATGTTTGATGTACTGTGTATTTTACCGCTGTTACTGGCTTATTTTATTGTTCTTTTAAAACATTTTTAGTGGTTGCCCAGGGTTTACGATATACATCTTTAATTTGTCACACAATCTACCTTGAAATAATACTGAGTAGCTTCACACATAACATAAGAACCCTACAAGAGTATACTTATAATTCTTCCCTCCCATGTGGTTGTGGTGGAGCATCGATAGTTTGTCAGAAGGGAGTTAGTAAAAGTTGCTCCATAGGTGCTAGCAGCTGCTAGGAACTGACACCCGCAGTAAAGCCATCGGCTCCTGTTGTCCTGAAAAGGGGGAATCGACTTGAGGACACAATGCTACGTTAGGTGGTGGCTCAGCCGTGTTCCCATGGAGGTGGCCGTTGCCCTTCCTGAAATTTCAGGGATAAGATAGCATCTGAATTCTTTAAGAGGCTATTTTTAAAAACGAGTGTTTATTTTTTAGTTTGCTCCCCTTTTTGGCAAAAGGCTAGTATTTTATCCACTTAAAGTGATTTATAGAAGTGGACTGGGCTCCTTAAATACGGAAAACTTCACTAAGATGTTTGCTTGTGTCTGTTGTTTGTTTAGCTCTTATTTCATGTTAACAATGGTGCTGGTAGGATAACAGCCGTGTACGAGCCCTGGATGAAGTCCGTGTTGTTTCTCTGAGGTATTAATCAATGGTTGTGAGCGGCATTAACTTCCCGGTGTTTATCTCTGCCGCCATCTTAGTTTCTCCATCTACCTCTTCTCCTTCTTACTTCACCATCATGTCCAAACAAAACTGCCTCTACATCATATTGCTGCTCTCTACCCTGTGGCTTATAGCCAACTTTCTTCCTCATCTGCACTTCAAAAGGATTTTGAAAATTATGTGACATTTGAAAAATGTTATCAGAAGTGTAATGTGGTGAGCCGGCACGGCCCTGGGTGAACCAGTGAGGCGGCAGTGAAGGATTTAGAAAAGACAGACAAGAGAAAAAAGCTAGGTCTAGATGTGATGTTGCTCTCTCTGATGGAGAGACAGTGCCACAGCCTGCAAGCTGAGTCTTTACTTTATAGTCAGATTCCAGGAGGCAAACTAGGGGTGTTTACAATGTTCTCCCAGGTTTCAATTCTACTCAATTCCATCCACCTCATCAAGCTTTGTTTACTTGCTGCACCTCCTGCAGCCCATATCACTCAGCCACGGGGGACCACAGGTTCGGACCATAAGGTCAAGGTCACAACTATGGCCGTTGGCTCTAATTGTGCTGGGAGTTGCACGTGGCTTTGCCACGAGAGCATCGTGTCCTCTCGTTAATCTCAGGCTTGAACCTGTCCAAACGCTGTAGCCATTCTCCAGTGTATTAGTTGTAAAAAATGTAATGTTTGATGTACTGTGTATTTTACCGCTGTTACTGGCTTATTTTATTGTTCTTTTAAAACATTTTTAGTGGTTGCCCCAGGGTTTACGATATACATCTTTAATTTGTCACACAATCTACCTTGAAATAATACTGAGTAGCTTCACACATAACATAAGAACCCTACAAGAGTATACTTATAATTCTTCCCTCCCATGTGGTTGTGGTGGAGCATCGATAGTTTGTCAGAAGGGAGTTAGTAAAAGTTGCTCCATAGGTGCTAGCAGCTGCTAGGAACTGACACCCGCAGTAAAGCCATCGGCTCCTGTTGTCCTGAAAAGGGGGAATCGACTTGAGGACACAATGCTACGTTAGGTGGTGGCTCAGCCGTGTTCCCATGGAGGTGGCCGTTGCCCTTCCTGAAATTTCAGGGATAAGATAGCATCTGAATTCTTTAAGAGGCTATTTTTAAAAACGAGTGTTTATTTTTTAGTTTGTTCCCCTTTTTGGCAAAAGGCTAGTATTTTATCCACTTAAAGTGATTTATAGAAGTGGACTGGGCTCCTTAAATACGGAAAACTTCACTAAGATGTTTGCTTGTGTCTGTTGTTTGTTTAGCTCTTATTTCATGTTAACAATGGTGCTGGTAGGATAACAGCCGTGTACGAGCCCAAAGCTCCCCACACTCTCTGTGATGGAAAATGGCACACCCTGCAGGCGAACAAAAGCAAGCACCGCGTGGTGCTGGTCGTGGATGGGAACGCCGTTCATGCTGAAAGTCCACACATCCAGTCCACCTCAGTGGACACCAACAATCCCATTTATGTTGGTGGCTATCCTGGTGCGTATGGGTGTCAGCTCTGCTCTTTCACTTTCCAGGGAATTGTCGCTAGGGCAAGTCTGAATTCAGGTGGATACAGAATAGGGATTAAGGAAAATACATTGTTTGGGTAATAAATCCTTTAGCGTTTTAGAAAGGCTATTTCAAATACCTAGGAATTCTTGGGAAATTAAAATAAAATACACATGTAAATTTATGGTTAGGTAAGACTCAGAGAATATTGGATGTGATGCAAAAGAAGCTGGGGGAGTTTACTAAGGCAAGTCACCGTAGGTGAGTCCCATTATAAGGAATCATTTTTGGATGGATAATCATTTTAGAAGACAAATACATATCTTATGCATTTTCAGATGTTCCAAGTAACTGTTACAAATGATAAAATAAACACCTCTTATGACATTTTAAGTCACAACTATGCCTTTAAATTATTACATACAGTTTTCATTGACTTATCACAGAAGCCACATGTGTGGAAGAATATTATTCTAATTTTGATATAAAAGCCAGTTGAGGTTATTTTTGTTCTTATTGTGTTGTGCACGTCATTTTAACACAATTAACCAGGACTTCTCTTCTTTCCCAAGCAGCCGATGTAAAGCAGAACTGCCTGAGCAGCAGGACCTCCTTCCGGGGCTGTTTGAGAAAGCTCACTCTCATTAAGGGCCCGCAAGTGCAATCCTATGACTTCAGCAGAGCTTTTGAAATACAAGGAGTTTTCCCTCATTCCTGTCCTGGGTCTGAGCCCTGAAATTCAGGAAAACAACTCAGTTCGGATCAATTATTGCTTATATTTTGAATAGTTATTTTGTGAATTAAAATTTCTTCAGATTCCATTTCCAACTCAGGTTAAGTGTTTTCATAGAGAAAGTTTGTGTTTATGTTAAACTAAAACCACATGGACAACAAATACCTCTATTAAATAGTTTAAAATATACACTGAATTCATTGGCTTCGTTCAAGTTCTTTTAATGAATCTTTGTAGACATTGAATATTCTGTTAATTACTTGAATTTCACAGTTTTATTTGTAAGATTTTAGAAAATAAAATATCATTATAGACTATAATAGATTAGAGCAGAAAATGAATACTCTCCTGTCTTTACCAAAATTTTTAAGTTCCGATTTCTATAACAGGGAAGCAGTGCTACTGGTTATTCTCCAGCAGAGGGCACCAGCTGTTTGCCACATAAGCATTAAGATAGGCTCCAGGGGGTCAGAGGGTACAGGGAGCAAAGGAAAGAGCTGGAACCTCCTTTAGATGTATCGTTGTTGAGCCAGGACATAACAGCACTTTTCAGGACAAAAGGTATTGCAACTAGTTTGCTCTTCCTTCCTTGTCTTTTTATTTTCACCCCTTGGAGTGAGACAGTTTTCCTTAATCAGTTACTTCCTCTGGGAGATTGTGTACAACTTCAAAAGAAGGAAAATTTAAAAGCCACACATACATTCTTTTCAATGAACTAAGCAGTTTTAAACCCAGATTTCTGAAGTCTTATTTGATTCCCTCCAAATATATTTTGTTTTGCTCTGTGGCCATGGCTGGGGTCAAAATGTTTGTTATTCCATAATCTTTAGAAAACTGATTTCATTTTTCAAATGCTTACTTGGAGGTCTCTACCTCTCTTAGCAGTGACCTACTTTTCCAATCTGGAGGATGATAAATTCAATTTCTATTTCTGTGAGAGATTTTAATTTGATAAACAAGAAAGGCAACTGTGGTCATGTTCCCTATATCCATCTTCTGTGCCTTGCTCATGTTTCTGAACTCCTGAGGCCATCTGCACATCCTTCCCAGTTAAGTCTCTGCACGAAGATATTAGAGAAAGGTAGCAGCCGATTGGGAAGTCTGAGTTCTGTAGCACCTGGCAACTTAAGAATGCACACTCCTGCAGCCTAAAGGCAGCCACCTGGGCTGCTGGGTTAGGAAAGGAGATTTGCATCTTAGCAGTGAAAATGCACAAGGGGGGCCTCAGGGGACTGTGGGTGGCCTTTCTGTTCATGTTTCTATGGAAACCATCCACAGCAGGAGAGGACAGCCAGGCCATTCTAGACCTCAGGTTAGCACCTTGGCTGAAGAAGTGATTCAAACCGGGGGACAGGGCAGACTGGAGAGTTGCCTCAGACTTTGTGCCCCTCCCTCTCTCTTCCCTCTTCCTCCTTCTTACTCTCCCCGCCCACTTATTAGAGCTAAAACAGAGTTTGGGATTTTGTCAGGTGAGCATTAGTCATTCTGCAGAATCACTTCAAGTTTCATGTGCTTTTAGATTGTTTGATAGTGAAGAATGGCATGTTTTATACCTAAGATTTTAATCCACAAATAGTTTTCTTGCCATCAAGAAGTAACTGGACAAAGGAAATGTGTGTGGCATTGTATCTAATACAGGATGCAAATAAAACATTAGAGAGCTTACTCCTGCACAGACAATAAAAGGATTAATTGCATCTGTAAATACCTTTAAGAAGAAACATTAAAGAAACCAAATATCCTATATAATAAAACCCTAATATGCAAATCGACTGAATGGCAGAATGACTGGTTGCTATGATGAGCACTGACCACCAGAGGGCAGATGCTCAACGCAGGAGCTGGCCCCTGGTGGTCAGTGTGCTCCCACAGCGGGAGTGCCACTCTGCCAGAAGCTGGGCTCACGGCTGGCCAGCGCAGCAGCGGTGGTGAAGCCTCTTCCTCCTCTGCTGCAGTGCTAAGGACCCCTCGGGAGGAGCAGGCGGACATCCCCCACGGGATCCCAGACTGCGAGGGGCGCAGGCTGGGTTGAGGGACCTCCCCAAACCCCTCCACCCCTCCAGTGCACAAATGTTGTGCACTGGGCCTCTAATCTTTAAGAAGAAATCAAGTTCAAAATGGGGGAGAGCAAGGAAGGGTATTGTCATCATTCCATATGGGTATTGTGAACTGTAAACAAACCATAAGGTAGAGTGGTTGGGCCTGGATCAATTACTGAAAAGAAATAACAAAAATAACTAAGTTCCAACAGTTCTCGAGTTCTAGAAAGAGTCCTACAATTTTCAAAGTGCTCTTACAGAAATGATCTCATTTTAACAATGATTAGGCAGCAGGCAGAAATGACTTTCTTCATTTTACAGAGGAGGAGTGTCAATATCCTATATACAATATATCACATCTAATAACAGGGAGCCCAAGTAATCTGAATATTGGTCTAAAACTTTTGGAAACAGCTGCCTACTTCCCAAATGGCAGTACTGACCTCACAGGTGAAGTTATTTTTGGACAATTTAGACTAAAAATAATCCATAGGGGAGTATTTTTAGACCAAGCTATTAATCAAGATAACCCAAATGGACTTTTACTTATTACATAAATGACTCTCACAGATAATGAACAGTGGAAGTGGAGAATAAGAAAGCAATCACTAGATCTTTTACTTCCAAGCTGCTAAAGACAACATTCATTTATTCAATTTATATTGAACAACTATCACGTGCTAGCCACTGTGTTAGATGGTAGAGATCCCATTATAATGTGGAGGAAAAAAGGGGTTCTATGAAAAGTAACCTCAGGGGGTGATCTGATCACAAGTTCTTAATTGGGCAGGGTCATGGTGGATAGTCATACCCCAGGTATATAATTTCTTAGTGAGAGGTTTATCTTTGCCTTAAGCGAGCCCTATCCATTGTTTCTGTGCATCTAGTTTTGAAATAAGCCGCAACCACCACCGTCAAGAGAGCACATAACCCCAACCATCCTGCAACCCAGCCCTGCCTTGCCTTTTCCCACCAGCAGAGGCCATGGTGGTCACTTCTCTATCACCCTCGCGCGCCACTCCCGAGCAAGCAGCTACCAGGCTGGAGCAGATGCTGGTGATGCCTCACCCACTTTCCCTGAGCAGGTGATAGGATCACATCTACCAGATCCTACTGCAGCCGTGGCTCTTCCTGAGCGCTGTCCTTGACTCCCAGGGCCATAACAGCCGGGAGCGGCCCTCGGCCCAGGTTCCCTGGCCTGGAATCTCGCCTGAAACCTCTGTTGCCTGTGCCTCCTTTATCTCAGATCCTCAGCCCCATTCAGACGCTGCGTTTCCTGACCCCCCACCCCGACCTCCGCCCAGCCAGGATCTCTGGACAGGATTCCGGTCATCTTTATGGATGGACGTGGGCATTGGTCTACTTTTGAAAGAAATGGTACACAGCCCTAGCCGGTTTGGCTCAGTGGATAGAGCGGCGGCCTGTGGACTGAAGGGTCCCAGGTTCGATTCCGGCCAAGGGCACATGCCCGGGTTGTGAGTTCGATCCCTAGTAGGGGGCGTGCAGGAGGCAGCCGATCAATGATTCTCTCACATCATTGATGTTTCTCTCTCCCTCTCCCTTCCTCTCAATAAAGAAATATATTAAAAAAAGAGAAAAAAGAAATGGTACACAAATTGGGGAGGAGCGGGGGGCACGGAGTACAGCTGGCCCAGCTGGCAGCCAGGGTAAGGGTGCTGGGAGTGGCCGCTGGCCCGGGGGTGG
>NW_006289416.1:438042-442260 GCF_000327345.1 Myotis davidii
GGAGGGGGGGGTCCAGCGGGTGTTTCCAGTGAAGCCACGTGTCAGCCTTGTACGATCTCTTAGAAAGCTGGAGAGCAGACTAACCTTTATCCAGAGTGGGCTGGGGTGACAAGCGGACAGGGTAAGGGGAGCTGTCCGTGAAGGCAGCCCTGCATGGGGCGATGGTGGGTCCCTGAGGATGTCCCTGGAGTGCCTCTGAGGCTGGGGGTCGTGGGGAGAGGCTGTGGGCGGCAAAAGGAAGCTGTGGTGTGGGACGGAGGGTGTCATATACCTTTTCATTCTCTTGCTTAGAGGGCTGGGCAGGACCCAGCAGATGGAAGCTATGGAAGGGCAATTTAGATGTGACTGAAGGTAAGGATGCAGCTGCCCAGGGTAGTGAGCATCCCATTTCTGCAATCAGGGGACCCTATGCCACAAAAGCTGCGCTTACGGTGGGAAGAGCTCGGCTTTGGAAATGGGAGTCTCTCTGCTTATGGGTCTGAGTTGGTCACTTAACTCTCTGAGCCTACACTTCCTCATTTCTAAAATGTCGATGAGAACATTCTTGCTACCTCATAAACTGTGGCGGAGGTTAAATTTGAGAGCGAGCAACCCGTGAACGTGCTTTACACAGTAGTGATGCCAAAGCTAACAGCGGCTGACTCCATCCCAGTGCTCTAAGGGGCTTCCCATCCGCAACTCCTCCAATCCTCACATCAGCTCTTGGTGGTGCATATATTATCCTCCCTTTACAAATGGAGATCTGGCTGCTGTGGTTTGTGGCCGCAGAATGAGCTGGAGTTGAGCACACTGACTCCAGAGCCTGCTCTCGGCAGTGAGCTGCTCTCGCATATTGCAGCACCAACTCCAAAGTTGGGCAAGATGCTGAACTATGTTGTCTCATTCCAGCAGTAAGATTTGCTGATTCTAGCAACTCTCCCTACATGGTTATAGTTTAATTTCTCTGAACCAGCAATAATCTTTTTACCTATAAGAGAGGTCTATCAATAGGCAAATATCCCTTGGGATGGTCAGAAGATTCAGACCAGGTGCCTAGTAACAAAGGCAGACCTAAGTAAAAAGACCATGGAGGAGAGCTGGCGAGGAGGTGATACTGAACAATTTGCCTCTCAACTAGTGATTCTGAGTTGTCTACGGTGAAGGACTAGTTTTGGTTCAACAAAAATTTCCTATCGTGGGCTGATATTTTTGTAAAACATTAAGAAAATGATTTACTAGGAAAGTGACATGAAAAAGCAGACATAATACAAACCCAGTTTTTAAAATTAATGATGGCACAATAAACTGCATTTTATTAAGTATTAAAGGCCCAATGCACAAAATTCATGCAGTAGTAAGCCTTCCTTCCCCCGGCTGCCCACAAGCACCTGGGATCCGGGCTTCCCTCGCAGCCCCGGCTTCGTTTGGAAGGTCCTTCGGAACCATGTCTGGTCTTATTAGCATATTAAGCTTTTGTTATTATAGATTATTAGAATAAATATATCAGGGACAAGAGAAAAAAATTTTAAATTAGTACACATTATGAAAATAAGTATATAGGCGATATAGAGAATTCCTATTATACATTTTGCCATTGCACAATTGTGCTTCTTAATTTATCTAATATCTTTTAAGGTTTATGACATGCCTTATAGGGAATAAATTATATCAAAATGACTTTTATATTTTGTTTTAAAAACTCAGAGAAACTAGTCTCACAGAGTTATGTTAATTGTAGTGTAAGAGGAGATTTTTTTTAATTGCTTAAAATATTACAAAGAATATTACATACGTCTCCTTTTTTCTCCCCCTTGACATCCCTCCGGCCTCCTCTACCCCACAGTGTCTTGTGTCCATTGGTTATGCTTATATGCATGCATACAGGTCCTTCAGTTGATCTCTTACCCTCTTTTGCTGTTTCCAAATCTTAACTATGGTAAATTGTGCTGCTATGAACATAGGGATGCATATATCCTTTCTGAAACTTTGTGTTTCTGGTTTCTTGGGATATATTCCTAGAAGTGGGATCACTGGGTCAAATGGGAGTTCCTTTTTAACTTTTTGAGGAAACTCCATACTGTCTTCCATAGTGGCTGCACCAGTCTGCATTCCCACCAGCAGTGCATGAGTGTTCCCTTTTCTCCTCATCCTCTCCAGCACTGGTCATTTGTTGATTTGTTGATGATTGCCATTGTAAGAGGAGATTTTAAAATAGCTTCAGCAAGTTCAAGTTAATTCGTTTTTAAGTTTGACCCAAAATAAAACAGGTGATGCTATATTTTCAAAATTCATTTTCAGTCCATCAGTACCTGTTCCACAATTTATCTTGTAAAGTTATAGTTACATTTCAATTAAATTACCTTTCAATGAATACAGAGCCATGGTTTTCCAACCTATGGATCTTCTATAAATGAAAAAAACCCAAAACTTTAAATTATCTGTCAAATTCATCAGATATTTACAACTTTTCAGTTTGTCAATCTAATAATAGAGGAATATGCAAATTTGTCCATTACAGCGTCATGTCATGACTGAATCAACAGGCTGTATCCCCGCCTTCTGCTCAGGCAGTTGCAAGGCCCGGGTAGGATAGGATATGATAGGAGGGGAAGGGGGTGGCGAAGGCGAGGCGTGGAGCAGGTGGGCCTGGGGAGGGGCGGGGCACAGGTAGCCTGGAGTGGGGAGCTCCGCCCAGACGCAGGAGGAGGGCGGTGGCAGCCTTTGGCAGGGAGGCGCCCTCGGTCCAGGATGGAGTGGAGGATGGTCTGAGGCCTTCTGAACGGAGGCACTGTCCGGGCCACGCGGGCCTTGGCCACCCTCGCTGGGCCGGGCGTCCCAGGCAGGGAATGGGAGCAGGACAATGGCGGGGAGATCGGGGAAGTGGGGGGCAGCGAACACCTGGCCAGAGCTGAGCCCTGGGCTGGGCATTAACGCACCCCTCCCCGCAACAGAAGTTTTAAGAAGGGAAGGAGGGAGGGGAGAACTTTATAAAGGAGTCAGTAGAGAGCAGAGTTAAAGAAGGAAAGAGGATGTGTGAGTGAACTGTACTGGGAACAGATTTTAAAAGTAGGAGTCAGAAAAGAAAAAAGATGAATGATAGTGAATAATTAGGCAGGTAGATATTAAAACAGTGGAAGTAAGTAGAGAAGGTTCTGGATGAGAGATAAAGAGGGTGGGAAGAAAAATTTTAAAGGGGATCAGGTAGAGCTTAAAAGGAGAAGGAGAAGAAGGGAGAAATGGGGGAGGGAGCAAAGCAGGTCCCGGGGAGGAAGTGAAGAAAAAAATTAAGGTGGGAAGGAAGGAAAAGAGGAGGGAGGAGAGGGGCAAAGATAAAGGAAAGAAGGAATGTGGGGAGGGAGGGAGGACGGGAAAGATGGGAAGAAGGATGATGGAACAGAAGTAGGAAAGAAAAGTTTATAAATGATGAGTCAGAAGGAAAAAGTGTTACATAAAGGAGAGAAAAATTGTGTGACAAGGAGAAGCCAATAAGAAAGTCAAATACAATCCTGTGTGAAGGGGATAAGATTTTTTAAAAAAGTTAATAGGGACGACCAGGCCAGCAGGGGAGGGCAGTTAGGGGTGACCAGGCCAGCAGGGTTGGTCTGAGAGGGGATTAGTTATAAATTGGGCAGGGTAGTTAGGGGGATCAGGCAGGCAGGCAGAATGGTTAGGGCAGGCAGGCAGATGGGTGGTTAGGAGCCAGAGGTCCGGATTGCAAAAATGATGTGCAACTGCCAGTTTAGGCCCGATCCCGCAGGGCAGTTGGACAGCCTCCAAGGGCTCCCAGATTGGAGAGGGTGCAGGTTGGTCTGAGAGACATCCCCCCCACCCCACGCCCCGTGCATGAATTTCATGCACTGGGCCTCTAGTAATAAGATAATCACCTACTTCAATGATAGTCATTGTTAAAATGTGGAACATGTCAAAAATCTGTATAGCAATTCTTCCAATCTCCTAACTTGTGTTTTGACCTTTAGTCATATATTCCTTGGCAAAACATGTTGCCATCCTTCCTTGTATGGAAGTATAAGCATCTTTAAGGATATTGAAGATAACAGAAAAATGAGCAAAACTGACTATCCAGTTTACACTTAAAAATATTAAAACCAAGCTAGTTTCTTGTTTTGTAGAAACATGAAGAATTTGTGTTGTAGTTCAAACATTCTTACACAACTTTTCCACCCCATAAAGATCCTAACACAGCATGCAGTACCAGTTATGATTCAACTTCCATATTAT
>NW_006289416.1:443999-463069 GCF_000327345.1 Myotis davidii
CCTGGACCCAGCTCCAACATGGAATGGAAGCCTCACACTGACTCTAGTTTTAGCTTTACTGAAACCCCAGTTACACTTCTTCTATATGTGGACTAAGGGAAATAGGACTTCGGAAACCCAGAGATGTGATTCCACAGAAATCAAGCTTTCTAGCATATCTCATCCTGCCACAGGGGCTTCTGGAAATGCTTATTCCAGTGGTTCCCCCAAAACCCCACTCCCACTAGCAATAGGGAGAGAAGAGGCACGCTTCACCCTGTAAACACTTCTTGACCGAATGGAAAACTGTCCATGGTAGAAATCAATGGCAGTGTATTCAGCAGTGGTGATGAGCTTGATGTAGTTGACACAGGCTGAAAATAATTCCTTTGGTAAAGCTAAAAGTTTATGGAATTTCTCCAGGCTGGGCCTGGAGAGCTAGTTGGTTGAATAAGCAGGTTTTACCAAAAGCCTTTGCTCTCAGGCGTGAGGGATGCCATTTCCTCCTGAAACAGTAGTTCTGCATCTGATGGGAATAGCTCTATTGTGAGTGCTCAGGGGAGAGAGGATAACACAAGGTGGAGGCTTCTGAGAATGTCATTGGGCACTTCTGTTTCCTGATGTGTGTCTTTTGATGATTTATTTTGTCATTTTTATCTTGAAAAAATGTTTTTCACTGAAGGAAGATGGACAGAGTATGTTCCCACCAGAGGAGGCCGCAGCCACGTCTTCTCTATGGAGGAATCCATAAATGGGTGCGTGTGGCTTGCCAGTGCGCCCCACCCGGGGGTCCCATCAGCAAGTGTGGGCAGCTGTGGGGCTCTCTTCTGATCCCAGTGAGCACTAGCGCTTCCCTGTTTGCCTCCAGAGACACAGGCTGCAGACATCACTGCGGTGGTTAGCTCAGCAATGCCATCCTTGACCAAATGGAAGGCCAGCGGCTCTGTCTAGCAACGTTACACAAGTTGAGGTGTAGGAGAGCTCTTCTCTAGCCATCAAACGTGATTTAAACTTTATCTCCCTCAATACCAGCAATAGTGGCAGTGTATATCACATAAGGGTTCTTTCTGTTTATTGCTTCAAGTTTCATTCCCACTTAAATTATTTAAGACTGTTTTTGGGAATTCCTCCTTAAAGAATGTCAAAGTTGTGACCTCAAATCCACCTATAGTTCATAAGAGAAACATTGGCAATGACGACGCATTCATCTGGAATCGCAGGGAAAGCTGAAGCGCAGCACCCCCCGCTTCACATGTGCTAACAGGCTGTGTGTCTGCGGAACCGATAAGTCTCCTAAAATCATTTCTATTGTCACTGCTGTCCAGTGTTCACTGCGCTCTAGCACCTGAAATTCCAATGGCTGTGGCAATACATGCTGAAGCAACACAGTAAAGGTAACATGCTTCCCTTTCAAATCAACTTTGAAGTTGTTAGCTAGAGGCTTCCTGGACTGTGTGAAAGGAGCACAGGAAGATGCTGTGCAAAGGAGACAGTCGTGATTGTCCTTCTAATACTTTTTAAATTAGTTATAAATAACAAGAAAGGAGCAAAGGGAAGTCAGACATCATAGGCATGTTTCCTGCAAAACACTGGGGAAAGGGGACTGGACATGGGAAGACAGACACATGCCCGGCAAGGTTGGAACGCCATAGGGAAAGTTCTTGCCTGTCAATCACACCTGGGGACAGAGATGGCTGGGCAGAATGGATGTGTCCACTGCCAGCACACAGAAATTTGGGATATATAATCCCCTCAGCAAAGAAGGCTGTGCTCTTATGCGCTTGGCTCCTATTGGCATGCTTAGTTTGTGCTTCACATTTGGCTTCCTGGCATTCTCTCATGTGACCCAGGACCATGTGGACCCCCCACACACAATGGCCCAATGGACTGCAACTTGCCTGATTACTGGACCCAGCTCCAACATGGAAGCCTCACACTGACTCTAGTTTTAGCTTTACTGAAACCCCAGTTACACTTCTTCTATATGTGGACTAAGGGAAATAGGACTTTGGAAACCCAGAGATGTGATTCCACAGAAATCAAGCTTTCTAGCATATCTCATTCTGCCACAGGGGCCGCTGGAAATGCTTATTCCAGTGGTTCCCCAAAAGCCCCACAGGGGCCTCTGGAAATGCTTATTCCAGTGGTTCCCCAAAAGCCCCACTTCCACTAGCAACGGGGAGAGAAGAGGCACGCTTCACCCTGTAAACACTTCTTGACCGAATGGAAAACTGTCCATGATAGAAATCAATGGCAGTGTATTCAGCAGTGGTGATGAGCTTGATGTAGTTGACACAGGCTGAAAATAATTCCTTTGGTAAAGCTAAAAGTTTACGGAATTTCTCGAGGCTGGGCCTGGAGAGGTAGTTGGTTGAATAAGCAGGTTTTACCAAAAGCCTTTGCTCTCAGGCGTGAGGGATGTCATTTCCTCCTGAAATAGTAGTTCTGCATCTGATGGGAATAGCTCTATTGTGAGTGCTCAGGGGAGAGAGGATAACACAAGGTGGAGGCTTCTGAGAATGTCATTGGGCACTTCTGTTTCCTGATGTGTGTCTTTTGATGATTTATTTTGTCATTTTTGTCTTGAAAAAATGTTTTTCACTGAAGGAAGACAGACAGAGTATGTTCCCACAAGAGGAGGCCGCAGCCATGTCTTCTCTATGGAGGAATCCATAAACGGTCCATCTTGGAGGGCACAATCCACACGGGTGTGTGTGGCCTGCCAGCGCGCCCCACCCCGGGGGTCCCATCAGCAAGTGTGGGCAGCTGGGGGGCTCTCTTCTGATCCCAGTGAGCACTCGCGCTTCCCTGTTTGCTTCCAGAGACACAGGCTGCAGACATCACTGCGGTGGTTAGCTCAGCAATGCCACCCTTGACCAAATGGAAGGCCAGCGGCTCTGTCTAGCAACGGTACACAAGTTGAGATGTAGGAGAGCTCTTCTCTAGCCATCAAATGCGATTTAAACTTTATCTCCCTCAATACCAGCAATAGTTGCTGTGCAGATCACATAAGGGCTCTTTCTGTTTAACGCTTCATTTCATTCCCACCTTAAATCATTTAAGACTGGCTTTGGTAATTCATTCTTAATGCCAAAGTTGTGACTTCAGATCCATTTGTAGCTCATAAGAGAAACACATTCATTTGGAACCCCAGGGAAGGCTAAAATAAAGCCCTCTTTCCATCTCCCCCTCCACGTGTCCGAACGGGCTGTGTGTCTGAGGAATCTATAAGTCTCTTACAATTATTTCTGTTGTCACCACTGTCCAGAGTTAACTATAATCTGGTACCTGTAATTCCAATGACTGTGACAATGCATGCTGAAGCAATATTGTTAAAATAACGTATTTCTCTTTTAAACCAGCTTTGAAGTTGTTAGCTTGAGGAATCTAGGACTGTGTTAAATACTGTGAAGGAGCACAGATCCTAGTATCTTAATAAGCAGACCTCCATTTGGAACTGTGATCATGATGGCTAAAAATGCTATTGTTATCACATCCTTCGAATATGGTTCCAAGTCGGGTGAGCTGATTCTTGCAGTTTCTAAAGCCGGAGGACCTAACACAGCCTGGATTGCAGCTTTGGGTATCCATGAGAGAGCAATACATATTTTCTCCTTAAAAATTAAAACCAACAAAAGACATAAAGAAAAATGTAAAAGAAATTCAAACCAATAATGCCAAACTCATACAGCAATAGAAATACCAATAGCATCTGACTTAAGAGCTGCAACAGATACTTCCAATCCAACCAAATCAAAAAGAAGGGGTTGAAAAATATCCCATGCAAATGAAATAATTTTTTGGACTCCAATCTTATCTATGGTCCAATTCACTCCTCCAGTGAAAGTCAACATTAGTGTGAATAATTCTCCAGCTCCATATATACTGATGCTATTGCTAAGATGGCAGAAACAAACTCAAAATCAGGCATGCTTTCTTTATTGGAATATTTGTCTGATCTTCACTTGGAAAATATTGAAGGATAATTCCCAAAAATGTTCCTAGCAGCACACCAATAATTACGTTCTTACACGAAGTTAGGAGATTATGAAGTATGCCACCTGTGGAGAAGACTATGCTCATGAATGTACCGAATCCAGTGATAGCCACAAAGTCATCCAAACTACTAGCAGCTATTAGTAAGGTTGGAATGCCTTTCTCAATACCATATCCTTTTCCTTGCAAATGTAGCATGGGAAGGACAACAATAGCAGGAGAGACAGCACCTACCACAAAACCGAAAAGAAATCTCCATTCCCAGGGAAAATTCATAAGGAAGAGGGAAATAACAGCAGTCAAACATGCCTCCATGAGGCATGGACTCCTAGGCAATCTTAAACTCTCTTCAAATGCTTCAAAGCCTGTGGATGGAGTCCAAGTCTAGCTTTTATTAGGATAAGGGTAGGGCAGTATTTCTTAAAGTTCAAGACCACTTGTTACTAATATGGATGTGCTCAGTGATATATGGAGCAGTCCTAATGGTAAAACCAGCCAATAACATCCCAAAAAGAGGTGGAAGTGGAGGCACTGAAGGTATTCTAATGACTTCCAAAAGTTTCGCCCCCAATTAGGGAACAAAAAAAGACAATGAATAGTCCAAATAAATTTTCATCAGGGCGATGACCAGGGCTTGAGATTGACCAGATTGTAAACAATATCATAAAAAGTAAAACTCCAAAAAATAGGGCAGGAGTAGTAGGGGCTGGCAGACCAGGCTCTCCTGGATAGGGAGCACCTAACACCACTGCGGACTCTCCCCGGGCTGTGGGATCTGGCATGAAGCCCACACCATCTTGAAGGAGAGAATGACCTCTTCCAGGAACTCATCAACGCCACCACCCAGACAGGCCTTGGACACTACCCACGACCTGGCAGCCACTCCAGCCAAAACCCTGCTGCCTCAGCCACAGACCTGCAGACCTAAAGGTGCACAGCTCCCGCAGCAGTAAGTGCGACATCCCCCCTCCCCAGCGGCAGACCCCTGGTCTCCACAGTCGCATATTTTCAGCGCACAGGCCTCCTGAGCCCACCGCTCCACAGGAAGCTCTGGGGTGCCACTGTAAGCCCCTGCTGGGCGCGCTTTATACAAACAAGGACGCACTTCCCAGGCAGTAGAAATTCTGAATTCCCTCTTCCTGGATACCTGCCCACAGACACCTGGGTCGCGTAGCTTCAGTGCCAGGGCCCCTCAGTGTGTGTCAGTGCACTGCGCTGGCAAACGCACCGCGGGTGCTTCTGTGAGCTGCCACAGGGCGCACGTGTATCCAACCACGGATGCAGCAGCAAAAGCTGAGTCTTCCCACCCCACAGCTGCAGACCTCTGGACACCACAGTCATGTTTTCCCAGCGCACAGGACTCCTGAGCCCACTGCTCCACAGGCAGCTCTTGGGTGCTGCTGTATGCCCCCGCTGGGCACATGCGATTTCAAACAAGGGCACAAGGCAGCAAAAATTGGGACATCCCCCTCCCTGGCTGCTGACTTCTGGACACCGCAGTTGTACCTTTCCATCATGCAGGCCTACTGAGCCCGCTGCCCCTAGAGGCGGCTCCTGGGTGCCTCCTTGAGCCCTGGCTGAGCATGTTCATATTCTAATAAGGGCGCACGGCCCCGGCAGTAGAAGTTTGGACTTCCCCCTTCCCGGCTGCCTACCCACAGACACCGTGGTTGCATGGTTTCTGTGAGCTGCCATAGGCACACTCATATCAAATCAAGGACTCAAGGCCCTGGCAGCAGAAACTTGGATATTCTCCTCCTCCTCCTCCTCCTCAGCTGCTGACCTCGGGTCACTGCAGTTGCACCAATTCAGTGTGCAAGCCCCTTGAACCCACTGCCCCAGTAAGCGGCCCCTGGATGCTTAGCTGAGCCGCCGCAAGGCACAACCCTGGCTGCTGGCATCCAGTCCCTGCAGTAGCACTGCTCCAGCACAAGGGCCTCCTGAGCCCACTGCCCCAGCAGATGGCTCCTGGGCAGCTCTGTAAGCAGCCATTGGGCATCCATATCCAACCAAGGCGCACATCTCCCAAAGCAGAAACGGGGACTTCTCCCTCCACGGGGCCGGCGGCATGCCACAATCACTCCGATCCAGTGTATGGGCTCCACAAGCACACCCCTGGCAGACAGCTCCTGGGCCCCTCTGTGTGCTGCCAGTGGGCGTGTGCCTCTCCAATCAAGGGTGCATGGCTCCCTCAGTAGGATCCATGACATCCCCCTCCTGGCTACTTACCTATGGACAGCCTGCTGCTGGATCCTTAACCCCTTTCAGAGAGAGAAATCACTTTGGCCAGAGTCCCACTGCCTTAATCACAGACTACGAGACACCTGCCTCCCATTGTCACAGGCTCTGGGCCTCTCGTAGTGAGTTGCAAAGTGATGCTAATCCAGCAAGAGTCACACCACACTGGCCAAAGTCACAGTTCCTGAGCCTCAGGTCCCAAGACTCCTTCCTCCCAGGCCATGGACTCTGGAACCCACAATGAGCACATAGCAGTGAGACCTCAGACAACCTTTTCCACAAGAGCCGGAACCACAGTCACATCCAAAACAGCTTGCACAACAAAGCTGGGGGTGAGTCACATTGCTAACCCATGATGAGACTTCATGCACGAATAAGAAACTAACATTCAAGATCCAACTACATCAAGAGAACCCAAATAGCTCAAGTAGACATCTCCAATAGATTACCAAGCCCAGGAGACCTGAGGGATCACATCAGTAGCACCACCCTCAAAAGAACCTGGGTAGCAAAGCAGTTGGATCTAGGGCACAGAAACAATGAAACATTACAGCAAAACATGGGGAGACAAAAAAGCAATCCCCAAAGTAAAGAAAAAGAGAAACCACCAGAGAATTAAATTAAGTGGAGGCAAGTAATATGTCAGAGAAAGAGTTCAGAGTAATGGTTATAGGATGCTCAAATGGCTGGATGACAAATATGCACAACTCAATGAGAATTATAAGGAGCTGAATAAGAATGTCACCAACATGAAAAGGAACCTAGAGGAAATGAAGAACGACATAGCTTCAATAAAGAACACAATGGAAGGCTTAACAGTAGAATAGAAGAAGCTGAGGACCATATCAGTGAATTAGAAGACAAAGTAGGAAAAAACACACAAACACAGCAGCGACTGGAAAAAAACTTAAAAAGCAAGAGGAGAGCCTAAGGGAGCTTTGGGGCAACACAAAATGAAACATCTGCATAATAGGGGTACCACAAGGAGAGAAAGCAAAGCAAGGAATAGAAAACCTGTTTGGAGAAATAATGACAGAAAACTTCCCTGATATTGGCAAGAAAAAAAATACACATGTCCAAGAAACACATAGAATGCCAAACAAAATAAACCCAAAAAGACCAACACCAAGACACATCATAACTAAATTGGCAAACATCAAACATCAATGACAAAGTAAGAATCTTAAAGGCTAGAAAGAGAAAGTTACTTACAAGGGATCTCCCATTACACTGTCAACTGATTTTGCAACAGAAACACACCAGGCCAGAAGGGAATGAGTTCCTTTATATATCCTGAATCTGTCTTTTGTCAAATATGTGCTTTACAAATATACATTTTTTCCTGATCTGTGGTTTGCTTATTTGATTTCTGAATGATCTCTGGATACACAGCCATTTTAAATTTTGTTGGTCTAAGTTATCATTTATTTTCTAAGCATTGCTGTTTCTAAGAAATCAGTTGCCCATTTCCAAGTCACAAAGCTATTCTCCTTTTTCTTCTGAAGGCCTTGTTTTAGGTTTTTAAATTAGCCTTATGATCCATTTTGGCTAAATTTTTGTGTATCCTGTAAGGGGGTCAACTTTTTTTTTTTTTTTTATATAGACATCCCATTGTTCTAGTACTATCTGTTCAAAGTTTTCTTTCCACATAGGATACTTTGGCACCATTCATTCTAATTCAATATTGTTCTTTTCTTTGGTAAGATTTCTTTAGATATTCTAGATTCTTTATATTTCCATATAAATTTTATAATTATCAATTTCTACCTAAAAAGTCAGTGATATTATGATTGGAATTGCATTGAATCTATAGATTTGTGGAAAACTGACATCTTGCCAATTCTCGTCCACCCATATCCTATTACCCAGCAATATTGTATATCTATACATTTATTAGCTATTCTTATTACCAAAAATATTTTGTAGTTTTTAGCATATGTTTTGCATATATTTTGTTAATGTACTCATGAGTATTTTGTTTCTTGATGCTATAGGAAGTGGCAATTAAAATTTTATTTTCCAATTGTTTGCTGTTAAGAAAAATATAATTGATTTTTATGTAATAATCTTGTCATAACCTTGCAAATTCTTATTTTAATAGCTGAGGATACCTGAGGCTTTTCTATATCAATAATCATGTAATTTGCAAACACTGTGCATTTTATTTTTTCTTTTCTTTTTAAAAATATTTTTATTATTTTAGAGAGAAAGGGAGAGAGATCGAGAGATAGAAACATTTATGACAGAAACATCATTGATCATCTACCTCCTGCATGACCCTTACTGGGGAGAGCCCAAAACCCTGGTATGCACCCTGACCTGGAATTGAACCATGGATTCTTGACTCCTGGGTCAATGCTCAACCACTGAGCTATACCAGCTGGGCAATTTCTTATTTTCTAATCTTTATGTTTTTTCTTGCCTTTTGCATAGATATATGGTAAAATGTTAAATTTTATAAAAAAATTCACAAATGGGTATTGAACTTTGTCAAATGTCTTTTCTATATCTATTTTCAGAAAAATTTAAGCTCCTACTAAAAGCTTGTCCAGACAGAGCACCAAATTTGGGAAATAGTGTTTACTTATTCAATCTTTTCCCTACCCACAACCACCCACCATGACAGAGGTGTCAAAGTGGATTCTGCACAGGACCACCATCCGGCTAGTAAGTGACAGAGACTTACAGGGCTCAGACACAAACCTCCCGATGTTCAAGCCCCTGTTCTTTCATCAGCACCATGGTGGCCATAGAGTAGTTAAATATAAGAATTCTCATAGCAATGCTTTTATTTTTTATTTTTATTTTCATCAATAAAATGCAACATACATATTATACTGAACAATAAAAGCTAATGGGACAAAAGAATCATTAACTTTTAAGGTGGGAGACAACATAAAACACTGGCATTCCTTGTGACATACAATTTTTCAATTAAATCACAGTTTTAGAAAAGAGTTGAAAAATGCCTGAAAGAAAACATGTTATTTTAAAGTTAAGGCGCACGTGTATGTAAACCTACTGAAAATGCTGGACAGAAACATTTCAATCCATGTTATATAATTTTTTATTAAGTGATATATTTATGGAAAAGAATTGAAAATGCCTATCAGAAACTAGGAACTATTCAATCCCACAATTTATAAGGTTTTCAGGCATGTGATACATTTGTGAAAAATAGTTGAAATATGTTTGATAAAAGAAGGGTCATGTTAATCTAATCCTACTTTTCAGTCACTTGCGATAGAGGAAAAGCAGTTGAAAAATGCCTGCAAGAAGAGATGACTATTAATCCCTACACTTGAAAACCTGCATCTCAGTATGGTTAAACACACAAGACAATGACCAAGGGACAGGAACTCTCTCAAAGCATACCACAGATAACAGTTACAGAGTATTTTTGGCTTCAAGCTTTTGCTAAAAATATTTTACATTATTAAATGTATATTATTAAGTGTACACTGAAAGCTAACTGAAGTGACAAATAAGACTCAGGGACAGTTTGTAACAAAAGTTGTTAAAGTCCATTAATTTTTCCCCCAAGAAAGGCAAGTGAGGTAGTTTATACTGTGTATACATTATAAAGAAATTAACATTCCAGTTTGTTCGAAGGTCATTCACTCCAAAAATTATATCCCCAAGTGAGCTGCTTAGCAAAGGGATTCTCTTTTGCAGAATAAAAAAGTGAGCCAGTTCTAGGTTTTTGTTTTTGTTTTTAAATGAGTAAGTGTTCCTAAAGTGTTAATTTTCTCTAGTTCTTTCCTGGATATTATTTTCCTAACTGTACACCAAGGGCAGTAGGGGTGAGGTGGGGTGCGAAGATATTAAAAACAGAATTTAAAAGCCCAGTCTGACTGCCTTTGTTTGCAAATATACTATTCATTTTTACAGATTGCCATAACTATTTTAAAACAACTCTTGATAAGGCAAAGATTGTTTTTCAATACTTAGGTGGCATGCATTTTTAAATTTCAGTTGTAAGGGTTTGTTTATTTTTTAAAGATAAAATTAGTAAAAAAAAACCCCGAAACCCCTTTTTATTTACATAAAATTAGTCTGTGTGTCTACTGAAAAAAAATTCTTCTCTAATCAGTTAACCCTATGACTAAGAATAAAAGTTATCATTGGATAATGCTATTGGTATTGACATGGCCTTCTATATAACACAGTTATTTGAAAGTTGTCACACATCCTTGAATACATTAAAGTGAGTAAAGTCATTGACTCAGTTAAGTTTCTGACCTATGAAAACACACAAAGTGGCTAAGAAATTCAGAAACTTATTGTTTTTACCTGTCATCTGCTAGCAATTTATTTAAAACTGATGACAAGTGAGGTAAATCTTGAAATCCTTAGAACTTATGTATAAGTTCTAATGTATTTTCAATCAAAAGAAATGAAAACTCCTAAATAAAAAAAATTGAATGACTAGATTCATGAATTTTCTATATAAACAATTTATTCTAAATGATAAGAAATACAGTGAGATAAATCAATCATTATTTTCATATATACATAGAAGTGTAAGGTAGTTAATTTGAAGAGTTTCTTCCCTGTGTATAGGCATATATTACTGCCATCTTATGTCTTGGAACTTAGTAACAACATAAAGTGAAATGTTTATTCCTGTTGTTTAAATTGCAAAAATGATAAAAGCATTTTTTCAGGCTCTTGAAATTCATTATGTAAACTCATATGTCATCAATTACCCACATACCGAAAGCTAATGAAATGTAAGTCTAAACTTACAGAACATGTTTCTTTCCTAATGCGTTTTCAGGAAAAGGAAATGAGACTTCTCAAACAAATAAAATGAATAGATATTTGAGTTTTCTACAAAAATATAGCAAAATCTTAATGATCAGAAACTGAATTATCAACATGTTGAATATAAGTAATGTTTTTATAGACATCAAAGCATAATGCAGCATATAAAAATTTCTTGTATATGTGGTCTTTAATTATCACGTTTTGAGACTTGGTAAGCAGATACGTTTTCTGCAATTGTGAGCAATTTTGTCTCTTGTTTGAACTGCAAGAGACTCGTTTGAGTGTCAAAGCTCATTAAAACTGATATAAAGTCAACAAAATACCAATCTGTGGATTCTAATCCAAAGCATGTGGGATAAATGAGATGGCGGCCCCATTTCTAGCTCACCCCAGAAGGACTATATCTGCATTCTCAAGATGAAAGGCAGAGCTGTCTGACCCTTCTGCATATTTTAGATTTGCTTTCAATTCCAATCATGGGGACTGTGTGTTCTTATCAATTTCAGGTCTGAAAATGGCTCCACAGGATCTTGATAGCGAGACAGTTTTCCGCTTACAAAATATGCATCTGATTTTAAAACCTGTTGCTAATCCCCAGTGCTTGGCCATGACTATGATTGATGAACAGAAACAAAACCTGCTTTTACAGCATGCAAAATCTGAATGTAACGGTATTTTTAAGCACTCGTGGATAAAGGCAGTTCTGTATTTTTTAAACTGGGGTTGCAGAAGTGACTATCTACAGTTGTAAGATATAAAAAGTGATATGTTTGGTCAGAAAAGGAAATCAATGCCCGGCACATGGAAAGCTATTCATTGAGCACCATAATCATGATGAGAAAAATAGAGGCTCTGTGACTTTTGACTACACAGAAGGTTATGAAAACATAAGAATACCCTTTGTTGAACTAAGCTTGCCTAGGAGGCCCTGTGCTCATAAGGGAATAAGCTTTATAACTGTAAATTTTCACCAGTCCAAGAAAAAGAAATGTTCATTTGCACCAGAATGCTGATTATCATGATACATACATACATAAACGTACATAATAGTACAGTGTCTTTAAACAGAAGTTTCTCCTTCAATTCAGGAGAAAGTCAGAGCATAAATAGTGTATGTGTAACTTTAGAAACTGATTCCACTAGAAAGTACAGCTGAATTATTTTATAGAGTGGAAGTTACTGATATTTCTGGCATTCTTGCTTACACTGGACAATATATGTATATATAGCATAAGTACAAAGAAGTCTTTTTTCCACCTCTTGTGTTTGGTAGCATTTGCTACATAGAGAAGTGTTTCTTATCCCTCGATAAGGATCAAGTTCATTTCTGCTGTAGCCAACGTACTAGAAATGATCAGAATTCCTGTTCTCAATTGGTCTCTCTTCAGAAGGATCATGACCTCTTTCTTTCACTCTTATCAAGGAACTGTCATGAGAAAGCTTTAGTTCAAATGATTAACCATATCCTCTTCCATAGTTCATGCTGATAATGCTGGGAGACATCGCTTGAGCTGAGAAACACCACGAGGGTTATAGGAACAAACATGTCAAAAGCAGCCTTTCCCCCCCCTAGTTAATGTGGAATTTTCTTGGCATATTAAACATAATAGCTGCCATCTTGAGGGTATTTCAAAAACTTGATTGGGGTTTAATGACCCATTCTGCTTGAGGATTTACATGATATACATCCAATATGTAAGCATCTGGATCCAAGCAATGCTGTCCTAAGGAAAGAGAAAATGAGAGCATGTTTTTAAGAGTGAACACGTCTGAGTGTGTGTGTGCAAGTATGTGTGAGTTTGTAAGGTTTCGATAAGGCCACTGTAGTTCTCTTAGCCAAAAGTAAGTACAGTAAGCACTTTCCTTATTATTTTTAGAGTACTTTAGTTATTAAATATTTCCATGCCTTTACTGATGATTGAACAAGCAATAAACAATTAAAATATATAGTGACACAAAAAATTTAGATGGCCAACGTCACAGTGTACTTACACAAATCTAGAAGGTACAGCCCGCTACTGTAATTATGTGTGCTATATTTTTATATGACTGGCAACAGAGTAGGCTTGTTTACACTGGCATCACCACAAATATGTGACTAATGTGTTCTGCTATATATGACAGCTACAACGTCACTAGGCAATAGGAATTTTTCTGCTCCAATATAATCTAATGGGACCACTGTCATATAAACAGTCAATTGTTGACAAAAAACATGACTGTAGATACATCTTAAAGATTCTTATCAATCCTTGCCTGTCTTTCTTCCTTCCCTCCTTTCTTTCTTTCTTTGTTTCTTCCTGGCTGTCAAGTACTTGAAATAAATCCCATGTGAAATTGTGGAAAATACATATCAACCACAGGCAAATTGTTTCCTAGACTCGCCACACTTATTAGAAAAAATATGGCAAGGACTTGTTTCAGGCATAAAATGATCATTTATAAAGTAATACATGTCCTCTAATGGTTTTACAGATAGTAACTTGACCAGGACTGGAGAAGATTAAAAGCAAGTTCATTTTAATTTCTTTATGATGGATAGAATGCCCATAGGCAGAAGATTTGGAAATAACAACAAAAAGATCATTCTATGTGATAAAATACAAGTGAAAAATTTTATATACAGTGTGTTTGAAATTCATATTAAAGTCTCAAGCAAAACTACCAAGATCTGACTGCTCGCTTGAGTCATTCATTTATCAACTACTTATTGAGAGTTATCATGTTCCAGGAACGATTCTAGGGGCTGGGGCTACAGCAATGCATCAGACAGTCAAAAGTACTTGCCCTATGGGTACTCACATTCTAAAAGTGGTAAAGGCAACTAGGAAATAAGCTAGTATAATGTAAAGCAAGTCTGATAATAATGAGAACATCAGAGAACACCAAGCATGGAAGGAACATAGAGAAGATATAATCCAGGAAGGTTTATTGAGAAGGTGATATTCATCAAAGGCCTGCATGTGGGAGCGAGGTATGAACAATCGAAAAGAGAGAGAGCTCTAGGCAAAAGTCAGCAAATGCAAAGACCCAAAGCAGAGTGTGCCCAGTGATTGAACACACAAGGTTGGTGTTTGAGGGAAAGTCAGGATGTAAATGTGAGAGGCATCAACATGCAGGTGTATTCAAAGCAAGGAGATAAACTGAGCTCCCCAAGGAAATTAAATGTAGATAAAGAAGAGGTGGAAGGACTGAACCCTACAGCTCTCCAATCTTAAGAGGGTGAGAGGATAAGTAATGGGCAAAAGACACCCATGAGTAGCCAGCGAAGTGGGAGGGAAGCCAGAGCTTCGGTTGTCCTTGAGACCAGATGAAGAAAGTGTTTTTCAAAGAAGGGAAAGATCAACTCAGGTAGTTATAAAGACAGGCTGAATTGTTGGATTTCACAAGGTAAGAGTTCTCCGGTGACCTAGACAAGAGAGCCATTTTGATTAAGTGTTGAAGCTAAAGCTTGACTGGAGTGGTTTCAAGAGCGAACAAGAGGAAGAAATGGAAGTTTAGACAACTGATTCTAGGAGTTTTTGCTGTAAAGCAGAACAAAAATGGGTGTTGACTGGAAGGAGGTCAAGAGAGAATTTTGTAAAAATGAGAGACATGTGCTGGCTGGTGTGGTTCAGGGCATGCACTGAAAGGTTGGCGGTTCTATTCCTGGTCAGGGCACATGCCTGGATTATGGGCTTGATCCCCAGAAAGGAGGTATGCAGGAAGCAGCCCATCCATGATGTTTCTTTCTCATTCATGTTTCTCTCTCTCTCCCTCTCTCCCTTCCTCTGTCTCTCAAATCAATAAAAAACAAATTTAAAAATGAGAGACATTACCAAATTTTTATGCAGATAGAAATGATGCAGTTGGAGGGAAAGCTGATGATACAAGAGAGAATGGGGGAATGCCTGGATCAAGGTCCTAACTGGGCAGGGGGGACATAAAGTGAGACTTGAGTAGAAGAGCTGGTCTTAAATAGGAGCACAGATATTTCCTCTGGACTGTGAGGAAGGCAAGCAGAAGACACAGACACAGAAGAAAGTAGAGGGAATTTTCTTTGGATTCCTTTTTCTTTTTTAAAATATATTTTATTGATTTTTTACAGAGAGGAAGGGAGAGGAATAGAGAGTTAGAAACATCGATGTGAGAGAAACATTGATCAGCCGCCTCCTGCACATTCCCCGGGGATGTGCTCGAAACCAAGTGCATGCCCTTGACCAGAATCGAACCCGGGAGCCGTCAGGCCACAGGCTGACGCTCTTTCCACTGAGCCAAATTGGTTAGGCTTTGGATTCCTTTTTCACTGTCAGGGAAATAGGAAGAATGAAGTTGGGCTACTAGTGAAAATAGGGAAGTTAACTAAACGTTCCATGATGTTCTTTCCTTTGTTTTGCAAGAATCTCCAGAAAGAGATTTTCCAACTTTCAGGCACATTTAAAAGATCCAAAAGTCTACTCTATATAAACTAAAATATTCACATTTAAATTCTGAAAATATTTTAGGAAAGTCATACTGTTTTTACATGAGATTAAAAAATCAAAAATTCACTGATTTTGAGTTTATATCTAAGAAACTTATAAAATATACTTTTATAATAATATCATATTTCTTTTACAGTAACCAGAGAATTTAGGAGTAAAAATGTTAAAGAATCCTTACCTATATTTCCTCCAATTTCATATAACCTTTGGTTCTGAATTTTAATGCATTCTGAAGAACCATGACTGAAAAAAAGAGAAAGCAACATAAGTTTAACCCTTTCATAATCGGAGGTTAATCTGTAGATTAAATAACCATGGCAACACACAATTCATTCTACCTTGAGTGAAATATACCCACAAATCATTATGACTGAAGTTATGATAAAAGCTTTTTGTTTGACACAGACTTCCTCGGCAACTGGGGCCCATTTATCCACAACTGTCAGCTCCACTTAGAGAGGTAACTGCTACTGACATATCACACTGGCCAAGGAGCAGCTGGGTGCTTCATTATGCCTGGTCATTGGTCACATCACTCTTAGTTCAAAAAAGTCAGGTTTCATTTCCATATTTTCCCAAAACTGAATGGGATTCTCTCCTCAGCCCATGTCACATTTCTAAGCTTGACTAATTAATGCTTTGCTACTGTCTAACATTATTTCATTCCATGACTTTGCCCTATAGTAAAAGTCAGTCAGAGAAATGATTGCCCCATGAAATTTTTCTACCCCAGACTAGAATGCTGGGGTAGAAGGATCTGAAAAGACCATTTCTGATCTCTAGCCCACTTCAGGAATGACTTTCAGCTTGATTTCTTCAAAAAGATTTTTCTCACTATCGTGAGGAAGAATATGTACGCTCTCCTTTGTTTTTTTTTTTAAATTAAACTTTTTAAAATAACTGTAAACTTGAATGTAGTTGTAAGAAATAATACAGACAGATCCTGTATGCCCTTTACCCTATTTCTTCTAACAGAAAAGTCTTTAAAGACTAGTGCAATATTACAACCATGATGCTAAATGATTCAGTCAAGATATGGAACATGCCCTGGACCGTGTTTCTCAGCGGTTAGAGCATCAGCCCACACACCTAAAGGTGACAGGTTCAATTCCCGGTCAAGGGCACCTATATGGGTTGCAGGTTCAATCCCTAGTCGGGGTAGGAGGCAACTAATCCAAGTGTCTCTCTAACATTGATGTTTCTCTCTTTCTCTCTCTCCCCCTCCCTCCTTTTCACTCTCTCTAAAAATTAATGGAAAAAATATCCTCGGGTGAGGATGAACAACAAAAAAGAGACAGTACATTTTCATCACCACGAGATCCCTCCTTTCCCCTTTATAAGGCACCCCCACCTTCTCTCCCTGTCCCTATCCATACCCCCATCCTCTATCCCTTTATCTACATTTCTATTAATTTGTCATTTGAAAATGTTATGGAAATGGAAATGGAAACATACAGTATGGAATTCTTTTGTATTGTTTTTTTTCCCCACCAGTATAAATTCCCTGGATTTTCATTCAATTTGCTAAATTTTATTGCTGAATAGCATACGATGGTATGGACGCTGTAGTTTGTTTAGTCATTTGCCTGTTAGAGAACACCTGGGTTTTTTTCCAGTTTTTATTATTATAGATAAAGCTGCTGTAAGCATTTGTGCACAGCATTTTGTGGGAACGTGGGTCTTAATTTCTTTGAGATAAATGCCTAGGAGTGTAAATGCTGGGTTCACATGATAACTGCATATTTAGTTGTATAAGAAACTGTCAAACTGGTTTACAGAATGACTGTACCATTTCACATTCCCATCAGCAACGCACGAGTGATCAAGTTTCTCTATGTTTTTGTCATTATTTGATCTTATCATTATTTTTTTTATTTTAGCCATTCTTATAGGTGTCTAAGGATTAAAGATGCTGAATATTTCTTCATGTGCATATTTGTCATCTGCATATCCTTTCTGGTGATAAAAAGGAACAACAACAAAAATCAATTTGTGCCGAAACCGGTTTGGCTCAGTGGATGGAGCGTTGGCTTGCGGACTGGGGGGTCCCGGGTTCGATTCCAGTTAGGGGCATGTGCCTGGGTTGCGGGCACGTCCCCGGTGGGGGATGTGCAGGAGGCAGCTGATCGATGTTTCTCTCTCATCGATGTTTCTGACTCTCTATCTCTCTCCCTTCCTCTCTGTAAAAAATCAATAAAATATATTTTTAAAAAATCAATTTGTATTGATTTTTGTTATTTGTTTTTACTGTTGAGTTTTGAGTGTTCTTTACATATTCTAGATACTAGACCTTTTTAAAGAAATATATATTTTATTGATATTTTACAGAGAGGAAGGGAGAGGGATAGAGAGGTAGGAACATCGATCAGCTGCCTCCCGCACAGCCCCCACCGGGGATGTACCCGCAACCAAGGTACATGCCCTTGACCGGAATCGAACCTGGGATCCTTCAGTCCGCAAGCCGATGCTCTATCCACTGAGCCAAACCGGCTAGGGCTAGACCTTTTTTGAATATGTGGTTTGTAAATATTTTCTTTCAAGTCTTTAGCTTGTCTTTTCATCATTTTTATTGGTTCTTTCAGTGTATATTTCAATTTTGATAAAGTCTAATTTATAAATGTTTATCTCTTATGGATCATGCTTTCAATGTTAAGGCTAAGAATTCTTCACTAGCCTTATGTCACAAAAGTATTGTTGTAAGCAATTTTCCAAAAGTTTTTATGTTTTACACTTAATTCTATTATCCATTTTGGGTTAATTTTTGTATAAAATGTGAGGTTTAGATCAAGGGTCATTTCTGGGTGTTTTTTTTTTTGGCTCATGAATGTCCAAAATTTCTTTCTACAAAAGAAAGAAATACATGAGCATATAGAAACAATTTTGTAAGTAGAAATCTATTGGATGCCCAAATCCCTCAAATGGAATTTCAAGTCCCACTATTACTGCCCAAGGGTAACTATTTACAGTGTTGTAAGTATCAGGGCCAGCGGCAGAAAAGGAGTAAATGTTTGGGGCTCCTGTTGGCCTCTGTCTACACTTCTTTTTTTTATGAAAGCTTTATATGTATGAACATACATAGTAGTAATCATACAAAAAGTGTACACATCATATAACCAGCTTCCATATCTAAAAAAGGAACTTTTCAGCATTATTTACAATAGCCAAAATGTGGAAACAACCTAAGTGTCCATTGATGGATAAATGGATAAAGAAAATGTGATATATATGATGGAATATTATTCAATCATCAAAATGATACCTTGCTATTTGCAATAAAAACATGGATGGAGCTTCAGGGCATGATGCTAAGTGAAATAAGTCCTACAGAGAAAAACAAATAGCACATAATCTCATTTATATGTGGAATCTAAAAATACAAAACCACCACCACAACCGAAAAACAGTCTCACAGATACAGAGAAAAGATTGGTAATTGCCAAGGTAAGGGGGTGCAGTGGGGGGAATGAGTGAAGGCGGTACAAACTTCCAATTATAAAATAAATAAGTCATGGTGATATAATGTACAATGTGATGGTATATTTGAAAGTTGCTAAGAGAATAGATCTTGAAAGTTTTCATCACAAGAAAAAAATGTAACTGTACAGTGACAAATATTAACTAGAC
>NW_006289416.1:463622-471053 GCF_000327345.1 Myotis davidii
CCCACCAAGGGGAAGACGCTCAATGCAGGAGCTGCCCCCTGGTGGCCAGTGCGCTCCCATAGGGAGAGCGCCTCTCAGCCACAAGCTGGGCTGACGCCTGGTGAGTGCAGTGGCCCACCTCCACGACAGTGCTAAGGATGTCCAACTGACGGCTTAGGCCCACTCCTGCGGGGAGTTAGCCTATTCCATCAATCAGACATCCCCCCAAGGGCTCCCAGACTGTGAGAGGGCGCAGGCTGGGCTGCAGGACACCCCCTCCTGAGTGCACAAATCTCGTGTACTGGGCCTCTAGTATTCTAAATAAGCCTACTGTGAGCAGAGTTCTATATTTCAATGTATTTTAATATCAACTTGAAAAAGTCAAAAATCAATTAGAAAATATGACTTTTTAAGTATCCCTTTTCTTTAGTCAGCCCAAAGTGAACTCCAGATGGACACTTGAGACTTGATTCCTCCACGTGTGCTAATAACACTGTGAAGGGCAGACGTGGGCCGCTATTGGGAAAGAGAATGTCTCTGCTTTTATGTAACATAATTGGCTTGGGGACTCTGGAACTCCCATCTAAATGACATATTAACAAATGTTCCCTGACCGGTTTGGCTCAGTGGATAGAGCGTCAGCCTGCGGACTGAAGGGTTCCAGGTTTGATTCTGGTCAAGGGCATGTACCTTGGTTGTGGGCACATCCCCGGTGGCGGGTGTGCAGGAGGCAGCTATCAATGTTTCTCATCGATGTTTCTAACTCTCTATCCCTACCCCTTCCTCTCTGAAAAAAAATCAATAAAATGTATTTTAAAAAATAAAAAAAAATATTTAAAAAATGTTGCTTTCTAATTAATAGAAATTTCTGTTTTGTCAGGATTGATTGGAAAATTCCTTTGTTTCAAAATTTTGAGTGCTTTAATGATTAATTCTCTAACTATAGGTGAATAGAAACAAGTTTCTATTTGTTTGAGGGTCTGGCTACTCTTCAGGTAATCATTATAAATCTGTATATTCTCAAAAGATGAAATTGTTGATGTAGGTTTATGTGAAGTGATTTAATATCTACCCTAGAAAGAATGTTATGTGTTGAATTGTGTTCCCCACAAAAGGTATGTTGAAGTCCTCACCCCCAATATCTGAGAATATGACTTTATTTATAGGGTCATTGCAGATATAATAGCTAAGATAAGCTCAGACCAGGTAGGGAAGGCCCTTAATCCAGTGTGACTGTTATCCTTAAAAGAGGAGAAGAGACAGAGACACATACACAGGGTGAATGCATATAAAGACAGAGGCAGTGATTGGAATGCACCGACAAGCTAAGGAATGTAAATATTGCTGGCATTATGAAAATCTAGAAATGAAGTCAAGAATAGGTTCTGCTTTCATGGCCCTCAGAAGAAATCGACCAAACCAATTCCTTGATTTTGGACTTTTAGGCTCCAAAACTATGGGGAGTGAATTTCTATTGTTTTAAGTAATCCAGTCTGTGGTACTTTGTTATGGCAGCACTAGAAAATGAATACAAAATATTTTAAAATAGGCTTGATTCTTATAGGACTATTCTACCATTCCCAGCAGAACCAGGAGAGAATGGTAGAAAATATACATACAGGATGTAAACTTGGAATGGGGCAGAGTGTCCCTGCTTCATTGCAGCCAAGATTGTATTCTTAAGCTACCCTTGTTCATTTCATGTCCTTCCCCTCCCAACTCTCCAGAAGCCTCTGTAAGATAAATTCCCTACCCCTGATGTTATCGAACCTGTGATCATAAAAATCACATTTCCTTCTAATTTCTGCTTGTGTAGAGATGCCTAACCACACATTTTGAATCATCATTTAGTTGTGTCACAATAAAAATGTCAAGTTTGAAGGATTTACCATGACCAAAATTATACACAGATATCCTGAATGTAGCCAGGGAATACTATGTAGGATGTTAATAATTAGGGAGGAAAGGAAATTACTTGTTTTCTTACCATTCTTCTTAAAGAGGGTGATTTTTGTAGTACCTTTGAAGTCTTGGGGCTTGTAACCTAAATAAAACACATTTAGTTTTTAGGATTAATGTTGGAAAGACAAACATATGCTGCTGTTGGAAGTACAAACTGGTACAATCTTTTTGGAAAATATTTTGGAATATTTACCAAATTATAAAATAAATATGTACTTTAACCCAGCAATTCCAAATCTACATATTTATCCTACAACTATACTTCATTTTTGAAAAGTGACATAAAACAAGTTTATTCACTGATATAAAACTCTTCAAAAGCCTGGACACCATCTAACTGTTCATAATATGGGGTAGCTTAAATAAATTATGATGTGTCTGTGGAATATCGTGCAAAAGAAGCAGAGAAGAAGGCTTTGTGGACCGGTGTGGAATAATCACCAAGATGCAGGGCATCTGATAAGGGGCTTTCTATATAGAATATATGAAGTTTTACAACATAATAAAAATTAAAATAACCCAAACAAAAATGAGAAAATATCTGGGTAGATATTTCTCCAAGGAAGATATACAAATGGCCAATAAGCACACGAAAAGATGCTTATATGAGCTGAAGTAGTAATATATGCTACAATATGATGAACCTTGAAAACATTTTGCTAAGTGAAAGATGTAAGATACAAAAGACCATATATTGTATGATTCCATTTATATGAAATGTCCAAAATAGGTAAACTCAGAACAAAAAGTAGATTAATGTTTTTCAGGGGCTGTGGAGAGGAAGTCATGAGGAATGAGTGCTTAATTGGCAAGGGGTTTCTTTTAGGGATGATGAAAATATTATGGAATCCGATGATGGTGATAGTTGCATGACATTGTGAATGCATCAAAACCAATGAATTGTACATTTCAAAATAATTAAAATGGTGAATTTTCTATTATGTGAATTTTTCTCAAAACAATTTTTTAAAATATATAAATGTCTTGGTTCTACTTGATCTAAAGTCACTTTGCCTATTAGCAATAAGGGAATACAGCCATTCATGATGATTGTGATAAATCAACCAGCAGCACTCACCACCTTGGCATTTACCATTCCTTTCCCTGGATGAGCTTTCCCATCTTTTCTCCCTTCAAAATCCTATCCATCCTTCAACATGCAGCTCGGATTACACTTTTTCCACGAAGCTGTTCACAATTTGCCACGTTGGAGCACATTTCTTTCTCCTCTGCATGGTCCTTACACATTGTGTGCACAGTTGATCTGGCACCTAATGCATATCCCTAGCTCTCTACACACCTGTCTCCTACATTAGGTGTAAATTCCTTTAAGGGGCAAAGGTGAGTTTCATTGTATCTCTCTATCCTCCTCAAGGTAAAATGATATGCCTGCCACTCATAATCTTCCTCAAGTTAAATTAAAGCAATAAAGATAATTCTTTTAGCCCTCACTGGTTGGCTCAGTGATTAGAGCACTGGCCTGCAGTCCAAAGAGTTGGGGTTGCATTCCTGGTCAAGGGCATGTACCTCTGGTGTGGGTTCGATCCCTAGCCCTGCTAGGTTGGTCAGGGCACATGCGGGAGGCAACCAATCGATATGTCTCTCACATTGATGTTTTTCTTTCTCTCTCTTCCTCCTTTCCCCACCTCCCTCCCTTCCACTCTGTCTGAAAACAATGGGAAAATATCCTAGCATGAGGATATTTTGCACCTCTTTCCATTATTCGCCTCTATACAAACTGTGCTAATGCAAATATTCTTCAGAATGCAATGAATTTACACAAAACAACCTGAGGCTAAGATATCCTTTCAGAATTCACTCACTAAAGAAGTTTCCTTCTCTATGTATCAGATATTTTAAATTCTTAAATCTAATTCATAGGGACTAAAACATCAACTTTCAATTTTTGTGAGAACCATTTTAGCCTAAAGTACTTGACAGAATAAAACACTAAGCATGAGAAAGATATTTCAAAAACGTCAACCAAAATGCATAGCAAAACAAAAAGATCACAGTATTCTGCCATGGACACAATTTCCACAAAGTTTATAGTCACAAGACTGGCATTTGGTGAGAATATAAAATTTCTGGTTCTAAACGACAAGCTACTTTGTGCCTCACCCTGAGAAATAAAAACCTGGGTTGTAACATTTGCATCCATGTTTATTATTACCTCTCGTTCTATGGTCTTCCTCCTTAGCAATTTTTTGACACTTGGGAGCTGCTTCTTTAACAACATGGTGGCTTCATTCATTCTTCGGACTTGATTGATTAAGAAAGATGGGACCTGGAGAAGAAAAATAGCTTGACCTGAAGGAAAACACTTGAATTAAACATTCCCAGTCGATTCTGTCTTCCGTTACGGTAATTCATAGCCACTCAGTATACTGTGGCATTTGTCCTTGTAAAAATTAGTAAAACTATTAGAATTCATATTTAAAAAGAGAGGACAAGTTCAGGAGCAGCCCTCAAAGAATGCATAACGATGCTACAGGTAACCTGGGATTATATTCTCATATTTCTTCCCTGTGACTAAGGGCATTGCTTCCTCATGGAGCCATTGTTTCCAGGGAGCTGGTCGACTTGAAATGAGTACATTAAGGTTACCACACTACCACTCACCTTCCACAGAATTTTCTGGTAGTTAAGCATTAGGCGGATGATGTGGGCCGCAGTGTTTGCTAAGCGTAATTCTTCATAGTCAGAATGCTTGCTTCTGCTGAAGAAAAGGTTTGGTGCCATGATGGTAGAAATGTTCCATAGGCTCATTCGGTTCTTTGATTCATTGGCAATCACTTTATTGAAGAATGTCATGAGGGCCTGAGAAGATACAGCATCGTGTCACACTAATGTAAATTATCAAAAGGCACCAATGAGCATCTTCATCCATTTCTGTACCCATTTACTGTGCCTCGGGAAAATTGTCAGATTATTCTCAGAAGTACAGAATGGCTAAATGTCATGCTCCCTTTACTTGCTTAAAAGTGCTGATGAGAAATGTGAATAGTTTTTTTGGAGTTTATTATAGTGGAATTTCTATAAATAATAGTTTGCATTTTCTTTTATCTTAAACAACTTTGACAAATATTAAAATTAAATAGTAAAGTAGGACTAGAAAATACTGTATCTCAAAAAAGATAAATAACATGTAATGTAATTTCATTTTGAAGAAAAGTAATTAAAAAAACTCTTAATTTAAAGCATCACTGTTAAAAACTACTGTTTTCTTGGGAAAGGAAAATTCATTTTTTTAAAAAAGTGAGTATCTTATTCCTCAGGCCAAATGTAAACACAATTGAAAAAAATTTAAATTTTACTTAGTGGATATCATTTTTCCATTGTTTTTCAATTTTGGAATCTTCAGTAGATCAAAGGGAAATGCTTACATGCAGCTGTTTTAAAATTTTTTTTTAAAGCTTTGAGAAAGCGTAATAACCGTTTGACTAAGCCAACAAAGTATAAATGTTTATCAGACCTTATGAAATTCACCAACAGGACTGAAATCCTGAAGGGAGATGCGTTTTAGTTTCTCAAGTTTGAATTCTGCTATAGTATTTGTAATGAGAAAATGGACAGCACATAAGAATAATAATAGTTAATATTTATCTGAGGGTTTAGTATGAGCCAGGCATTATTCTCAGTACTTTATATATATCCACTGATTTTTATCATATTTCAAAATCTTGTGTGGTAGGTACCAGTATTAATATAGTTTTATAGATGAGAAACTAAGGTGAAGAAGAATTGATAGCCTTGTCAAGCATCAGTTCATTAAGTAGCAAAGCCACAATTTGAACTGAAGATATCTGATTCTTAAGCCAGAGCTCTTGATTTCTATGTACACCACACCAATATCAATCTAGTTCCAGTCACAACTTAGAATGGGAGAGAGCAAAGGATAGAGCGAAGAGGGGAGAGGGGAGGGAGGCAGAGAGAGAGAGAGAGAGATTGATTCTTCACAAGTTCCATAATGTTTTTTGAAGATCTTCTGTTAGAAATGTAATGAATTTCCTGATAATTACTACATCCTCAATTATATGAAAGGATAGATAATATTTTAACTGAGATATCTGATATCTGATGCATTTTTTTTGGATAAAAGATCATTGCTTAGAAAAAGTAAAAAACTAATAAATTCCAGCTTTTGAAAAATTACCAAATTGTATTAGAGAAATGTTCTTATGTCATAGCCAACCCCCATCTTTGGATTGAGGATATAATTAACATATAATTAACATAGGTGTTTTCACTATGTGGGAGGAAGGGTCCTCATCAAATTAAAATGTCTGATAAGAGGCAGCATTAAGAATCATATTTAGCCCTGACCAGTTTGGCTCAGTGGATAGAGGGTCGGCCTACGGACTGAAGGGTCCCGGGTTCGATTCCAGCCAAGGGCATGTACCTTGGTTTCAGGCACATCCCTAGTAGGGGATGTGCAGGAGGCAGCTGATCGATGTTTCTAACTCTATCCCTCTCTGTAAAAAAATCAATAAAATATATTTTTTAAAGAGAATCATATTTGTTTTTAGAATTATGTTTACTTGCCTCAAAATTATTGGCTCTTTCTAACTCATCTAACCTCATTTCAAAGATTCTCAACACCTATCATACTTATAACAAATGCCCTATCGTATACAGAATCACTATCAAAATAGCAAGAGAAACTTTGATTTTTTACCATCATACAGCAACAGAATGAATTTGAAATGAAGGGAGGGATATTTGGGATGAAGAACTATGGAACAGGATTCTATCAAATGTTCTATCATATGTTAATGGAGAAATCACTTTTCTGAGTTTAATTTTCCTAATCCATACAATGACAAGTTCCTAGCTTGTAAGCTCTAAAATTCAGAGATTATAGAATTCTTTAAATTGAATTTGCAAATGTTAAGGCATGAATATTTAAAAAAATTAAATCACTGATTTTAAAATTCCTCCCCAAGTACACTCCTCAGATCTTTTGCCACTAGACTGAGGTGGGCAGCTGAGGACCAGCAATCACAGAGTTTTATATTTTACAACTTACATAATATTCTTGTTTATTTCTGACATGATTCTACTTAAGTCTTCCATGTTTGCTTTTCCTAATCCTAACCCTCGCCCAGGGCCTGGCACATAGTAGACATTCACTATCTAACAGATTGAATGAATAACACTGAAATGTTCAAGGAAGACTCCAGGATTTACATTCTTTCTTGTCTTCCTCCGGAGAAGAGCAACGGGAGCATGGAAGGGAACAGGTTTACAGCATGCTCAGCTTGCTTTTCACTTTTCCATCTGAGCCATTTCCTCTGACCAACAAGAGCCAATGATAAAACGTGAGGTCAATACAACATACCTGAGCTGTGTCCCTGTTGGCATCAGGCAGTGCCATGACCATGAGGTGTAAGGCTTGAAACTGTACTTTGATGTGAGGCCCTCCTAACAAGAAAACAGAAATAACCACTCATTTGGAACACCACTGATGCATTCTGACAGCATTCTTCG
>NW_006289416.1:471269-486741 GCF_000327345.1 Myotis davidii
GAACAACCATAAAACTCCTAGAAGAAAGCATTGGCAGTGGGTCCTCGACATAGGTCTCGGTGATGAATTTCTGAATCTGACACCAAAAGCAAAAGCAGCAGAAAGAAAAATTAACAAGTAGGACTATATCAAACTCAACAGCATTTACACAGGAAAGGATACCAGCCACAAAATGAAAAGGCAACCTGCTGAATGTCAGAAACATTTGCATATCATTACATCTGAGAGTCATTATATATTAAGGGGCACATATTCAAAACATAAAGAACTAATATAACTCAATAACAAAAAACCCAATCTGATTTAAAAATGGGCAGAAGAACAGTCATTTTTCCAAAGACATATAGGTGGCCACAGGTACAAGAAAAGATGCTCACCATCATTAATCATCAGGGAAATGCAAATCAAACCATAATGAAATATTACCTCACACCTGTTAGAATGGCTATTAGAAAAAAAAAGACAACAACAGGTGTTGGCAGGGATATGGAGAAAAGGGAACCCTTGCATACAGTTGGTGGGAATGTAAATTGGCATAGCCACTATGGAAAACAGTATGGAGGTGCCTCAAAAAATTAAAACAAATTTGTCATATGATCCAGCAGTTCACTTCTGGGTATTTATCCTAAGAAAATAAAAACACTAACTGGAAAAAACATATGCATCCCAGTGTTCACTGCAGCATTATTTATATTAGTCAGAATATGGAAACAACCCAAGTGTCCAATTATAGATAAATGGAAAAAGAGAATGTGCTACACATACTAGTGTACACACACATACACTGGATATTATTCAGCCATAAAAAATGAAATCTTGCCATTTGCAATAACATGGATGGACCTTGAGGGCATTGTGCTAAGTGAAATAAGTCAGACAGAGAAAGACTAATAGCATTTGATCTCCCTTATCTGTGGACTCTAAAGCTAAAAAATACCCTCCAAAAAACACCTTTAAAAAAATTCATAGATACAGAGGACAGCTTTGAGGAAAAAAAACCCAAACTTTCCTGAAACCTACTTAAGGCTTTGTGATTTGGGCAATTACATAAAATCCAGTTATAAATGCTCAAATTATACTTAAAGTGGGATTGTGATCCGTGTCCTATCCTTTATAGTTTTTCCTGGGTTGTGATAATTACAGAAATGGCAAGATTTTGTCACCTGTTGAGTCTCTCAGGGGATTTTTTGCCACCAATAATTTTGAAAAGTTTGGACCAATTTGCCTTTGCCATTGTGTGTGCTTTATGTAGTATGTGCACTAAAGTGCTGGACATTCATGTTGGTGCTACATCCATTGCTGTGTAAGAGACAGTGCTGAGATAGCTTCTATTTAATGTAGGGACAGATTGTTACATATGAATTAGTACCTCTTATTAAAGTATGGGTTCATGAAATCAGAGAGGAAACCTTCTTTTAACACCAAGAGCAACAAGATCAATAAAAGGTACTCTTGTGTGTAGTGGTTTATGGCTAGAGTAATCCCTTTAGCTTAAGAAATGTGGGCTTTACGTTTGCATGCATGTAAGTATAACCAATGGACACAGACAGTAGGGGAGCGAGAGCATGTGCTGGGGGGTGGGAGCAGCCTGAGAAAGATCAATGGCGGGTGGGGGGAGGAGACATATATAATACTTTAAACAATAAAGAATTAAATTTAAAAAAGAAATAAAGAAAAAATAAATGTGGGCTTTATTTCATAACGAAGATTTCCTTTGTATGTTGGACTGCCTCTAAAAATTCATTTGTTTCTTCTTCATATGGGGGTGTCTCAGGAACATAGAAAGTCTCTTTGTTTTCACATCATGCCTGTAGTGGGACAGGGAACATGATGCCGGCCTGCATCCTCCTTCAGGACTGAAGGATCTAATCTAACCCCTCAGCTGGCAGCTCTTCCTAGAAACGGCTCTCCCAGGCTGTTTTGCGTAAGGTCATGCCGTCTTCTGAGGTTCAGTCTATCTCCACTCACAGCCTGATTCAGAATAAAAATGCCCACCTCTCTCCCTGCACTGAGAAACCATTCTGAAAGGCCACCTACCTTCAGAGCTCTCCAGAGGGTTGCATGAGGGCTTGGCTGAGACTGCACCACTGCCCCCCCCCCCCCCATCCTCTGCCCAATTCTGCTTCCTTACCCTTCCCTTCAGAAGTGTGGAACCCAAGTGTGCACCCTAATAAATGTTCCATACACACTATGAGATGCTGCTTCTGGGGAATCCAACAAAGCTTCAATCATGAGCCATTTCTAAGGCATATTATCAGCAAAGATGATAACTTAAAACTTTAAACAAGGTAGCTTCTGTAAACAGAATGCCCGGCATTAAAAAAGAAAGATTAAATAAGTTAATATGTGTAGAGTGTTCACATCAGTGCCTCTAAGTCATTACCTCTATGTGTGTTTTCTCTTGTTCTGATTAATGACACGTATTCTAGATCTTAAATGGACATTTAGGGAAGGTGATTCTATTTGGATCTCTGGAGATTGTTGATATTTTATTCCTTGACAATGACAGAAGATGGCGCTAGACGTTTGGCATTTATGCTTTTGTTCTCAATGCCAACTCTTCCCATTTCAGGGAAGGGATTTTAGCAATTCCATCCACAACTGGTTAATCTACAACCAGCTGTGCTGAAAAAATGTGGAGTTTACTACAGCAGCCAGGTTTTGCTTTGTCTCTCTGTATTCTCCTCAAAATGGCCTCTTAGTGGGGAGTTCTTGGCAGGGAGCATTATGTTCTAGAATCCCTGGGGAGTTCTCAAGTTGATGAAAAAATCTATGTATGTATAGTCAATGGATGAAAGGCAGTCAGCTGCTTCTAGTCACTTAGCTTCACAATACTGGCAACACTCCTGTGACCAGGTACTTGTTACAAGAGGTTGTGTGCACCCAAGTTAGGGGTAGATGACAAATACAAATAACCACATAATGAAGGAACAGTTGGAAGGAGTATTTAGGGGATTGTGTCATATTTTCTCAGCACAATCCCCATGTGGATTTCTAGAAATTTATGTCAAATTTGTAAACAAAAACGACACAGGTGCAGGATATTTCTGAAAACAGCGAATGCAGGCTGACACGAGTTTGACTGAATAACAGGACTATCAGGAGCACACCTCAGTACAAGTATTTAGGGACAGAGAAAGCATTATTTTAACAAGCACACAGCAGGCTAAGGGCTGTCTATAATCTCCCAATGTAATCCCCAGAAACTTCTATGGGGGAGATAATAGATGCAGACTGTAACTCCGTCAATTTCAGATAAATTATAAAGTTCCTGTTAAGATTAAAAATCTAAACTGGCAAATAATCCATTTTCCTTTTATTTAGGAAACCTGCCCCTACTCTGTTTTGTGTTTAATGGTTTGGTACTTAATTCATTTACTGCATCCTAGTTAAGTCTCTTTTGTCCTGAGGTCATTATTTCCTTAGTAAGCTATCAACGTTTTCATGCAAATATCTCAGGTTTGATTGATGAACTATTAGTCCTTTAATTTTATGGACAATATTTGCTCCAAGTTTGAAAATATAAAGTAATTACCCTAGTGGAAGTGGCTCTATATCCTCTATACTCTGTTTCAGAGTATGAAGAGGGGCAGAGTTAACACACATACCCACGTCTATAATTCTTCATTTCAGAAAATCTCATTACAACTAAAGTTTACTCTACCTGGCAAAAAGGCTGTATTCCCTGCTGGTAGCAGCCCTGACTTTTGGGCTTCCCTGTGGGGTTGGCTGGTTTCAAATCACTCACTGTAATGTAGTATTTTTCACTTTCAAAATCACACAAAGAACTATGGACTCCTCTGTGAACCTTTTCAGGATACTTTCCAGATTCTCTCCCTTAAATGAAGTGTACTGGCTGCAGACAGATAGGGAAGAGCAGAGCTGAGCAGTGGCTGCCTCATTACTTGGGCGTGTCCTCTCTGTCTGCCCACAGCCCTTTTCTGTCCATGTAGAATCACCATTTACTTAACAGGCTTGTACAGTAAGTCCTCAAATAACATCATCACATTCAACATTGTTTCATCATAACTTAACTCTTGTTTACATCAATTAGCCTATGGTTTCCTCATGATTGTTTCACTTAGAGTTGCAGAATCTATCAATGACAAGTGAGGATTTACTGTACATATGTAGGTCTGTGATCCCTGAATTCCTCAGATTAGTACTGAAAGCCCCACTATCCAGCTCCATTCTACTTTTCTAAATTTCTCTCTTGTCACACCCTCTGAAATATTCAACCCTTAGGCTGAAGCCATGACAAATCATTCCCTCATTGCCAAATACAACACATATTTTCCATTGCTATACTTTTACCACAGTACTCACTTAAGGCCTAATCTACTTGTCTTTGTAATTTTCAGAAGTACTTTGTGATATAATTTTCAAAGAAAAGACATATTCTGTATAACATGTATTATATCATCAGGGCAGGATTTTAGAATCAAAGAATAGAGAGGACTTATATTTTTTTTAAGAACTATCACACACCAGACACTATTCTAGATGTTTCCACTCAATAGCCACAACAACGCTGACACATAACTATCAACTGCAATTTATGGGCACACTAATGAAGCCCAGAAAGGTTCATTGTATGGCTAACAATTGGTTGAGCAGGAATTTAAATCTCGAGAGTATATTTCTTCTGCAAACCCCTCTACCTTTTAATGATTATAAAACTCTCTAAATCACATCTATCAGACTAATTATGTAAAGAGATGACTGCTTACCATCAAACACAGTATTTCACCAAGCATTGCCAGGAAAGAGCAAATACACACTTCGGATCACATTTTATTTTGTATCTTTCTTCTACTCTAAGTCACTTTATTGACCTTATATCTTAGTCCATTCACACTTAACATCTTCCACCTACTTTCCATTAGAGTGATGAAGGCAGGTATATATTCCACAGGGAAGAGAGAAGTGGGTAATTCTCTGAAAAAGGCTTTCAACATCACTGCCGCTTCTCTATGGCACATTTTGTCCCACTTAAATTTGTCAGTATTAAACTTGGCATCCAGTTCTTCACGGTATTGCTGAAAATCAAGGAAAACAGTCAATATTTAATGAGCTTTTACCACCTGATGCCCTCCACCCCACTTTGAAAGCTGTTCACACACAAACTATTAAAAAGCCTAACTTTTCCCAAAATGATTAAAGAACTAAAATAGTCATTTCTGAATTAATTTTTTAAATATATTTTATTGATTTTTTACAGAGAGGAAGGGAGAGGGACAGAGAGTTAGAAACATCGATGAGAGAGAAACATCAATCAGCTGCCTCCTGCACATCCCCTACTGGGGATGTGCCCGCAACCAAGGTACATGCCCTTGACTGGAATCGAACCTGGGACCCTTCAGTCCGCAGGCCGACGCTCTAATCCACTGAGCCAAATCGGTTAGGGCCCTGAATTAATTTTTTAAAATGGTTTTCTAGAATCTTTCTGAACAATGTTAATCTTGAAATCATTTGCTAATTCTACACAAATATAAGAATTTTTTCCTCAGGTCATAATTTCATTTATGTGGTTTTGGCAGAATGCCACCTATCCCTACATAGGTTATATTGTTAGATTTTGACAAAGAGTCCATTTCTTTTCTATCCTGGTCATCTAGAATTTCTAAATTAGATCATGAATGTATGCCTCCCAGCTAATTCACATCCAGAATAAAGAAACGCTGATCTCATTCAACCTACAAACCAATGACATCTTCCTGGAGCAGTTATGGCAAAGTTTTAAGCCAAGACATACACATGTCTCCCACATGTGTGCATGCTTGTCCAATCCTTCAGAAGGTTTGGAACATTGTGCAAATACTTTAAGAAACAAAACACTAAGCCTCCTTAAGTTCTACTTGGGTGATACATTTTACATTATCGATTCACTTGATCAGTGCCACCAATTCTTCATGTTTCTTTTTCAAAGTCAAACTCACTTTCTACTGCTTCCTTCAACTACAGATGTTCCTATTCATAGCAGATAGTTAAGTCTATTCCCTGGTTGACCCTAACAGTTCCAAAAAGGATGCTTACAATGTAACTTTGAAAACTCTCAATTTCTTTCAGATCCCCGCTTTATTCCTATGAGAAGCCTAATCCTTCCGGTCTTAGACATGCATAGCCTGAGTCGGTTTTTAAATCAGACTTTTTCCTCCCAAGGAGCAGCTCATTAACCACCCCAGAAATAAACGCCCTCATGGCTCCCAGAGCCTGCAAAACATGGGTGCCCTGGCAGGACACGTCTTTAATAGACACAGACATGATTTCAAGCCACCTTTTGATGACATCGAGAGACTTTTCTTATTTTCCTTGAAAAGCTCTCAATATATAGCTAATAAATAAACCTCTGCTGATAAATTCACTTAGTAAAGCACTGAAGCATACATACAAAACTCTTGCCGAATAAAAGAGAGTGTAGACTGGGACCTAAGAAAAGGAGGATGCATGAGGTAGATTCTTTGCCTTTAGGCATCTTGTAGTTCAGTGGATACAACTATTTCATATACACATAATGCTAACTTAGGGTGTTAAATACTCTAAGAAAGGTCATGTATTGAATGCTATGAATTCATGAAAGAATCACTCTGCTAGAGCAAAGTCATGAAGGCTAGTAAGGAGCTTGCCAGAACAGGAAATAGAAGGGTGTCATGGACAGAAGGAACTGCTCAAGTAGTGATACAAATCCAAGGAGGGCCAGGGGTTTGGGGAACTCCAATTAGCTCAGTGTTGCTGGTGCATCACAGGCAAGGAGGTGAATAAAGAGAAAGATGAGGCTGAGGAATAGACCAGAGGTGACTAGACTTCATTCTGTAGGCAATGAGGCAACATGGACCATCTCCAAGAGAAGGACATGGTAACATTTACCTTTTCTTACAGCCCGATGCAAAAGTGATTTGGAGGAATGTGGTGCTTGGCACTAGTTAAAGAGCAGGCTAAACCTGGCCGACACTAAGTGGTTAGAGTGTCAGCCCACAGACTGAAGGGTCTCGGGTTCAATTCCTGGTCAAGGGTATGTACCTTGGTTGTGGGTTCATTCCCTGGCTCTGGTTGGGGGTTGTACAGAAGGCAACCAATTGATGGTCTTTCTCCCATCTCTCTCCCTTTTTCTCTCTTCCCTCCCTCCCTTCTGCTCTCTTTAAAAATGAATTAAACTATCATTGTTGAGGATTAACAAAAAGAAGAGCAGGCTAGAGGCAAGGAAATCAGTTATTGGAAAATTGATGAATATGTGGAGATTAAATAATGTGCTATTGAAAAACCAATGAATCAAAACAGAAATCAAAAGAAAAATAAAAAAAATACCTTGAGGCAAACAAAAATGTTATATTTCTAACCTACCAAACTTTGTAAGATGCAACAAAAGCAGTTTTAGGAGGGAAGTTCATAGTGATTAAATGCTTACCGCATAAAACAAACAAAAAAATCTCAAATAAACAACCTAACTTTACACTTCAAGTAACTAAAGAAAGGAAAACAAATAAAGCCCAAAGTTATCAGAAGGAAGTTAATAGTGAAGATTAGAACAGAAATAAATTAAAATAGAGATTAAAAAGACAATAGAGAAGATCAATGAAACTAAAAACTTTTTATTTGTAAAGATACACAAAATTGAGAAGACTTTACCTAGAATTACCAAGAAAAAAAGGGAGAACTCAAATAAAATCAGAATTGAAATAGGAGAAGTTATAACTGATACCACAGAAATACAAAGGATCATAAAGTACTACTATGAACAATTACATGCCATCAAACTGTACGACCTAGAAGAAATAAATTCTTAGAAACATACAATATACCAATTCTGAATCATGATGAAATAGAAAATATGAACAGATAATTACTAGTAAATATAGGAGAAGAAAAATGTTTTCATCCATTGTTTGGAACCACTGCTGTAAAGCAAAGGGGAAATGGTGTTCAAGTGGGCAGGAGGCACCAGCGAGGGCACCAGCTACATACCTCTGCCATAGGCAGCCATCTGAACACTAATGTGGCCATCATTCTAACAGTGATCCCTGTCACCTAAAAAGCAATATGGCTCTAGCGTCAAGAGCAGGCTCTATAACCAGATTCTTTAGGTTTTTATCGAATTCCACAACTAACTAGTTGTATGGCTTGTGCCTAACTAGTTCCCACTGTTTCACAGGGATACTGAAGTGCCTCAAAGAGATGAAATCAGATGATATAATGGAAAGCTCAGGAGGCAGGGCCTGTCACTCAGTAAGTGCTCAATAAATGCCAGCTGCTAGCTATGTCCCTTCCTCTTTGTTATAACCCTTAGTGTTGTCACCAAGGGAAACACATGCATATGTGGTTGTGGATATTTGGGTAATAATATCACTTCATTTTGTCTGCTGGCCAGTGTCAAACAAAAGAGAGAAAGAAAGAATGCCCTCTGTTGGATTGAGGCAGAGCCAACAGAGGAGTATAGGAGCAGCGCTGGTATTTCTGTGGTCCTAAATGTGAAACCATAGAAGTCAGGTGTTGAATCGACCTTGCCAAAGGCAGGGAGCATTTAGAGGTTAGAGAATCATGTTTTCTGTCCAATGTTAATGAGAACACCACGCCAGGGTTAGAACCACGTCCTTAAATCTCTGGCAAATAGACAACCTGCTTCCACTTCTGAGATAGTAAAACAGCGCAAAGAACCTGCCTTCAGCTTCAAAAACCAGTGCAGGAAGGGAAACCAGCAGGCCAGGTACTGATTATGAAACATTTAGAGGAGCCCCAGAATAATTCAGAAAAGAAAACCTCACATATCAAACAGTTTTCCTTCTTCCCCAGTGCTTGACTCAAATGTCTGTCATTTGTAGCGGGGTGAGGAGGGGATTACTGAAAACACCAAAGTATTAAATTGGCTCCAAATGATCTGAGGCCTTAAATGCAGGAATGGACTCCGCAGCTGTGGGCCTGAGTGGGTAACACCAGCAGCTCCCTTCGGCACCACCTTCCTGTCGGCCTCACCAGGCCTCAAAAGCACAAGACTGGGCCTGACTGTAACCGAGACATCAGTGTTAGTGTCATCCTCTCGGCACAGTGAGGAGAAAACTATAATGTAGTTTTTTGAAATGGTCTTCCCTCAAGCACATTCCTAGAAAAAAATAGTTTAACAGATGAAATTACCAAAAAAAATAATTTAAAGTTTGAAAGAGGAGAGAAATAAAGACCCCTTTACTATATCAAGTTGCAAGGCTTTTCTAACTGCATATTCCCTGTTTTTGTTCACTGGCCCAGATTTTTTTCACATTGGCTTTTCTGGAACTCAAACAATGGAAACATCTGGATTCCATTTTTTGGACTAATAAGTGGTGGAATAAGTAGGCTGAAAACGACATAAAACTGATTAGGGGAGAAAAGGGACTTCTACCCAATGTGATTCAGAGATGCATGTGCCTATGAGACACTTTCAAGGAATTAATAAGCCAATGATAAGCATTTTCTAATCAAAGATTAGCCAAATAGCCTGGCCAGCATGGCTCAGTGGTTGAGCGTCAATCTCTGAATCAGGAAGTCATGGTTGGATTCCAGGTCAGGGCACATGCCGAGGTTGCAAGCTCAATCCCCAGTGTGGGGCATACAGGAGGCAGCCAATCAACGATTCTCTCTCATCATTGATGTTTCTATCTCTCCCTCTCCCTTCCTCTCTGAAATAAATAAAAATATATATTTTAAAAAGATTGGCCAAATATAACCAAAGATTTAACCAAAAGTAGTGATAGCCTTCATCCTCGGCCTGAGGATATGTTTGCTCAGCAGTATATAACCACCATACCTATGAGAACCTGAGATGAAAGCAGATTCAATTTAGAAAGTATATACCTGAAGGAGCCACTAGGGATTTCCCTGCCTTTCACACGAACTTGTGCCAGTATTTAGGAATCTCTACTGGCAGGGAAGTCACAACTCCCCCAAATGCCCTTCTCCCTTCTGCCACTGACAAAGTATGGTGCCCTTCTCAGATGTCCCTTCAGAAAAGAACTTGCTGATCATCTGCAAAAATCCAGGTAGTTGACTACCCAGCTGTTAGGACTTTCTGGTCTGCCCAGCCCCTTCTCCATAGAAAGCCCTAGCCGTGATTGACTGTGGTGTCAGGGCTAGGGCCTGGCCCATCTGCTCAGTGCAGGGCTGATTCATGGGACAGGAGGAACTGTCAGACCTGAACTGTGGTCTGAGGCTCAGCCTGCCCAATCCTGCCTCCATCCCCTTTTCTTACAGAAGCGCTACCCCCAATAACGCTCTTCTCCTCACTTCATCCCAGCATCTGCTTTCTGGAGCTTCCAACAGACACAGCCTATTTTCTAGTTTCCACTTAGAAAAACATCTTCTCAGATTTCTATATAAAAGCTCGGAGACTTCTGATAATGAAGAGATGCTTTTCTGCCTTTATGCATTTCCTTTTAATAGTTCTAAACAGAATCGGGTTCACTTGTCCCTCTCCCTGGACATTTTCCTGAGGGACTCATCATTTAAACTGCGCATGTTTCTATGTCCACCAGCCAGAGAGTGGTCCGCGGGCAGGAAGGAATTCTTCATTGTGTATGCCCACCAGTAGATAAAGTGGCATATCCTCCTGCAAATTTATGAAAAAAAGCTTTTCTTTTCTAATGATTCTTTTCTTTACTGAATGGGAGAGTTTGCACCATACAGAAGTAAGAAAGCAAAGTAAAGGACTCACATTGCATGGGTGCTTTTATTTTTTATTTACTTATAATTTTTTATTGATTTCAGAGAGGCAAGGAGAGGGAGAGAGAGACAGAAACATCAATGATGAGAGAGAATCACTGATCAGCTATCTCCTGCAGGTATCACACTGGGGACAGAGCCTGCAAAACCTGGGCATGCGCCCAGACCGGGAATCAAACCATGACCTCCTTGTTCATAGGTCGACGCTCACCTACTGAGCCACACCGGCTTGGCACAAGTGTGTTTTTATATGTAGAAATTAACATTACTTTAAGTGGAACTGGGCTTTAGAACTACTGAGTATTGTAGTGGTTATGGTCATTCCTACAAATTCTTATAAGGACTTTCATTAAAAAGAGAGCCAAAAAATATTTCTCAATCTAAAGCAACTGGTAATGGAAATAAGGACTCATATAATAATTGGCTTAATGAATTCCATGAGTGAGAGGGACACAGCAAATTAAAGCGTTTAACACCAAAAACAGTGATGGGACATTTCAACTTTCCAAACTGAAGACAAACAGCAGTGCTGATGGTGAACTGATGTGTCATTTCACTGTTGTTGGTTTTTAATTGTTGTTTTAATTTAAAAGAATACACAACTTAGGACTATAAACAACATCTAATCATAAGTAAGGAGGAAAACTCGGTAAGGCCAAGTGATAGTATCAAAACAACAAAGGACTTGATACCTGATGCTTGTGTGACCTGGGTCTAGCTAGCTTAGATCTCTAACTAGGAAGAGAAAAATAATGTTTGTTACCTTGACTTTGGCAGTGCATCCTGAAAGTCGAAAAATTCCTTCAGATTCCAAACCCGATTCCTCAACCTTCTCAAAAAACTAGAAAACAATGATACATTACAAAAATAAATACCTCCAATATGACTGCAAACATCTGAAAGAACACTGTTGATGACAACAAATGATAAATTACCAAGCATACATATGTGCCTGGTACTTGAATCCCTTGTTAAGTTTTCACAATCACCCTATGAGGTCAACGTTAGCCTCTGATTTGCAAATGAGGAAATGGAGACTTAGAGCTGTTATATCTTTCCCAAGATTAACCATCAAATGGCACTGACACTCTCAACTTGTGCTCTGCACCACTAAAATATGCTGCCACTTCACTATTTTAAGGTCTGATTACTACACCTCTTTCTGCAGATTGGCCAGTAAGAAAATAGTCTAAATTCACTATCATTAGTTACAACCACTCTGGCTAAGGAATTATAGGGACTCTAGAAATACAACCAAGGAGGGAGAAATTATAAAGGGTTATAGTTCCCATGATCTCCCATGGTGATGGTGTTAAAATCAGTATCATTATCATAACTATTAACAGTGAGTGTGTACTTCTTGTGTGTTAGATGCCATTCTCAGTACTTTACATCTATCACCTCATTTAAATCCTCACAATAAGGCTGGGGGTGAATGGTATGGTAGGGATGAATACTTGCCCAACTTCACACAAGAGTCTCTTGCTATTTTTCCTTTAAGACATAATGCCTGGAACTAAGGTAGCTCTTACTTGTAGTGGAGAGAAACAGACGTTTAAACGGAAGAAACACATCCACAAGAAAAGGCTTTCCCATAGAAGTGGAAAGGTAATACCTCAAATTGTCTTAAATGAGGAACACTTCACACCAGTAGGAATAATAGCTGACATTTGTTGAATTGCTAATACAATATAAATCTGGACTTAGTTTAACTAGCATTTATTGTTCACCATCCATTTGCTATGTCCTGTGCTAGGTTTCTGCACTTACACAATAATATAAGTTCATGTACTGAATATTCTCAGTCTTAGATTTTTATGCATTTTTCTTAAAACTCTGTCGTGTACAGAGAGGACAAAGACATAATTCTGGTTCTAATTCAAGAAGAAAAGAAAAATCTTAGAGTCACCATGGACCGTGGCCTTGGATATATACTGAACGCCTTTTCCCATCTACCTCTTGCTAGCTTGTGTTCATGGTTAAATCACCCTGCCCTACTATTGCCTCAGTTGCTTTATCAGTAGAAGGGACACGATGACACCAACCTCCTCTGGCTGTTCAGTGCTGAGGAGATGTGACCAGATATGGAAGGCACTGGCACAGCCCCGTGCAGGAGAGGCACCTTACAGATGGCCCCATGCACACCGGCATGTTGCTGGCATCCTCTGCCATCCTCCCTGCTCCCCCTGGCAGCTAATAATCACCTAACTTTAATTTAGTGGTAACAAAATTTAGAAAGATAGTAAGAGATGGAGAGTTATTACTGTGAATAATGCAAACGTATGTTTCCTCAATCAATATTTTCACATATCATTTCTAGTAAAACCTCAATTTAAAATTCAATAAGACTTATGTTTAGGGCTTGGAATTTTAATTATGCCACTGGATGTCACTGTTAAATAAATGCATACTTAGGTAAACTGGTGTAAATTGTTGGGTATAAAAAAAATGACTTAAAAGCAAATGTGCCATTCACCAATGATAGGGAGATATTAGCATATGATAGTTCAAATCATATCACTTCTAAAACTTTCCAAATCAAATTCCTTTTTGTCTAATTGTATCAAATCTTCCCAGTCATACCTAAAAAACTATCATAACAAGCTGATTTTTAGATTTTATTAAGCTTTGTTTGGAAAATGCATCTAAATGATTACAAATTATATTTTGAAATGCCCAACCTATGATACAGTTCAGCAAATACTTGTATGATCAGTAAATAGATTGCTGATAATTGTCATATTTTATCTCAGACAGAATAATCAAATACACATAAAGACATGCATACACACAAATAATATTCTTTTAAAATACTGAATAAACCAGATATAACCAAAGTAAGCCATGCGACAGAGCATCTGTGTCCACCACCTCATGCTTTATGCTCAACAGGCTCCAGAAGTTCACCGCAAGGCAAACTGGTCCAAGTACTTGTGGGACAACAGGGGCTTCATGGAAGGAAGCTGAAAATGGGCTGGGCCTGAGTCCTAACAGGGCTTAGCTTTAGTGTCCTTAACTCTAAAGGGAAATCCATTAGCAGGTTTACAAATAGCAAACAACAAGCATGAGGCTCTATCAATCCCCATTCCTCTATATTCTACTCACTTTTTGTAACACAAGGGGCACTTTCACTCCAGGGTCCTTCTTTCGGTCACTCTCCAGCAGGACTGTAAGTGGAACTCCAAAAATCCCATTGTCTTCATTGGAAAATAGTTACAAAAGAAGAAAGAATCAGAAAAACACTATCTTATTCCAAAGTGCCAAAGCGTTAAAATCAGAAGAAATCAGTTTTCTTAATTACCTCTTCCTTTTACTTTCTCTGTTTTGTTTCTCTTCAGTGGAATTCCAAAGGCATCAAAAAAGGCTGTCAATTCAATCAGAGAGAGGTGGCGGATTTTCTTCATGTCTTCAGCAGACAGATCTCCTGCTTCAGTTAAGCCAAATCTGGTTTTCTGAACAATAAATTTCTAAAATATATATTAAGGATATTATTTTTTATTGCAAAGAAAAATTACTATGCTTTCACTCAAATGCTACCTGGGCATTCTAAATATATATGCTAGTTGCAAAAAAAAAAAATCTCTGAGGAGCATGCTGCATTATAAAAAGATGATGAATGTAATTTTCAGAACATCTGCAGGTTACTACTATGCTAAATGTGAAGCCAAACAGTGGTCTGAAAATACTACAACATCGTCATCCCAACCGTAAAAACTGCCTTCTTCTAAGGACCCTCCTAGATGGTCAACAGCAAACACCCCAGGCATCGCATGGAATGTACACACCATGGGCACATCTGAGACAGGTATACAGCCACATCATCTAGGTACTCTCCGGAGAGCTTTCAATATATTTTTTATTTTGAACTATCAGTGCTTAAATCAGGCATCATCTGTTCTCTTCTGCATAGTTTAAAATACTGAAATTTCCAAATTGAAACTGATCGCATATGCTGCTGAAAGAGTAGTTATTTTACCTTCAAAATAAAATTTAGGTGATTCCAAATAGTCTTAAAAGAGAAAAACGCAAAGAAAGTGCCAAATAATCCTACTATCACTTTGAAGACAATATTACTGTTAAATTCTCTATTTCCATATTAGAAAGAAAAATATACTAAAACTTTTCTCTCAGAAAACCTAGTATTGGGGAAAAAAGTTAAAGTAGAAAAATACCATAGTTATTTAAATTACAAAGCTTTAGGTACACAGTCTTCATAGGGATTCCTTAAATTAGAGCTTCCTTGGGGTTTTAAATCCATCCAATTCATTCATTCATTCATTCATTCATTCAATCACCAATTATTCATTGGAAACACCCCAGGCATCGCATGGAATGTACACACCATGGGCACATCTGAGACAGGTATACAGCCACATCATCTAGGTACTCTCCGGAGAGCTTTCAATATATTTTTTATTTTGAACTATCAGTGCTTAAATCAGGCATCATCTGTTCTCTTCTGCATAGTTTAAAATACTGAAATTTCCAAATTGAAACTGATCGCATATGCTGCTGAAAGAGTAGTTATTTTACCTTCAAAATAAAATTTAGGTGATTCCAAATAGTCTTAAAAGAGAAAAACGCAAAGAAAGTGCCAAATAATCCTACTATCACTTTGAAGACAATATTACTGTTAAATTCTCTATTTCCATATTAGAAAGAAAAATATACTAAAACAAAAAACCCTTCAACAATCCAGAAATATTGTAAAGACTATGAGACCTTTACAAAGCAAAAGACTGTTCTTATTAATATATAAGTATTGCTATAAATATTATATATAAAT